>NW_008823944.1:1246122-1288751 GCF_000699105.1 Pygoscelis adeliae | reverse complement strand
TTTAATGTGTTTGATGAAGCTTGTGTCAGGAAAGTAGCCTGAATTACATGCAGGAAGCATCAGGCATGAAAAGGCAGCATTATCTCTAATTCTGAACAATGATTTCTTCCAGGGAAGCCCAACTAACATTGCATCGGTGGGGAATACTATTACCCACTCCTACAAAAGGGAAAACCAGGACACAGGGGGCTAAAGTGGATGCAAGCAAGATTTTACAGTTGCAAAATTAACAGACCCCATTTAGCAGCCTGTAATCAGCTCAATCGAGTTGCTTCCTAATATTTTTCATGTTTTATTTTAACTGTGATTTTAATCTGAGTTCTTTAATTAAAAAACCAAAACTGAATATCCACAAATCTTTATAATTGGAAAGAGAGAGAATTTTTCCTCGAACAGAACTGCTACTGCTTTACACATGTTTCATGGTCAGAGGATACTGGAAAAATTCAAGAGTGATGATAATTAGTGCCCTATTCTGCCCAGATTTTTTTACTCTGCCTTGGTGATTGAATGAATTTTATGTTTTTGTTGTAAGGGATCCTTATTGTTCCTAACACTTGAACACTGAGGCCATGCAATTATATGGTACTTGTTTCCTGCTCAGGAGTCTTGTATAGTAACAAAAGACTTCTGAGCTATGCTTGTGATACAAATCATTAATTCTTACAGAATTCATTTTTTCAGTGTCCAAAGGAAATTAGCAGCTCATTGTTATTTCCTGCTCACCCCAAAACTGCCTGGAAAAAAACGAACAAACAAAATCAGAATCCCTCAATTTACCAAAGGAAAGCTCTTTAGAAGGATCGAAGTGACTAGAAACATAGTGCCTAAAAATATTCAGCCTAGTTATTCTGCCAGTGAAGGAAATGTCAGCAGGGTCATTGAGACTGCAAAATGAAAATCCATTTTCATGTCATTCTTTTATGTAGTTTTACCTTTTCGTCTACCTGGCCACATGTTGCAGCTGGAATACAGCTCTCAACAGGCATTTTATGGTGCAAATGGTAAACACTTGCACTTCTGAATGTGGTGGGAGTTTTGCCATGGACTGTAACAGTTAAAATGAGGCCATCAATAGGAATGTCAGATACAATAGTGCATTTCTGGCTGACATCAACCTCATCCTAACAGTAACTAACAAAATGACTGAAATGCTTTTGACTGTTTATGATTAACTTTTCTTACACTGTGAAACAGTCTATTTCAATACATCAAGGCACTACCAAAATGGGTTTGTGACTAATCAGTAAGTTATATTGCACCTAAGCTCTGAGCAGGAGGGACCTTCGTGTTCTGTATCATGCATAAACTTAACTGGAGCAATGCAACAAAGCTAATTGTATTCTTGGCATCATTCTTCAGTGAGTGCTGGGAAAGTGCTTATTCTCTATTTCTTCCAATTTATTATCCAGCTCTTATAAATGAAATTCATTAACAGGTTTTCATCTTGTCAACTATTGGGAAATGGCTATAACGCATGAAATAAGATTTTGTATCTAGCCAGCTGGATGGGTAGTTCTACATTTTGCACTATCAGAATGACTGCTTTTCCATGTCTTTTTCTCATTCATATATATTCACACACACACAAAAATATATAAAGAGGTAAAAGTAGGTGTGAATTGTGTTTCACTGTATGAACACACACAAAATAGTCCGCTCTTTGTATGAATGGACAATGAGCATCTTCTAATACATATAAAGAAATTATTCCTGTATTTTTTAACTTGTTTGTATATAGTGAAAAGACTGTTTTATCAGTTGGAGACACACTGGAGAACCCCACTGAAAGCAGAATAGAAAATGCACTTTAAAGTTTGCCATCGTATAAACCTTTTGTCCTTGACAAGAATTCACCAGTTTACAAAGGCATACAATGGGATATGGCCTTCTAGGAGTTTACCTATCAAGGCTTTTGGTTGTTCAGTGCTTTCCTGAATAGGAGAGCATAAGAAAACTCCAAAACATTTCTGATATTTCTTTCCAGATAACAGCAATGTGTTCAAATGTCACTTTCAATTCAATATCTTTAAAAAAGCAGCTCCATCATTTGCTATTTTACCAGTATTCAAAGATTCTTTGTACCAGTATCTGTCTTTTAAATATAATTCCAGGATGGGGCAACTTCGCCTCAATTAAGATTCCCAAGCAGGTCTTCTTTCTTTAGAGTCAAACAAATTTTTTCCTAAATTAATGCGTAAGCCACAAAACCACCTTTAGTTTTTGTAATTCCCTGATAATATTATTACGATCACTGGATGACAGAAACTGTTACTGGGAAACTAATCATAATGAGTAACTTCTGCGAGCAACAAGTTACATAATTACAGACCTCACCTTCCTCCTATTGAAGCCAGGGCAGGAGCAGGGACAGAAGTCCAGATTCCCCTCCGTGGGGAAATGTCAGCACCTGGAACTGAAGACCCTGTAGTCTTTCCCTCTCCTCACTGGCCTTCTTCAGAAATTATAGCCAGAAGCCTGACAAGATCTTTATGGCTCCCCAAGAGTGAAGGCTCAGCAAGGAAAGCTTTATATGGGAAACAGCAGCCAGGCCCAAGCACCCCTCAGAAGATGGTGGGGAACAGCACGGCAACACAGGTATGACCGACCTGGCTGCTGACAATGGGGCTGTGATGCTTTGCATGCAACCAAACGTGAAGGACAGGCTTCTGTAAGTCACTGAGTGGCCACACAACACTGAGAGGGGAAGAAAGGAGTGTGTGGAAAGCAGCGCTCAGCACACAGCAGAGCTGAGCCACAAAGACACCTGACCACACCCTGCACCACAGGGAACTTCCAAGGCACTTCCAGGGTACATCCGTGCTCGTACCCTACCAGCAATTGAATCCGGCCCCTTCGTTTTCCATATTACACTGCTTTACCTTTGCCTCCTCCTGCCCATAGCACCGCACACCCCCTTTTGTTCTTTATGGCATCTGATGTTCCCCTGACAATTCAGACATTCAGAAAGTATGTCAATGCATGCAATTAAAACATGTGAAATCTGGTGCGTGTGTTGCCCTGCACCTGCAGAGCTACTCGTAAAAGTGCAAAGACAACATTTTTAATTGTTCCTGCCGCTACATCCTTATATTTAGTTTCTTGGTTGAGAGACAGATTCAATACCTAACCACATATTGTGTGAGCCACGGAAGTCAGAGCAATACCCTGCTGGGCGTGCTAAGTATTATTCTACTAAAAACTTGGGGAAGAGGATGAGGAAGGAGTCCAAAGCTGGCAGGTTGTTCCAAACTCCCATACCTTGCCTGTGGCTCCCACCCAGCAACCGAAAATTCATATTCACAAACAAGCAGACCTCATGTCCCTTCAAAGCAGTCCCTCTGCTGCTAACCTGGACATACCAAAGATACGGCTGGTTTCTTGGTCTCTCCCTCGGCCTTCCTCTCTTGCTGCGCACTCTCTAGCAGCTCATGTACATTTTTCCATTACAAGGGCCTTCCCTTCTAATTGCAGAAGTGTTATCAGGAATGGGAGAAATTTCTCATTAGCCTCCTGGCAAAGGAGGGAGTCAGGTCAGAATTGTTTTCCCAAACTGGATATCAAGGGAGGAAACTCCACAGAATTTTTTTTTATTATAAAAACTGGGATACCAGGGCTAGGATCTCTTTAATGCCAAGAGATCTTTGCAGCTACTTTTTCTACTGACAGCCAGAGCTACGCTGTCTGTTGCTTCCAGAATTACAAATAACTACCAGTTACTCACAGAGACCTATTTTCTATGAACAATACAGAGAGAAACTGATGGGCACAGACAGTAGATCATCTCCATAGCACAGACAGCAGAGATGGGAACAACTCGGCAGCAACAATGAGCTCAAGGTACAGTCTCTAATGGCATGCCCTGTATCAGCTTTAATTGATTATACTTGCAAGAGAGACATTACATCCTTTCAAGCTGTGTTTATAGAAGAGCAGGAATATGTTTCACAGTGACCCGAAACAGTAGGTTACTTGAGTATACCTAACTTCTTTTTTTTGCTGCACATCCTACAACAAAAATAAATATCCAAGATTTTGAAGATTCTGCGGCTGGCAAGACAGAACACAGAAGACAGAATTATCCTCCCATTACCTATGCTTAAATATATGCAGTGTAATAATGTTTCAGCTTCTGCTCACTTCAGAAGTTGTGATTCCCCCTACATTAGCGGGATAACATATCACTTGCTCCATCGTCACAACACAGATGCTGTGATGCATTTGGTAAGACTTCACACTGATGCTTGTAAACCCCGTGTTATGACTGCAGCAGTAGAAAACAGTGTTTAATGTTAATGCTGCTTTCCTGGAATACAGTTAAAAGGCATTAAGAGAGAACATCTCTAGGAGCACTACAGAATCTTTGTCAAAACACTGTCAAGACAAAAAAATATATGCAATGCTGAAGGAAATGTGTCCTATCTCAGTTACAAAGAACACTACGGATCATCAAAGCAGATCGTTAAATCAATCAGTAGTTTACTTTGCATCAGTGAGCTCTCAGCATACCTATCTGTCCAAGAAAACTACTGCTATGGTTGTGTCCACTTCCTTATGCAGCCACACAGCACTGCATTGCTTTGGATTTCAGCAGTGCCAGTAAACATTGAGTAAACATTTGTATTTACTCACAGATTTAAGAAGTAAAACTATTTTATTCATGTAAGCCTCTCCATTGCCCAATTTCTTTTTTTAAGTCTGCATTTTGGGACTAAGCTATTTCAAAACATCTTTTAAAGTCATTATAAATCAAAACATCTTTAGGAAAAACAAAGCCCCCCCTAACTAATCCAGATAAATCTTGTGCGGAGCTGCATTTGTCACAAGTTCAAAAAACTGAAACTTAAAATTTTTGTCATGTTCGCTGCATCTCAGCATCCAGTATTGAAAGGTACTCCCAATCCTATGATTAAATCACACACTAATGTTATGAGCTGAAAGAACTGCATTGCAAGGACAGTGATGCACAACACAAAGAATGAAGTAATCTCATTGTAATATCATGCACGACAAAGATATAGGTATCATCATTACAAACAATAAGAAATAAAGCAATAAGCAGATTTACCTGGAGTAGTTACTGTGTTCTATTCCTGATCTGTTTCATACTCCTTTCAGGATAAACACCCCTAAAGTATATTTCCCACTTTGTACTAATATTTTATTCACAACATGTGTGTTCTTCATTATTAAGCGAAGAACTGTAGGGTTTTCAGATGGAAGGCAGAGGGCGGGGGGAACAGAAACCCCCCATTCCCAGCTCTCGCAACTGAACTCTTATGATGCAGGTGGACAGAAGGATTCTGCTGAAGGGAAGGCGCAGTGTATGCAGCTCCTCTCAGCAGTGCTTCTCTCCCCAGCAAATGCAGCTCACTCACGGTGGAACAGCCTGCAGTAGAATAACAAGAGAATTTCTCAAGTGCTAGTGTAAGCGAAGGAGGGGGTGTGAGGGAAAGCAAGGAAAGAAAATGCTCGGGAATCTGCTTCTCTCTACAGCTAAGGCATGCTGTATGTCCTTCTTTCACTGGGGTCTTGTGAGGATAGGCACACCGAAGATTTCAAGGCTCTGAGATACTATGCGAGATCTAACACAGACAGTTGGCTAAAATAACCAAGGTTAGGGAATGCAAAATATTAAGTTTCCAATAGCAATATCAACACCTCCCTGTTGTAGATCTTGTAATGTGATGTACATTTTGAGACAAACAGCAATATTGTGAGAGATAACACTTGGCCTGAAATCTAGCTGCAAAATCAGTCTTGCTCTACTACCCCTCCTCAAGACTCATTTGCCACTTTTTAAATTTTGTTTGAATTTAGATACCATTTTCCCACTGTATTCTTTAATATTTTCTCTCCTCTGATGGTGAACAAGCAACTAAGACGTTAACCCTTGCAGGTGCTTAGACAGCTCTGTTTACAGCCCATTGCTGGACAGTAACTTAAGTGACCATACAGATGAAAAACTATTTTGCATGTATAAACTGCCAGCAAATGTACGCAGCACACGTGCTAGAAATAAAGAGAAAACCAGACTTTTTTCAGATGTGTGCAAGGCTCATCCAGCCATCATGTAACCGGAGTGTAAAAGACCTGCCGAGCCTCACGGTTTGTGCACGAGGGCTATTCATCTGGCATCCCCTCCTGCAGCTCCCCGGCAGCTCCAGCAGCTGAGACGACGTTCAGTGTTGCAGCGCTGGCACTTTCCTCCGGCCCCACGTGCCACTTCCCTGGGGCTGGATCCTAGGTATCCCCCGCATGTAACCTCACAGTTAGCCCCAGCATGTGACTGCGAATGGCACCTTTTGCATTAAACAACAGGAGCTGAAATGTTTGCTCTCATACATATATTGCTAACAGATGGCAGATTTTTTTTTAATGGGAACTCTAACTCTTAAATTACTGCAGCCTCTTGTCCTTGCTGACTTTGATTACCAGCTCTAAGTGATATGAACCCAGTTCTTCTCCCTCACCCACCATTTTAAAACAACGATATTATTTACAATTAGTTGTTTTAAAAAAGCATTGTTCTGTTAATAGTATTCACAACGATATAGTAATGACTACACTTTGTAATCTAGTAATAATAGCTCAGAGAAGTTTCTCTCGGGGAGAATTTTCATCCCCATGTGGTTTATATATGCTAATTCCTATGCAAATTAAGAACCAACTGACACATCCTATTATAATACTTGCCCATTTTGTACATGTGTTTGGTGAAATCATTGCACTCATATTGTGCTTTGGAAGAAGAACATGTCCCAGCCCGTATTGTTGCTACGACAAGAGATGAGATACAGATCCATCATGGGAGTGTATCCTCCACTCTGGGAGGTGGGTGTTCACTGTCACTAAAATGGCATGGACAATGGGTGGCAGCAGGTTATAATTTCTTACCTATGTTATGTAATTAGTACTGTCAATCCTGGCCTTTTAAAAACTCAGAGTTTAAGAAACAGAACAAACTGATGTATTTTTATTTATTGCTTCAATATTCTAGCCTTTAAGATTCATATTTTCTGTTCTAAAGAGCCGAGCATCACAACTATTTTTACAAGGGGAGCCTGAGCTTTCTATCACTGTGGAAACTGAAGCTTTAAGGGAAATCACGACAAGATCCATAATAAAATTATGACTGCCAGCAACCTCACATAGCATGTGAAGAAGAAACTCACTAAACACAAACTGCTGACAACCAGGAAGGAACAGCAAGTAATGCAAGCTAGATCATGAATGCCATGTCAGTGTATGACAGAGCCCGGCTGGGATACTTCTGGATAGGAAGGGGGAAGGGGCTTGTGCTTGTGAGGGGAGGGAGACACAAATGTCAGCCGAACAGGCAGTGCCATATGTATTGCACTGACAGTGCCTGCTCTGGTGAAAGCTTTGTCAAAAAGGCAAACACAATTGCTGAAAAACTTTCAAAACAAGAGCACTCCCTCAAGGCTGAATGCAGAGACCTCTAACAAGTCAGGACTGGGAAAATCATGAGCTCATGGCATTTATATGCTGCTTACCTTTTCAACAGCTAGTTAACAGTGGGTATCCCGGTTTGCTTTTACATGCAAACCCAGTACATGGCTCCACCCAGCCCTGAGTGAAGACAATACTGACTATTCTCTCTCTTACCTCATGTAGATCTGGATCTCCAACAAAGTGCAAGGTCTTTGGCTATTCCAGACTCCAAACGGCAGTGCAGACAGGCCAGCCAGGGACACAGGGACTCAACTACTCTGAAACCTGCTATGTGGATGCAGGCCTGAGCATAAGCTTACCTGGCAGATATGCAGGGCCTGCTGGTTCACAGACCACATGCTGGCTGACCACGTCTCACTCCTGGGCCACCCACACAAGCACAGGTCATGCCACACTCCACTGTGTGTGACACCAGTGTCACAGAGCAGGAACAACACTTCTATGAGTCCTGATCCAAGCCCTGGAGATGTCATGGGTCTGACACATCACAAAGAGAAGAGTCTTGTTGTTATAGCTCCCTGTTGTACGTTATTAACACAAGGGCCCGGAATGTCCATCCCTTTGTGAAGATTAGGCTCGTCAGATCTGTGTATCAGAGATAAGTGGTAAAACTGATGTGAATCACTATTGTTACAGGGCTGGAGACCCCAAGGCCTCCAACAAAACCCAGGGAACTGTACAAACAAGAGGCCTTCCTTGCCTAGGGGAGCTAATAATCTAAATGAAAAAGACAGGTAGGGAGTTAAAGGGGAAGCAGAAGCACAGTGAGGTGAAAGCGACTTGCCCAAGGCCACACAGCCAGTCAGCGAGCAAACCAAAAATAGAGGCTGACCCGCTTGATTGTCAGCCCATCGTTCTCTCCACTAGACTGAATCTCCCATGGTGGATGTGATATTAAATTGGTATTTCTGTTTTGCTTCTGTCATTGCCATCAGGCTTTATTTTTAAAAACGTCTCTGTACTGAGCTGCTATAATCGAGGCCACACAAGCATTTTTAGAAACAATACCATGGAGAACTTTTGCTAAGAGAAGAAAGCAAGGCTGCCAGACAGACAGTCTGGATAGCACATCCTGATTACCAGCTACTCCTCAGCCATTAAAGACATTGGTTACTGCAGTTTTGAAGACTCTCAGCATCAACGCCTTACCAGAGCAAACCCTGGACAAGAAGCGCAGCTGAAGAATGCAGCTAAGGGCAGACACCATTAGGAATCGAGAAAGGATCTGGCCCTGCGGAAGGGTTAATAGCACAGGAGGATTTGGGATCATAAGAGTGTCTGCAATAGCTCTCAACCTGGCAGGGTGAATTCTCCTGTGCACCACTCCAAGCTGCAGGGCACTTGTCCTTTTAAAGCACAGATTTTCATACCCCGTAAAACATCACTTTAAAATGTGTTAAAGTTTTCCAAAACACCTATATCTATGTCTATAAATGCTGCACCAGTGTTACTTCAGGCATCACAAATGCAAAACAAGACTTCCACCAGTGTGTACCTGAAGCAGTTTTTCAGAAAACCCTAGCAAGCATATGACAAAGTGCTTGGAGGTCTCTGCAGGAGAAAGAGCCACACGTGCTGACCTCATGGAACAGGAGGAGGAATTCAATTACCCATGTTCTGATACAAGGACAACTTATTCTGAGTGCATCGATATTTTATTCCATTCATTTCAGAACAAAACCACACAGAATTCTTTTGGTTATGTTTTTAAACACAGCTCCTTGGTATTATATACACAGCCTTGGTCCCCCAAACTGGAAGAGAGCAAATGTCGCTATGATCTTCAAGAAGGGCAAGAAAGCAGATTCAGGGAACTACAGGCTGGTCAGCCTCACTTCAATCCCTAGGAAGATGATGGAGAAAATCCTCCTGGAAAGCATTTCCAAACACATGAAAGACAAAAAGGTTATTGGAAGTAGTCAGCATGGAGTTACGAAGGGGAAATCATGCTTGTCCAATTTCGTTGCCTTCTGCAATGAGATTACTGGCTTGGTGGACAAGCGGAGACCAGTAGATGTTGTTTACCTTAACTTCAGTAAAGTTTTGATGCTGTCTCCCATAAGACCACGATAGTCAAGCTGACAATGCACGGATTAGTTAAGTAGACAGTGAGGTAGATTAAAAACTGGCTGAACGGCTGAGTCCAAAGGGATGTGATAAGTCATACAAAGTCCAGCTGGAGGCAAGTCACTAGTGGTGTACCCCAGGGGTCAATAATGAGGCCATTACTGTTCAACATCTCATTGATGATCTGAACAATGGGATGGAGTGCACCCTCAGTAAATTTGCAGATGATGCAAAACTGGGAGTAGTGGCTGATACACTAGATTGATGTGCTGCCATTCAGAGGGTCTTCAACAGGCTGGAGAACTGTGCAGACAGGAACCTCATGAAGTTCAACAAGGTGAAATGCAAAGTCCTGCACCTGGGGAGAAATAACCCCAATCACCAGTACAGGCTGACAGTTGACTGGCTGGAAATCAGCTTTGCTGAGAGGGACCTTGGGGATCCTGGTAGAAAAGAAGCTGACCATGAGCCTGCAACACACTCCTGCAGCAAAAAAAGGCCAAACAGCATCCTGGGCTGCATTAGGAAGAGCGCCACCAGCAGGAAGAGGAAGGTGATCCTTCGTCTCTACTCAGCACTGATGCAGATGCATCTGGAGTGCTGTGTCCAGTTCTAGGCTCCCCAGTACAAGAAAGATATGGACTTACTGGAGCAAGTCCAGGGCAAGGCCACAAAGATGATTAAGGGACTGGAGCATCTATGGAAGATGAGGAGATGAGCAGAAGTTGGGAGAGCTGGGACTCTTTATACTGGAGAAAAGAAGACTTGGGGGGATCTTATCAACGTGTATAAACATTTGACGGGAGGGAATGAAAAAGAGGGAACCAGACTACTCTCAGTAATGCCCAGTGAAAGGACAAGTGACAATGGACACAAATGAAAACACACAAAATTCTATATAATCACAGGAAAACACTTCCCCCCCCCCACACACACACACACTTTGAGGGTGGTGAAACAGTAGAACAGGTTGCCCAGAGAGATTATGGAGTCTCCATCCTTGGAGATACTCAGAACTTGACTGGACATATTCCTGCAAAAACCTGCTCTAGCTGACTCTGCTTGAGCAATGGGGCTGGACAAGATGGTCCCAAGAGGTTGCTTCCAATCTCAACGATTCTGTGATTTGCTGGTGCTTCGGTACACAAAGAGCACAGTTTGCTTGCAATGACCAAACTACAATCAGTGCAGGTGTATGCAAATATCTCATCATGGTTTCTTGGTGTGCTTTCTCTCCTTCTGCCACCAGCAGATCGCATCAAATTAAAGAATTTAATGCTAGTCTTAAGACTTAAATGTGACAAGTAATTAATTCCTTAATAAGCAGTGCTAATTCATCTTTATAATCTTGTGTCCTTTTGACAGCTGCTGTGCGTATTCCACCACTTCTAACCTTTTGGCATGTGAACAGCACTCATTCACCTCATTCCCACTAAAAGTCAAAACGCAGAAATGAACTCAAATTGAAGGCAAGTATGTAACTGTGACTTCATTACAGAAAGCAGAGGATATTACTTTAACAGATGCAATCACGTCTGGCACAAAAGTCAGTGAAATTTGTGAAACGAGAGTGAAACAATGCAATTTATAAAGATATTGCAATCTACTATTAATACAGAAAAGATACAGGCTCACATTCAGACACTGAAATGTGTCAGAATACCATTAAGTGAAGGAAGGAAAATATCTTAAATACTTCCTTTACCAATGTTAAAAGCATTGTAACTTTCTTAAGCAATAAGCTGACAAATTTCAACACATTATTAAATAAAGATATTTAGGACTTGCTCCTCTCCTGGGAAAAAAGCGTAAGAAATCTATTTTTATGTAGTAAAAAACCCACTATTCCTAGACTGACTTGATCAAGAAACTAGTAATTCTAGCTGTCTATAATAAGGATTTATCTCTATCTACTTCTAGGATATCTAAATACAAAACATATTTGAAGGTAGATGGCAGAAGCAGTTTCATAATTCCTCACAGCCACATTTCCAATACTATCTGGGAATGCAATCCTTTTCAATAATACAGGAAGACACAGAATAATGCCAGAAGTTCAATTATACAAAACATGCAATTGACTATAATTTCTTAAATTAAATGAGCTACACAAATATTTTACAGAATTGTATGCATAGGCTGTTCTGTATTTTGAGGAAGAACTGCATCTTTCCATATATTTGGGTAATACCTTTTAGTTCATGGGTGCTATTAGAAAATAATAGTGTAAGTATCACCGGTTGCATTCTCTTTCATGAGAATCCTCTTCTCATTTAAATCAGCAAGAGATTAAAAAGGTTTACTTTATTGGAAAAAATAAATTTCTATGTGTGTAGCTACCCACTGCATACTCAATATTTTTGAATGCAAGTTCTGCAGCTATGCCTGACTGTACTTTTTAAAATTAAAGACATTAAAATTCCTAAATGTATACAAAGGACTTGATAATGTTTTAGAGAATTAGTTCTACTAACTTAAAAGCAGTACTTATAAAATTACTTAGAACCCCTGTACTTCAAAATACAGTTCTGAAAGAGCAGTTTCTGGGATTTGAAAATTAGGATGGGGAGACTGGAGAAGGGATGTGGAACTTCCTATTATTGCAGCAAACCAAACAGTTATGGGTTCTCATTTCTTGTTTGGACATTATCTATTTAAGACCAACATCTACAAGCAAATCCTCAAGATTCATACCTGAACTTTGACAACAGCAGAAAGAAGATCCCCCCCACCTGAAGTGTTTGTTTGTTTTTTCCAAAGAATCTGACTATATTTAAAAATAATGCATCTTACAAGCTAAAATATTGACTTCTTTATAATGACGACAGTGTTGATACAGGAACTGGTCTTAAGATTCAACAGTCAGACACTAAAACCTGTGGCTATGGCAACCCAGGGTGTAATCCTCACAGCACAGCAATATTTCAGAACACAACATTATCAAACTAGAGTTAAAAAAAGCAAGCTTGGGAAATTTATGTAGTGTAATTCCCTGGAGCAAAAAAATTTAAAAAACCCTAGTAAGGTGGCAAAGTTTAAAAAAGGAGGATTTCCGAAACCGCTTAAGGTCATACCACAGATCAGTAGTAAAGTAAGAAAACTGAAGTTGTGGGTTCCCTTCTGTACGCTCAAAAATCCACCCCGTACTTAAGTTGCACATGAATTTTAGTTCAGTATAGTTCAAAACCTCGAAGTTTGCAGAATCCACACAATTCACCACTTTCAGGTCAATACTGTTGTGTAACCAAAGAAAACAAAGGAGAGATCTACCACAAAAAAAAAAAAAAAAAGTACTGAATTTTGGTTCTCTTACGCTACAAAGCAGACTACTGTAGCTAGTTTATTAGAAGAGTTAGCACAGGAACAGGCATGCTTGCTTACGTGAAAACACACTTCAGAATCTCTAGATATGCAGCACTCTCTTGGAATAGTAGTTTCCAGCAAAACAAAACCACAGTTACACTAGGCACAAACCCAATCTGCCAACAAGATGGGAGAAATTTGGGTGATTGGTTTGATTTCACAGTACTATATCCCACAGGTTTTTACCATAGCTAAGTATATTCCGTTCTACCTGTAAGTGAACTGTTTTGCCCAGTATCACAGGAAACTGTTAAAAAGATGATCACAATTGTATATTCTCCTACTAGAAGAGACACATGCAAGAAGCTGTAAATTTTCATATTTTCCTCTACACAAACTCCTGTGTAAGAACTACCAATAGCTGTTCCGTGGTATGCTTCCAATAAAATTAAGTGCAACACTCTTGAGGACAGAAGACTGTAAAACCTTCCATAGGAAATAAGAACCACAGATAGGAAACTTGCTCATGCAAACGAAAGGCTCTTACATAAGATAACTTGTCCTAAGTAACATAAAGAAACATCCCGCTTGTAAACTCAGCACAGAAAGGCAACTTTCTAACTTGCCATTAGAATCAGAGCAACCAAAGGGAAAGACAATGAAGAACAGAAATATGGTGGATAAATGTCCATGGTTTACAGATCATTCAAATGAAGTTTTTCTTTCCCCCAATAACCTGCAGATTTTAGCAATTGGTATTTAAAAAAAGAATAGGTTAACTTCACTGAGGTTTCTTCTCCCAAGAGAAGTAGCAGATGTAAAGGAATGGTGAAACGACTTAAAACAGATTTTGACACTGTTGCAGTTCCCATCTGTGTGTGTTCTGGTAGAACAATGCAAGGTGCTTGAGAAAAATCACTTGTTCTTCTACGTGCAATATTTAAAGAGACCTTTGAGAAACTGAATTAAAGGTTTTTCTTTATACACCTCTAAAACTGCAGGCCTCTTTTGCAATTAAATTATTAAATCCAGTGGCTCTAAAATATTCAACAAACATGCCTGCAAGTTAAAGAAGTACAGCTCAGACATCATGTCTGATCATAATTTAAAATGCTCATATGTTGTACATATATCGCATCAAAATCACTCCCTTGGGCCTGGAAATAGTATAAATACGCATTTGTGCAGGACATGTTCCATTAAGTAATACTGACATGAAGCTTCCATGTTAGCTCCCATAATTTATGCAACCATTTTTTTTTTTAAAAACTACGTTTCATATATATAGATATACATACACAAGTATTTATTATTTTAAGTTATTACATAATGGTACTATAAACATAAAAAACCCCATTCCTTTTAATATGTTTCCACATTAGGGTAGTATTGATCTTGTACTCTTTGATTAAACTTCCTTAGAAAAAGATGATTACAACTGATAACCTAGACAGTAAAATGTAAAGAGAAGTTGGCAATACTTTTAATTAAAACTTCAATACGGTCCACTGTTTGCAATGTCACCTTTAAAGTCAGAAAAGGCAATCTCTCCCACTACTAAATTTTCCTTTTTGTGGTTAACACTTAATTGATCATCAGGAGCAGTAAAAGGATCCTGAGTTCAGCCTGGATTGCAATGACAAGAGAAGCCATGCTCACATTGTCAAATAATCCATGCTGGAACAATTCCCAGCTCTGTGTTAAGGTTATAACTTGATTTTCAGGCTCTAAAGGAAACTTCCATGGGGGCTGGGAGGAAGGAAGCAAGCCACCCTCCATTCCTGAAGGAAACCAGCACTACAATTTGCTATTGCCTATCATGCATGTTCTACAGCAAGTCCATCAGTATTAAGGCCCTACCATGCCTGACAACAAAAAAACAACTATGAGGAGATACTCCCCATCCCCCCTGAAAAGCCTGCAGTCTGGCAACATGGGGAACAATCTACGAGACAAAAATTAAATTTGCTGATCTACCAAAGTCTCGATGGATGTTCCTAATCAGAGCACGTGGATGACTCCACTGCAGCAACGCACTCCAAGCTTTCGAGTAGGCTGAGGCCAAACGAGCAGCACCAGGTCTTCCTGCCTCACAGACCAGTGCTGTAGATAGGAGATTATATTTCATACTCACCTCCAACAGGAAAGAAAACCTTCACACCAGCATTAAAAAACATGTATTTTGACCCATTCCTTTACAGATAAGAAACATGGATCTTTTCATAGAGCACATCTTACAAGCCCGAATAAATCCCTGATCCCCACTATGTGAATGGAAACGAGCAAAAAAGAAGTGCTCGTAACTGAAACAAGGCTCTTACTTCCTGCTGTTTCCCAGCACCTGCTGGTGTCTTAATGCTTTTTCAGCAAATGAAACTGCATTGCAAAAATTGGCAGAATTACCACAGAAAATAATATGGCTGCATAATATGTGACATAATATGACACCCTTATATGGTGGCTCCTTGCTGAAACCAGCTTAAGTGTAGGGGAAGAAAAACATACCCTGTAAAGCTTTTTTTGACAAACATACCCTGTAACGCAATTAGCTTCTAAGCACAAAAGGGGTACAATGATCAGAAAAAGATTTATTAGCATCACCTATGAAAATACACAGTAAGAAATGAAAATACTAATCAGTGGCAGGAAGTGTGTTCCTATTAAGTTAGCTAATTACATGGTTGTCAGGAGGCGGGCAGGTAAGGTCTGAAGTATACTGTAAACTGGCTTATCAGGACTGTAAACTGGCTTATAATTTACTGTTACTCTTAAGATTACCTGACACATCTCCAACTGTTGGTTCATTACTTTGATAAACTTGAACTCCTTTGAATTAAATGTGTTGTGCTGGGTATTTGCCTTACATTAAATATTTTGAAAAAAATCAAAGTTGTTCTGCAATTTCTAAGAATGAGGCTAAAGAACCACATGCTTTTCACATATTTGAAAACATTTATCTTGTGATCTTTTCTTTGAGATGCTTCGCTCTTGAATGCAGTGGAGGACAGCTTCTGAAACAGACACAGGAAAGTTTGTGCATCTCCATGAAAAAACACAAAGTTTGGCAAAAGTATGTGATTTTGAGAAACCACAGTGAAGTTTACGAAGACTCAGCAGAACGGTGTGACTTTGCTAACACACCCTACATCAAAAAAATCCGCTCACTAAATGCTCACTGAAGCACGTATTCTTGCAAAGGCAGGAGCGGAGCCTGAATCATCTGCTGTGGGCAGATCTCTGAGAAACAAACTGACAAAGCATCCCGTTTTCGTCTCACACTGCCTCCCAAAGGGTAACCACCTGCTGCTACTCCTCTTGCCTCGAGTGCCAAAGACCTGCAAGGTTTGCTGAAACATGCCGACCTTGCTAAAGATGCACATAGGTCTCAGTCTAGTAGCACATGGGGAAGACTGGTTTTGTTTTGGTTTTTTTCTTTGCAGAAGGAATACAGAAGCTGTAACTCCTGTGCAGGAATGTAAGCTCTGTCTCCAGGGCAATTTTTGGCTTATTGACCACATTACTCCCAGCTTCTGAAACAAATGAAGCAAGTGCTTCAGCCTCTATATAGTCCTTTTTTCACTCCTGCAGTGGGACCACAATAAGGCAAATGTGCTGTGGACAAACCAGTAAGAAATCACAGACTGAAAAAAATTTGTAATGCACACGTCTGAGTTATCCCTTCACAGTCGTCTTAATCATTAAGATGCATATATTTCATGTGCTCACCATTGCAGCTTAAATGCGCTTTAAATATCTTTGTGTGTCACCGAGATACTTAGAGCATTAGATTGTCTTTAACCAATCCCAGTGATTTTCTTTTCGTAGCCCTCAAGCTTCTACAGAATGTTAAAATATTTTTAAGAAATTGAAAAGCAAAAAAGACAACTAGATCACTATCGATGCAAAGAATAAATCTACTGTATTAGCTGATAAAAAATAATGTTGGTAAAAATATCCAAGACCACTACGATTGACCCGAACTGTATCTTTTCTCAATAATAACCAAGTCTTCTATTTCAAGGTAAAGCTAGCCAAAGGGAAAACAGAAAAGTGAAATGTTACCATGGAAATGTTTGACACCAAAGACAAATGGAAGGTCTCTAGGAAAACGGCTCAAGTTTTAAATAGCAGGTATCCAGTGTAAGCACAAAAGCATAAAGAAAGCAAATCACTCTGAAGAATACAAGTTACATTTTTCTTTGCATACAGTTACTTGCCTATTCATTTGCCTTTAGTTTTCTCAGTACCTGGACTATTTGCAAGCTGGAATTCCTAGTATTTTTACTGGGAAATGAACTGCCAAAATTGTCTCAAAAATGTAGGATTTTTTCCGTTACAATTTCAACACTTGGTTTAAATTTTTAAGCCTATTTCAATCTAGCATTGCAGTTGAGAGTCTGTAGCAGTAAACGTATGTAAAAAAAAAAAAGTAAATTTGTGCCATCTATCCCAAACCCAGCAAACTAAAAAGTCAACTTACATCTCAAACAGATGCAGCTACATTAAGATACGTAAGCACAAAGCAGAATAACTCAAACAACTAAAAGTGGTAACAATCATAGCCTGTAATTCTACAAGGTTTGCAATCCCAGGTTAGATTTTAAAGATTTTTAAAGAACATTTTTCATTCCCACTCATGCTGTACTGTTACACAGCAAAAGTTGTGGTTCATTTGGGAATGCAACATGAATACACTGATACTGAACACAGTAGGGATAGTTTAAATTTAAACTCACTGCCTTCTCCAGAAAGGGCTTAGATTTAGCCCCTTTAAGAGATCAGTGCGTAATGTGTATTTTAAAAGACGACTGTGCTGCTAAACATAAGAGTATGTGGAAGTCATTTTGAGACAGCAAAGGGATTTTAAGAGTTTGTGACAGTGAAACATTATGTTTTAATTCCCTGCTGAGAGAAAAACTTTCAATTACAGAGAATGGCATAAAAATCATGACCTAAGACTAAATTCTCCAAATATACCAAAAGGTTTCAGTGATTTAGTGAAATGGGAAGTCTGAACAGCCTGCCCTGTTCTGTCATTATGCTGTATTATGGACAGAAATGATTTTGAAATTAGATTAAATTCAGATTAATCAAGATACTTATAAAATTTTCAGAATATTTACTTCAAGCCCTAAATATATTTGTTAAACCTAGGAGTAATATGAAGTATCTCTCTTGTGAAGCTCTGCTTCAAATATTAACTTCATTTTAATGTCAATTATGGAAGCACAAACAGTACTGGCATAATAACATCAAGTAACATTTCACAGATGATGTTAGTGAATATTTATTTACATAAACTAAACCAGGACTGCATGAGCCCATTAGACATATGCATGCTGACTCTGAAAGGCAGATTTGGTTTCAGGGTGGTTTTTCCTCCTTCTGACAGCACCACTATGGATTTTTAAATATTCCAAATTAGCATTCTTGTGTCCTTCTTGTAATGAGGCCAAACAGGTTGTAAATACACAGAAAAGCCTTTTAGACATGGTGCTTTTACACACAACTAAATTCTTGGCATCACATGAAACACAGAACCTGAAAGGACTTCTTGCAGAGGTTTTGTCTAAACCAGTTAACAGGCCATAAGTATTTTGTAATCTTTCAATGTAAACTTACGAGAACAGGAGTAAGTGGAGGAAAATAACCAAAAATTGTAATAATGTTTTAATAGTAGAAAGCTAAGCAACTCTACCTCATGGGATGAGCTTATTATCTCTTGGAAAAAAATATTTTTCTATTGCAAACCCACACAGTCTAACTTCGCAATTTATTAAAAAAAAAAACAAACAAAAAAAACAGGATAGTACAGCTCCCTGTCATAGGAAAAAGCAAAGCTCATTTAAATCTTGATGTCAGCTTGAATTAATTTATTTTAGACCCACGGCAACATCCCATGACACTGCAGTTTTTTTAATTATTAGGCATAAAAGCAGCAGTCTTAATAAATCCCAATAGTAAGGATAACGGCAGAATCATTTTACTTTCTGCAGACTCTCAGAGGCAGTAACTGCTACATTTATTGAGGGCAATGTTCAGATCAGAGATGAATCTGTAGAAGCATCTGGAGACAATTATTCAGCAAGAATTAAAAGCAGAACAGACCTGTGAGATTTGCGTCTGAAAGGAGGAAGCCTTTCTGCACTGGAAACGGCACTCTGCCAGTGCAGAGGCTCTGAAGATTTGCTGCATGGGTTTTGGTACCACAGAACATTTTACTCCATCCAGGAAGACAGTGCACTAGCAAAAGCTAGTCATTTTAAATGAGGAAAGGGAAGGACATTCTACTTGTCATATATATGTCAAATAGGGAACAAAGCCAAGCAACCAATATGTTGCTGTTCTGATGGGATTAGGAAAAGTCACATCACAGAGAAGCAATAAAGCTATTTAGCACCTGGTTCCCCACCCCAACTCTCTTTAGATTTGCCAGAATCTTCGCTACCACAGGGAAAAGACATTTTTAGCTAGAGGAAACCTTCACAAAAGCATGGTAGGGCAGTTATGCTTTCTGTCTCGGCTTAACAGAAACTTCCCACTAATGAGGAAATTCTAACTAATACAGAGTCCCAGTTAAGAGCATTCTCTTAAGAAGCTAATTCTTTCCCACCAGATATTGGGTTGGGGTTTTTTTGCAAAACATAAAAAATGGAATTTGGGAGGTTCCATCTATACTGCTTAAATAACAATTTTCTCAGCACACAGAGCATCTCTGCAGAATGATCCAGATCTTACAAATGAAGGGCATCATTCAGTTTGCTACATGCTGATTTTATCTCCCATAGGTTATAACAATGGAAGTTGTAACATGCAGGACAAAACACTTAGGATATATGTTAGCTCACTATATCTCTACAATCCCTGCTAAAAGGAAATGACTTATAGAATCTCATTTCTCACTTACATCAAGCTCTTATTCCTGCCCCTGGTCCCCCAGATGCATCTTCTTTGTAAACTTCATCTGATGGTCCCCAAAGAAAGGACAGGAGGTGCTGCTGTTTGTATTAGTACACCCATAGCTGATTCCATGAACAGGGTTTGATATGAGTTGAGAAATCCCATCACAATGGACCAGGTTACTTGTGAAAAATCTCATTAGAAGAGAAGTTTTAGAGTTTATTATATCAGCTGTCCGATTTCAATCAAATCAGCTAGCCTCAGACACAAATCTTAACCAGTCTGTTAATCAGGATGTATGATAAACCCAATCTATGTGATAACTAGGAGAAGCACCATTTTTAGAGTTTTGTCTCACTATTAAAAAAATTATAAACCCCATGAAATCTAGAATCTAAAGACAGCTATTACGGAGGAGGTGTTTCCCTTCACTAAATACAAGGCTTTATTTTTGTTTTTTTTTTTCTTTCTGATCAAGATTTCCCATCTGCTATGTTATCAACTAAGAGAATTTGCCAGAGAGCTCTCCTCAGATTTCACTTGACAATCATTTGGACAGGAAAGACCGCTTTTCCCACAGGTGTCTCAGGTTCAGTTGCACTGCCTTGTCCATAGAAAAAACATACCACAGCAGTTAACAGCAGTAATGATCAACTTTTAAAAGTCTATGGTTTTTTTAGATCTGATGGCAGAAACCCCAGATCTGTACCCCCCCCCCCCCCCCCTTTCCCCATGTTATAGCGCACAGGGAAGCAAATTCTGAGACAACTTGATGCCCTTCTGACTGTGGACCTACCTGTGGGGTTACCCCATCCTCCAGCAAAACAGAGTAACTTACGCTTTTCTGCCTTGGAAAGCCCTTCTTCAAACTCATGTTCTGGCCAAGAACAGGCAGGCCGCAGAGTGATGACACATGGTCACACAGTAAGGCTAACAGAGTAAAATAGACTGGTGATACCCTACTTCTGATAGATGAGACAAAGCTCTGGACTGATCCTTACAGAGGATTCAGAAGCAGAAAAGCTTTAAAATGTCTCACCTAGTTAACTGGATGGCATATCTGTGGTTCCTTCTTAAGACACAGTAAGATTATCAGAGCCTGGAGCCTTCCAAAACCCTGATCTCCCATATGGAGCTTGTCATATCCATGTTTTATTCAGACACTCCAGGTCTGTATGACCTCAAGTAAAAAAAAATAATTACACAAAGCCCACATGAACACACTTTATCAAGGTAGGGATTACGCGTCTCTCATAATGGAGCAAAAAAGGAGAAAAAAAAAGGGTGACCTTTTCAACACCAGATGGTGAGCAAGTTATCAGTAAGAAGCAGAATCCAGGTCTGCCTCCTACTTCCTCACCTGATGAATCCTGTCACCTCCAGAGTAATAAAAATATTTACTCCCTCCATGTACTATAAAAAAAATTAACTATCTACAAGCCCTTATATATATCTGCTATGTATGACATGGAGAGACATGAAGGATCCATGCATTAATTTTCCACTTTTAAATACACACTAAAGCTATGTTTTGATTTGAAGTTCTTCTATCCTTCATAAACCATCCAAAGACATTTGAAACGCACAGAATCAGCATCAGCAATCACCCAGGAAAATGGAAGTGTCCAACTAATTTTGGAAGCCAAGATGATGCCTTTATAACCTAAACAAAAAGTGTGCAAATATCAGACAGCTCATAAGATTCAGCACAATTCAGAAGCCATTGCCTGGCTTTGTCTATCAGATTGCATACATACACTTTCTACTTTAAAGAGTAATTCTGACAACTAACACTTTTCAGCTTAAGTAATGCTGGGCAGCAACTTTCATTGTGGTACATAAAACGATATAAGGATGTACAGTGTATTTATGTGCCTTTTAAAAAACAGAGCAATATATTTGAACTGAGAGAAGCAGAAACTTTATGTGACAAGAGTTAACAAAGCCCACATAAAGGCCAAACCGCATACTGGAAGGCACCCAGTTATAAGCAGCGAGAGAGTTTAGAAGTGGTGCTGATCTCTATTTGCATTCTGGTAGCACCCATCAGCTCTACCCGAGATTCGGGCAGCATTTAGAGGTGGTCCTTCCCTTAGAACCTCTACACTGAAACATAAAGGAATTGCCATCATTATCTATTATATTTCACCAAAAAGGAACTGGGGCATGCAAAGTTTAACACAGCTGCCCTTAGACGGAGATGATCTGAAGGAAAGCTGGGAGCCAAGTCCTGACTTCCAGAATTTTGAGGCAGTAATTTCCTCACATGACTCTCTAACACTAACCAGTGCATCTGAGCAATTGCAGCTGTGGGATGGACACTGCCAAATTCAGCGCAAGCCTTCAAGAGTTGACATATATGCTCATTTAACACAATGCTCAGTACCCCTTTCAAAGTCAGCAGATTTAAATAAAGCACTCAAAAGAGCCTGCAGGGCTGGAGTCCTGGCTATCTCAGATCAAAGAGGATTTATGTCCTGAAATGCCTTCCTTAACTTTTTTCATATCCAGATTACTCTAGAAGCTATTACTGTAGCTAGTCCACGCTGATCACCTGAGAAGTTTATTTGGCATCCATTAATCCTACTATCAAAAGTGAGCTGTCACTAAAAACAAGTATCACAAAAGTGATATTACCACCACAGTGAGCTCAATAAAGTGAATGGTTTTGAATTTACCTCTGCATTTTTCTCAGGCTCTTAATTGCAAAGAAAAAAAAATGAAAAAAATTTGAGTATTCAACTTTTAGGTA
Organism: Pygoscelis adeliae; assembly: GCF_000699105.1. Taxonomy (NCBI): domain Eukaryota; kingdom Metazoa; phylum Chordata; class Aves; order Sphenisciformes; family Spheniscidae; genus Pygoscelis; species Pygoscelis adeliae. The sequence continues at coordinate 1,266,253 of NW_008823944.1, read as the reverse complement.
TCTACAGTCATCTAAATTGTGCAGGATGTATGGCCAGGGGAAGGCTCTGGGGGTCAAACCGCTGCCCACAACCACCTCGTGGGAGGATTCAGGGAAGGAAGTGCCAGACTCTCCTCAGAGGTGCCCAGGGAGCAACAAGAAGCTGTGGATGCAAGCAAGGACATGGGAAATCCTGATTGGACGCATGGAAACACTTTTTCACCACAAAGGTGGTGAAACACTGGGACAGGGGCCCCTTCAAAACTCAACTGGAAAAGCCCCGAGTAACCCGCTCCTCCTGGTGCTGCTTGGAGAGGGGGACCAGGCTGGAGACCTCCAGGGGTCCCTTCCAGCATGAATTATTCTGTGACCTCGCTGCCAGAGACCATCCCAAGGAGCAGGTGTACATGCAAGTGTAGCTGCATCCCACACCTGCTAACAGCTTTCAAGCTGGTTCAGCTTCCAGCAGTGCTGCCTTTGCCAGCCCTCGGACCTCCCTTATCACCAGGGAGGTGCCCACTGCCCTGGGGGAGCCCCAGCTGCTACAGCCCCGGGGAGCAGGTGGCTGGCACAGCACCCTGACACGTGAGGAGGAATAAGTCATGTAGTTTTTCTGGCCGACTGTCCTATTTAATTTTTTTTAAAATCTATTCATGCAGTAGGCATATTGTAAAGTCATAGCCAGCTAGCTGTGGAGCTGGAGGTCTGGTTTTGCTAGGACTAATTATAGTAAGCACTGGAATACAGTAGCGTATGGCACATGTGAGGCAGGTATCTGTCAAGCAACATGTAAATTATATACTGGAAGTGTTGTTCAAGGTCCTGAACGTTACCCTCCAGTGTTACTAATCCTTTATGCAGATATGTGCTGTTTAATTGCCAGTTGGGAATTACGATGACACGTTACATGACTAATTTTTCAAACTATAATCATGCTATTCCCCCCACCCTCCTCCTCCTCCTTTTTCTGTCAATCTCCTTTCACTCTATTTTGTTGCTGTTTCTCTTGCCAGAACCACCTTCTTTGGTAGCATGTGGAAAACTTTGAAAGTGGATAATATGGTATTTTAATGTACTGCACAGAATGGACTCGGAGAACTACACTGTCACAGGTCTCAAAACCAACCCTCACTACCCAAACTCTGTGTAATACTGCTTCGAAAGCTGGTGTTTCCCAAGAATATTCAATCTCTAATTATAATTTCCATGATGAGAAAAATAACCACTATTGCCACCATTATGTTTAGAAGTAACAGACACACTTGTTAAGTATGTTTTCTGTGTGAGTGGTCTAGTTTCTATACTCAGAGAAACAGTTTCAGGGAGCAACATTCATACAGACACGTTCTAAAATATTAACCTCAAATTCCCTTACATCCAATAGCCCTTTGATCCTAGAAGCAAAACACAGGAAGGCATTTTATAAGGGGGCTTATAAAAAAGATGGCAGCAAACTTTTTAGCAGGGCCTGTTGCGACAGGACAAGGGGGAATGGCTTTAAACTAAAGGGGGTAGATTTAGACTAGATAGAAGGAAGACATTTTTTGCGCTGAGGGTGGTGAAACACTGGCACAGGTTGCCCAGAGAGTTGGTGGATGCCCCATCCCTGGAAACATTCCAGGTCAGGTTGGACGGGGCTCTGAGCAACCTGATCTAGTTGAAAACATCCCTGCCCACAGCAGCGGGGTTGGACCAGATGACCTTTAAAGGTCCCTTCCAACCCAAACTATTCTATGATACTATGATTTTGACATAGGTCACAAAGCCTGCGCTCAAAGGCACCAGCTGCAGTGTTTGTTTTTTTAAACGTGTAACAGAATTACTTCCCCCCCCAAAATGAATGGCTCAGGATTTCCGAAGCACAGGAGATAGCGGCATTCAAAATGTAGTTCACAGTGGGCACTTCTTCACAGTACAACACTCTACAGTTTTTTTTTCCCCCCTCAGGAGAATTTCCAAAAGCATTTTTGATCAGAAATATGCACTGCCATCACAGACAGAGGTCTGGCTACTGGTGAGTTTGCAGGATTGGGGAAACAAGTCAAATTTCTTCCTTGCCTCTAACAGCTATTAATTCACTTCTTATCTTGCCTGAGACCAAAAGTGCTTTTAACAATTGCAACTCTCTGAGATATGGAGAATCTAAGAAGTCCCCTAGGTTACAAAGCCCTGCAAACACATCAGTGAGACAAAATTACAACTGTGACTACTGATGCAATTTCTACCATCCTTTACACTGATGTCCTCTATCGCACAAGCATTCATTCAAGTTTCCATACTCCAGGCACCGTTCTACAAGCCACTACCCTGACCAGCCAGGAAAAAACATGAATACAAAGCAAATCTGTCATCAGCAAATCAAAGACAATGCGAAGACAATGATGTGTTTGTTGCCCTATTAACCTCACATACAACCCCAGAGCATGACAGATGATGGAAAATAATATTTCTTAATTAAATGAACAAACTCTTTCATTCACCACTAATTATCTCTTGGGAGCTTCATGAAAAGAGAAGGAAGGCTCTCTCAAGCTGGGGCCCAGAGAAGTACCCCTCAGTCTTCATATCAATGGACAGAAACAGAGATGAAACCTAAAAGAACCAGTTATCAACATCTGACTCCCACATATTGCCAAGAGACGTCACTCACCGAATTACAACAACAAGCTTTACAGCATATTAAATTTCAAATCAAAATGATCAGGGCAAGCAGTACTACAAATCCAGCAGCAAAGGCCACCTCATTATCTTACAAAGATTGCTTCCCCAAAGTGAAAGTGTTCAGCCGAGGAAGCAAGACCACTTGGTCACAGAACAGCCCCTGAACAACGGGAATAACAAAACCACTTCAGAAAAGCATTAGCAACTTCCTGTTGGCATCCAACAATCGAGACACAAAAGTCAAATCATAAAACAATACCATGGTCATTCCCAGAAACATATAGGAGTTTTAAATATTTTGGGGGACTATGGGGAGAACAAAAGACTATTTGGTATGATTCTGAGGAAAGATTTCAACTTCAGCTCCCACGTTTCAGGCAACTGAATTGTGATCTCTCACAGGCTCCTTCTCAGAATTTCCATGTTGGGCCTCATCATTTTCCAGTCAAAGCAAGTATGTGTTTCTAAAGAATTTCCATTTTTACTACAGCAGCTTTCTGACGAAAACATTTTATCAAAGTAATTCCCAAGCACACTATAAATCCAATACTAATCTGAAAATGAAGAGGAAGCTTTCTTTTGCTATGATCAAACAGTATTTTCAAATAGTTCACAACTTCTGCAATCAAAAGTGTTTTGTTTTTAGGCAGCTTCTAGCTTTTATTTAGGCACTATGTCAAAATTCAATCTTCATTTCTGAAGCTGTTTCTGCAAAAAAAGATACAACCTGAAATGAATGGAGATGCAAACTCAAAGACAGCTTTAGGTCACAGATGGTTTTCCCCCCTATGTTAACATGATTTTATTTGTGAATACAAAATAAATACAAGAGTTGTCTATTAGCTCCTGAGCTAAAATGAACAAGATGTTTGCCTGGACAGCTATAGCAAAAGATGCAGGTGTGATGGGAAAGTGCATGAAACATACTTCCAGTACAGGTAACTGGCAGGCATTACCACTTATTTCATGATCCACAAGTGTAGGGTCATATTTTGAAAGCTGAGGGGGTGGAAGATGCAAGAAGTGTAATTAACTCTCTAGTCAGACTCCAGCAGTGCTTATCTGGAGTAAGACTTCACAAAAACCTAGGTGCAGAAAGATATGCTACTACAAAAAAGTACAAGAAAGCCATATACTTAATTCTGCATACAAATTTAGAAAAGCTTGTCTTTGGGAGAAAGACAGGGCAATTGCTTTTTCCACCTTCCTTTTCCCCCCAAGTCACAGAAGCAGGATGAGTTACTGCCTGATGAAATATGTAAATGTATGATCTCATAGATTCTTATTGAAGATACTAAGCAGTAAGAGCTTCACTATCTATTTCATGTGAGAGGTGGGTATGAAAAAGAGGAGCATAGAAGGACTTATTTATTGACACGGTTAAGCTTTTTAAAAAGTGACAAATTAAATTCTCATTTTAACTTCTTTGGTAACACAAGAACCTTTTAAGAGGGTACTATTCCTGATTGCAAATTGCATTAGCTAGAGGAAAGACACATTTGTTATTGCCATTCACAGCTAGTGGCTACAAGTCTGGAGGATTTCCAATTTTATCACCAAGAAAAAAAAATCTGTGCTAACCACAGCATTTGTAATGCTTCTAAGGATACCCACACATAATTGGGCAGTTGTTCACGGTTAACAGGATAAATCTTTTGGAGGAAAAAAGCACTGAGGAGGCACAGAGCGTCTTTGATCCATAGGAAGTGGGATAAAAATAATACGATTTGGCAAAAAAATCTGAATTACTTGTGGACTGTAGAAATAAGTCTTTATCTACAGCTTATAATGACAAAGACAGAGGGGCATACAATACAGATATAAATAGTCTTCTCTCCTTGTGAGGAGTGTATGGGAGCAAAAACTTTGTGGTGCATAGCAGTTATGCTGCACTCCTAAGGTAGGAAAAGACTCTTCCTTCACGACACAGACCTCCCCGCTTGATGTGCAGTTCCTCAAATTCACAGCGGGCCCCACCAAACATTATGAACTGAGCACCTTCAAGGTCAGACTTCCCAATTAAAAAAAGCAAAGAGTATGCACACCACATGTCCCTTCGGGACTGCCAGAGTACAGGCCAGAAGCTGACTTCACTCTTGGAGGTGGCGATGTCAGCGTCAGCTGGAGCAAGTGACTGATTTCTGTACTTCATCAAAGCTTGACAGTTGCACAAATACAGCAGGAGAAAACCTGAAGACTCAAGAAATGCTGAAACAAACATGTATCAAGCCAATTAGCAATCTTTTATTATTGATAACTCAAAAATGTTCAATGGTATGTCTATGTGAAAGTGCACTCTGCTCTGTTTAAAGGCTACCTCAAGAGTGTTGACCACAGCATGACTTTTTGCTTTATTACATGCATTTTATGGTGGGAAAAAGGTAACAGGGCACAATAAGACATAACAAGTGAAATATGATTTTCCCTCTTAAAAAATAATTCACCTTAGTTGCCATTTAATAGAGACCAGAAAAAGAAATTCTAATGCACAAAGATACTCTTGACTTGACCCAAAAATCGAACATCTGATCTAGATGAGAAATTGTTAAAAACTCTGCTTACACAAGTTTTTTCTATTCAAAATAAAAATCAGCAGATTTAGTTTTAAAATTTCACTTTTTTCCAAGGGGATTTTCACGGGTACTAGTTCAATGTTGTTTAAAATAAAAAAGTTTAACAGCTTTTTCAGATTAGCATGTTTTGAAAAACATTTCCCAAACAACATTATGCTAAGAGGATTTTAGAAACCCAACCCAGAAGGGAAAAACATGAATCAGAAATCAGCCTCTGTCAGGCAAGTAAACATCCAGTGGTCCTGAAGAGGACAAGGAAAGGCTGATGCTTGCCGGAGCTGAGGGATGTCCCAGAACATTCCAAGGACAGCAGATCGTCCAATGCTGCCGCATGAGCTCGGGAGGAGACAGTGGTGGCTGAAATGCCTGTGCAGCAAACATCTCCTCCTGAATGTTACAGATCAGCCTGACTGAGAAGCTCCTGCTCTGAAGCACAGGGTCTTGCATTTCAGCTAACGTTAACACAGAACAGAGCCAAAATGCTCTCTCTCCTCAGAAACCCAAAAAGAGCTACCTCGTGACCTGCAGGGGATCAGAGAAACATTGTAAGGGTCACCCAAAAGCAGGCAGCAGCCCCAGCTGGAGAGAAAAAGAGGACCAAACATGGGATAATAGGAGGGGTTTATTAGACTCCAAAACTGCCCAGATATGTTGAGTTCATTATAATCATCAGTCCTAACGCTTGCCTCAGTTTACTCATAAGTCTTCTGTAGGAGAGCCGTTGTCAGAAAGACAAACCTCATCCTCTATGACAACCAAGAAAACTCCATCACAACACATAGGAATGATCACCCTACTTAGACCGTACAGGTCCAGGAACAACCTTCTCGATTTGCAAGCATGTGGAAACATCAAATCATTGGCAAGGCAGTATGAAAGGAAAGAATCACTTTCTTCTCCAGGAAAAAAGACAGCAGATTAAACATCTGATACATTTTAAAAATAAGAATAGTAATACTACTGATACCAAGAATTAGTTGGAGTGGACTTGCTTTAGGCAGAATCACTGCATTAATAAGGGATGCATAAATTTGACGACATACTGAAAAATGAAGAGAGGTACAAGCATTACTGAGTTGACCACCCAGGAGTCAGAATGACAGACTGGTTTTTGACATGACATAACTTTTTTTTTCCTCATTCTTTGAGGAAAATCTTGGCTTGCAATCCTTTACTACTTCACATCTTTGTAAATTTGAGCCCTCTAATTAGATATTGCCATCTCTTGTTCTCCCTTGTTCGACCACTACGAACCTTACATCTTTCCTGACTGCCACCAACCCAGTGTAGGGGCTGTCATGGCCCACAGCCCTCCAAGTCTGCTCCTTCAACAGCAGTCAGCGCCAAGGTGCAGAGCACAAGTAGTCCCAGTTACAGAATTGATGCAAGGGAAATTCTTCCCTAAACTCTGCCTGATACTTAAGATTTCGTATTTCAGCTACTGTAAGGGGTGTTCTCACTTGCCACTTAAGTGCCCGCACTTGAAGAATCCTGTGTATTTTTTTTATTAGCCTTCAGTTTGACACCTTCACTGAAAGTCCATCAGCTTTTACAAAATTGAAAGGCTAAATAAGTCCGATCCATAATTTGTATGCTGCTTATTATGTGGAAAAACTGTGTACATCCTTTCATATTCCCCTCCTCCCAGTTCAGCAGTCCCAATGTTTTTGCACACTATTTACATAATATTTATTTCTACTAGGGAAAATGTTTGGTAACTTCTCTTACTATGAGTTGTCGAAGGTAGGCGGGGCCAAACACAGGCAAACATTTCTTTATTAACATTGAAAATAAAGCTGTGATATTCTATCCTCGTTCATTCTCTACAAGAATCCGAGCACTTACTTTTCTGTGCTACTGCAACACACGAAGCAAAGGTTTTAACCATGCTGACTGCAGCAAAACTTCTATAATAACAGTACATTAATAATACTTAGCACTCTACAGCCATAGCATTTAACTTTTCAACCACTGACCTCCAAGAGCTCAGCATCATTACATCCATTCTGCACGTGGGGAAACCTGAGATATGGAAACTTCCCCAAGGTCACTTGCTAATCACGTGAACAGCTAAAACTGGAATCCAGAGCTCCTAAAACACTCATTAGTCCTCCAGACACTCAGCCACATACTCACTTCCAAGGCTACTCAAAGCTAGAAAAGATTGCCTAATTAGCACTTGTATTTAGCCGTTTTAATAGACCTCTCTTTCCTGCTCTTCTCTTCAATTCCATTTTTAGATACTTTTCTTAAAGCTGAGTGCAGCATTGCAGTCTGCTATGTGTTATGCAAGTACAGCTTTATTCTGTCTAGCAGAATCAAAATTCTTCACAGTGCATACTTCAGAAATAATTAAGACAGATCAGAATAGCAAAAAATCCAGCAGAGATCAACCTGCCAAAGCAACCAGTTTGCACATTTCTCTCTCTCCTCCTCTAGCTAGGGAACAACTGAATAAACCAAAGACTGTTCCTGGCTCTTATGCAAAATCCAAGCTATTGCCCTTGCTCTTCATGGGTACTGTAAGCAAAAGGATATGGTGTCTGTGATCCACTGTAACGCTTAAGCATGGTAAGGAGATGGAGATCAAGAGACAGGATACAAAACAGAGAAAGAATGGTGGGAGAAGGAGGAGGAAGAAAATTGGAATAGAGCAGCAGGCATTTTTGGAAGGAATTGCATCAATTTCTACAAGTACATACAGCTGAGGAAAATAATTTTCACTGCTATTTACTTAAAATTAGTAAATCCTTTAAGTACAATATGAATGGGATCATTCAGAGGACTTTTAAAACAGCAGAACGAGACCCATATGGGTCCAGAGAAGACAACATGCACAGGGCAGAGCTAAAACTTTATCTTTTCTGCTATGCCACACAGTAAGTGAATGTTCCCATCCAATTCTATCTCAGAAGGAAAATGCATTTCCTGGCATTTACATGACAAAGTCACAGCTTCCAAGTTCTGTAGAAGTTCTCTCTAATGTCAGACAAGGACCTCAGACAGCAGAAATACACAACTCTCACAAAGGTATGCACAAAGCTCCAAGCTTGGTTGAGGCAGACTATCTAAAAGATATTTCAGCTTCCTTTTACCAGATGGTTTAGCCTGCTTGAAAGCAAAACAAGATTGCTAAGCAGCATTATACCTTCATTAGCTTTCCACAACTAAGTCCTGAAACCAACTGTTTTGTTACAGCCGAATGCATCAACAAATACAAGGTTCAGTTATTTACTAGGAGTATTTCATTTTCTCAAGTACCCATCCCAAGGTTCTGTCAAATTTTGGCGGGTTTTTTTCCCTGTAGAGACTGTGAAGAGTTTTACACTAAAACTTACGTCAGCTAAGCAGAAGGGATGTATCCTTTGGCAGGCTAAAATCACATCTACTATCAACTTTACCATGTTTCCACAAAAATACACTCCGTTCTGCTGACATTAAAACACATTACAGTGAATGGGCCTTCCAAACAAAACCATCTGAAATATAAAGATTTTATTTAGGACTGTTCCTGGGGCTAGCAAAGCTCCAGTCTCTTTGAAGGGTGCTCTGTCTGCCCACTGAGCCTAGATTTTTATTTTCCATTGCAATTTTCATGTTATCATAAGCATTGCTCTATTTTTACATTAGCATTAATCCCAATACATGCTAGTCAGAGACAAACATACAGGGCACTGCAGGTAGACTAGACCTTAATAAATTTTCCTCAAGTCTCACTGTAATGTACATTTAAAAAAATCTAATACATTAATCTAATTCTAATTAATTTTCAAGTTCCAGTAAGACAATTACATTTGCTACTGATGCAAACTGTTAGTGTCTAGTTAGAACCCTATCTTTCAACTGGGCACCACAATAAACTCAAAAGAAAACGTAAAGAACATTCAAAAATAACTCTGGATTGAGATTCTATGAAGATAAATGATATTCTCTTGCTTTCTATTTTTTAAAGCAGCAGTCAAATTAGGAGTACGAAAGTCTAAAACAAAGAGCAGTTCTCTTAAGCATTCAAATAAATCTGTGCTGCAAACCAGTGTGACAACTTTTGGGACCCATTTTGAACACTACTTTGACTGCATGAAGTCTGAGTGTATGCAGCAGCATGGCTGTGTTTTTCATTAGTTAACATCATTAAGGAGAAAAGGAGCAGTGCCCAGGTCTCTATCTCTTAACAACTGTCATTGGCAAAGGACCATAAAAAAAAAAGCAGCTCTTATGAAGCAGAATAATGACTTCCTGCAGACCAGGTGATGCCACCTTACTCACAGCCTGGCTCAAGGGAGCTAAGCAAGAGGCTGCTAGGTGATGAACTCTCATCATCTGATCGAGGGTTCTGAGGCCAAGTGAGAGAATCACACAGCAGATGGATGTGAAGGCATGAAAGGATTAGGTGTCCATGCTCCTACTCACAACAGAGACAAAGACCTTTTGATATGCAGATGGTGAGACCGGAAGAAGGGAACGAAGATCGCGGGGGGATTCATGCACGATAGTCATGAAAAGCTGAGGTGAACGCCAGATGTTTGTGTGCCTTATTTTGGATAGGTCTGTATATACACCCATCCTACAGTCCAGAAGTAAAATGTGATTGGTTTAGAAAACCTGCAAAAATATGCATTTTAATGGCTTACACTGATTTTTTTTCCAGTACAAGTGTTAAACTGGAAATCAGAGTATCACTAGCAGAGTGTCCTGGGATATGGCTCCTTGGGGGTTTGAAAAGAAAAGTGGTCCCAAACAAATGGAAAGCATGCCCGATTTCTAATAAATTAGCAAAGAACCCCCCTGTCTGGCACCAAAAGCGTTAATCCAGAAGGCAAAGAAACTGTGCCTCAAATCTATGTAGTCAAGAGGACTTAAGAGGTACAGACCTCAGCAAGTTGCCCAAACACATTGTCTTCTGGGTCTCTAACAAGGAGACATTGTACAAAGCTTTGTAAGAAATGGAAATGCACTATATACAAATTGAAAACTTGAAATTAATAATATAGATTTTTATCATAACATACTTAGAAATTAAGAAGATACATATATGAGCAGAAAAAAACCTAGAGCGTTAATAACGGCATCCAGAGATAAATCTAAACCAAAATGCATTAGGAGAATGTGTGCTAAATCTGGAAAATTGGGAAATTGAAGGAAGGTTCTCCAGTTCCTCACAAGATCTATACAGACATTGCTGTAAAGTCACTTCTGAGCATTGAGATTCTGTACTGAGCTGAATCTTGTAACTTTTAAAAGATGCATTGTAACATGAGACACGCTTTAAAGGAGTTGAAACAGCAAAATTGTCATTGGCTTATTGATGAGTTTACTGCTTTTGGAAGAAGCACAGACTAACTTTTTGGCCCAATTTTCTACAAATGTTCTATGCTTCAAATGCTGACCTGCGTATTTTCTCTCTGCTATATGTTAATGTAGATCTCTGTCTTGGAAGATGAAAACCAACTTCCATAGAACAGGTATCTCTACTAGGGTTGTGCCTTGAGAGACTAACTCAACATGACAGATTTTCTTCAGCGTCAAGATCACCTCAGTGCAAGAATCTACCAGGAGACTATTTACAACCTGCAAAAGTTCATGCCACTCTTTTGGAGGAAGATAATGGGAAATAAGGTAGTCTAAAGAAAAAGGTACAGCTCCGAGAAGGTTTTTAAATCCTCCATCAAACCCAAGTGATGTTTATGCAGTGTAATGCTTTCCAAAAAATTTTAACCATCCCCAAGTCATCAGTTCTGATTCCCACATCAAACAGGAAGTTTTCAGAATTTTCACATGTGCACATAAACAAAATGTATCTTCGTAATTCACCTAGAGTCTCACGCTCTAATGTATAAGGTGAGCCATCTTTACAAAAATTTATGCTGAGAATGCTTCATAGCCTTTTGCACAGCAAGAAACTGCTTCCGACATCAGAGAACTGGTTGACATATTCTAAATACACACTAGAAATAAAACTCAGGATTATTCAAGCACTGCTCTAAAGCAGAGCTGAAGAGCACAAACATCATTACAGGAAGTCTGAACTGTATATGTTTGTACTTCTCCAGTTCGACCAAACTCTTTCTGCACAGCACAGAATTACAACATTAACTCTTGTGGAATTAAGCAAAAACATATAGGGAGGGGGAGTCAAAAAAAGGAGAACAATCTGAAAATGCAGTCCTCTCTGAGATGTTTCTAACTCACTAACTATTGTGCATTAACATGTGCAGACAAGCAGCAGCTAAACAGAGAACCACCTCCACTACTTGTGCTATCTTATTAAAGGAAAAAATAAAAGACATAAGAGGAGCTGGGGAGGGGCAGGAGAGCACAGTCCATGCTCCATCTGAGGGATAAGTCACTGAGAAAGCGACAGGAACTCACAACAGACTGTGGTGTTTCCCCCTGTGTTTTTCCCTGTAAGAAATATTGACTGATAGCTAAAAACAAACAAAAAAACCCCACACCACCCCCAAAACCAAAACACCTCAGCAGGCCCTGAGGAATGCCACCCCCTGCCTCCCCCACAGGGATCTGTAAGTCCCACAGTCCAATCAATAAACCAGATCATAAAATGATTAGCAGCAGTGTTTGTTAGTTAATTTATTCACTGAAAAATAACTCAAGCTGTATCTCAGGTCTCATAAATAAAGAAAATGTTTATAACTGAGTTACAGGACTTTGAGGGCTGCACAGGACTGTGGGAGAAGCACTGACTTGAAGGGTCAGAAATAGCATTTTTGTAATACAGCTACACATTTTTCTTCTGAAATTAAATTCTTCTTAGACTTTTTTGTGGAGTCAGCAGAAACTATTTTAAGTGCAGTTCATCAGCATCCACAAACCTGTCTGTCTGTTCTGCTGCCCGTATGGGTGAACTCGGGATAAGTGGAAGAAAGAGATGTAATATGAAACGGTCCAATGACTAAAGTAGAAACAAGCACTAGCTCCACAGCTCTCTGTGTTGCTGGAAAAGATACTCCTGTTGTTCTTCTGCTCCCTCACTGGGGGAAGGGATGTGTGTGTAGGTTTTCCAAGGTAAAAGGCAGAGAAGGAGCAGGTACCCTGGAGAACACAACCTCCTTTGGGTTCAACGGCTGGCATTTGGAAACACGGCACCATCTATCTGGGATCCCTATGATTTTCAGGCCCTGTGTCAAAGGGCATACACTTCATTACAGATACTATGTGAAAGCTTAAATTTCAAGTGGATGTTGACAGGAATCAAGTGGGAGCAATGAGTCTTTGGTGAGCACAGGAATATCATACAGCATTGGAAAGGGACTCAGCTCTTGTCTTCATCCTGTGTTCTCCACTAAAGGGAAAGACGAAGAGTAAACAGCCATCTTTGTCACATTTGCTCAGCTGCTTTAGTCACTAACATTCAAAATTAAACTATGAGGAATCAAGTTATTTCGTTCACCCTTCTTGTCTGAGTAAAAAGGCCTTGGTCGGTGCTACGTCACCACAGCTAAGGCTGCTTTTGGAACCTGGCCTGCAACGCAGACAAGAAGGACTATCACAGTCACTATCCAAGGAATGGCCCCTTTGCTGCTGTTATGTGTTTGCTTGAATTTGCTTTGTTTTTCTGGTGCTATCTTAAAGGTTGTGGCTCTGTTAGCCTCAAACGGGTGAGATGGTAAATCCCTGACACCCTCTGCAAATAGAAGCCTGGCAGCATTTTCTTAACAGATGTTACAAATTATAACAGGTTGCACTGCTATTTTGTCTGGTTATTTGCCAAAGTAAGCCCAAAGCATCCCCACCAATAAGCTGGCATTTAGAAAAGCACTCCAAAACACAGTCACAGCTGGATGATCTATTCACCAATTTTCTTCCTTCCACTCCCCACCCACCAGTGGGATTTGCAGCAAAATGATTAACTGCCTTACCACCATCTGCGCCCAGGTTCCATTAGCAACCCAGGCATTTCAGGAGATCCCAGCCCTGTTCAAGCTAAGTCCAATTACTGCTTGCCGATTCATCAGTCCAGCTAAGCAAGCCTGGAAAACGCAACAGGTAACCAAACACTCTCGGAACAAATTAACCTCTACAAAAAACAGGCACGTCACACCTCAGGAACAAATCAACCCCTACATAAACAGGTACTTCATGTCCTATCCTACCAGTGTTAACCACTAACAAATACAGGGAAAAAGCTCAGGTCAGGCCACAACTGCTTTACACAGGTTGCTAAACAATAGGCCCTTACCTCGCTTGCTGGCAGACACTGCAAATCCAAGCCTTCTCCTTCTTCTGGTAAGAACTGCAGCTCTTGCAGATGTTATACTTGCAGTCTTGACACTGTCGCTTGCTGTTGATAAGAAACGTGAAAGGGGAACAGCAGCGAATACAGCAATGCTCGTTGAACTTCTGCTGCTTGGAAAGGATGCTGCACTTGTTACCCTCTTCATCCAACTTCTGCTTCATTTCACTGGAACGAAAAGCAAATTAACAAAAATATAAACAAAATTTCAATGGGAAATCTCCTCTTTGCCTTTCTCCTCTTTCCACATCTTCATGTTATACTCTCCAAATAAATTTTGCAGGTGTGAAATAAATGTCAGAAATGCATATTCTAAATCCAGGACTGAGAAGCAAAAGCTCCTGTATTCCCTGGAGTCACCCATAGCCGATCCATTTAAATTCTCTGAGTCACGAACCAGGGCAAACAATCTCCCTTCACTCAGCTCCAGCGAGACAATCCTCAGGAGAGCCAGGCCGCTGCTCCAGCTGAGCAAAGCCATAGTGCCATTTGAGAATTCAGGGCTGCTTTCAGAACACTTTACAAATCAAAAATCAGTCTATGAAAGTCAAAAGGCTCAGTGCACAGTAATAAAAAATTCCACTGATCAACAGTTTTGAAAACAAAAGTGCTAAGTTTGCTTTGTTCTGACCCATGGGGTCATACTATTCATAACAGCTCCAATTTGTCAAGGAAGGTTAATCACATACTTCATTTCAGAGAGATTTGAGTGTTTTACTAGTTAGGACCAATACTGAGCCAAGTGTTTGTGAAAGTGTTTGCAACCCCCCTAAAGTTTTCTGTATTCCAGCAGAAGAGCTCATTTATTAAAAAAATAAAATAAATATTGTGTGTGTGTGGTATTCAGTAATTTGCTATCTCCCATTTTACAGTGCTTTTGATGTTTTACAAATTAGCCAATATATTCCACAATATGAGTAATAAAAAGCATCCAGAAGGAACAGTTGTGTAAGTAGGCAAGTCTGCAAACTCATCACTGTTTCTGGCATGTACAACTAGGATATACATTAAGAGAAAAAAAAATTAGGAATAATGAAAAACATGTTAAATAAAAGCTTATAGATCAGTGTGCATGTACATATATTCATTCTTTCCATTTCTCAGAATTAGTGGTGACTACCTTACTATTTCCAATTGCTGATAAGAACCACTTCTAAGACTAGAGTAACACAAAAGTCTAAACAAAATTTAAAGGTACCAGAAGAAATAGGCTAAGTGGCAGGAAGACAGAATCATGACATGCTGACTTACACTTAAATTAATGCTTAGATATCTTGCTACAGGAAAAAAAGAATACACTTATTGCACACTTATTCAGGAACTCTACCAAGATCATCTATAAACATCATTATGAACCAAGCCTGGAATGTTAAAAAAACTCACATTACTGGGCTTATACATCTTCTTATTTGCCATTTCTGCCTCAGATTCATAACTCAAAATAAAAACAGCCTATTTTGTGAAAGTCTGACAGGTCAATTCTAAACTTCAAGTCTAAAAGGCAATTAAGGCAGTGATCTACAGCATGTAATTTTCGAACTTCCACATACATCATATTTAACTATATTCTACATATATATATACACACCTTTTACAAATTTGAAACTTCAAAACACTGTATGTTTCTGCTGTTTGTCCCCTGTACAAAGGTTGGCTATCTTAGACCAGCTGCTCAAACCCAGGTAAATATTTTTTGGAGTTTCAAGTAAATAATCTTTCTTTACAATTTTTGTCCAGATGGCAAAACTTAATTGTTTTTCCACATTTTTACAGAATGTTAAAGGTGAAAAAGGCAAGAGATTATCATGCAAGAGACGAAATGTCCGAATTATGCAAGTCAAACTGGCTTCCTCGTGTAAACTGATAGAACTATCCCACAGATTAAATGGGATGGTTAGACTATCCCCATTCCTCCTTCCTACCGTGGTACCACATGGACAATCTTTCTAGGGGAACAGCAGAAGTGAGCTGTTCCCCATGTCGCTCCTCCATCCATAGCACGCATCCTGCTCCACAGCAATGGAGTGAGACAGAGCAATGCTTCTGCACAGGAGGTCAGGCAGGAACCCCGGGTCCCAGGAGAGAAGCTGGTGAAGCTAAGGGCTATACAATACAAGGAAGATTTCTGGCACAGAGAAGAAGTGTCAGCAGCCCAAGATGCTGCAGTCTTTGCTTCAGGCTGGAGACCCCAGGCAGCAGATGCTGGCCTCCTTGTAAGACGAGAACAGCCAAGGAGGAGCAGAGAAAGAAGAGATTTCTGTCCTCATGCAGCTCTGTTATCTCCCAGAATTAGTAACACTGATATTTGGTAGTATTAGCCTGCACACTCAACAGCATTTTGAACCCTCATTAGGGCTCTTACGCATGATAGCAAGATAAACCACAGAAAAAAAGCCACCTATTAGAGCACTACAATAATGCTCGCACAATATAAAAACAGGCAGTTACATTCACAACAGAGCTAATAAAGCCTGATACCTAGAAAAAGCTGAGCACACACTGAAGCCTTTTCATCAGTACAGGCATTAATTACATCTCTCTCCTCTATCTGGCTGCCAACATTCATTACAGTGGTAGAACCTTAATATCATTAAGGCATCTGCCTCACTGTTAAGTAGGACTAAAATTGGCCAACGGATTCAAAAAGTCAATGGGATAGGGTTGGACAGGCTGGCAGAGAGATAGCATGGCAGAAAAAGCCTCATTTCCCCAGGAAACCAGGCAGAACAGAAAATAAAGCAATGCACATCCCTCAATGGCTGTAACAAATTAAGGCCCTCACGTACTACCTGCCAAAAGCTATTCTAGTTTCTATCAGGAGTCAATGGGCAAAAGGGACTGTCAACAGAACTTGTCAGCTGAAGCCAAAAGGCTATTTTTTTTTCTCTTTCCTTGGAAATAAAACATGGGTTTCCTATGAAGGTGAAGTGCTGCACAACACTGGTAGGCAACTGAATCTGCCTGGTTTGAGGAAAATTACATAGTCAAAGGGAAAAGTAGGCTCTGGTTTACTCCCAGCAATACTGAGAAAACCTCACTTGCACATGACTTCAGCTGGATGATTACTGTAAGCAAGATGATTAATGTGAGCTCCAATCTCAATACACTGAGAAAGTTTGTAGCACTGGAATTCAGGAGGTACAAGTTGAAGTTCGAGGCATCCCAAGTTTGAAAGTCTCGGACTTTACCTTCAGGATGTTCAAATGGCTTGGTGCAAGAAGATTGTAACAATGGTCTAAGGAAAGGAGCACAGTCAACAACAATGATCCTCTCATGCAGTGAAACTCGCTTCCAAAAGGACGACAGTCACCTGTGCAGGAGCTGACTTTTTCCAAGAGGCAGGTCGAACCCCACGGCCATCTCAAACATTCCCCCTTTCTCCCCATGCAACACTGTTTCCCTCAACAAAACACAGATGAGGGGGATGGGACAGAGAAAAGAAGGAGAATGTGTGTGCACTCATGTGCACTTACTTCCCCCAGCATTACATTACATTCCCTCCTTGGGGAAGTATTTATAGGTATACATATAATATGTGTGCAAATAAAACAAGCTACAAAAAAGACTGCACAAAAAAAATCCCTTTTGGGGAAAGGACGGAAGAGTGGGAACCACAAATGACAGCATTTATTCATATCACTTAAGTCACAACTGATGGTGCCCCGCTATTACAGTTATGTGTAACATAGTAATAAGGATCTGTAGACAAGAGAACTCCTCCTGTTTAAATGAATCTAAGATTGGATTTCATTTTCTTTTTCGAGTGGCTGCATTTCACTGATTGCCTATAAATACAAAAGAAGCAAAGAATACTCGATACCCAACATATCCGTCACCAAGACTATTTCTGTCAAAAAACATTTTATTGAACTGTAAGTTCCAAAATATACAGATGCATATTTAGATTTTTCCAGAGGTTTGTATTAATTAATCTGCAACAGTTTGCATAATGAATATGTAATAAGTTTCAGTCAATGTTTTGGGTGGTAGACTCCTGGCATGTAATCCCACACAAAGTCAGGTTAGGAATACTTTCTAGCATAATGCTTTGCATGTAGGTTTTGCTATTATATTCTGAGGGTAAATAGTCATCTTCCCCTCTTCACCCACTAAAAAAAAAAGGCAACAAAAAATGTAATTTAAATAGCTTTCATTGTCATGGTTTATTTCTTTTTAGTGTCTTAGAGGATTTTAACTGAATTTGCGAGAAGTACGATATTCTGCTTTGCTGGTTTGTACAGTGGTTTACAAATGATACAGTAGGTTAGGTATCATGTTATGCTGAAGACAGGTACTGCCCAGCACACTGCAAGGGAGGACACTGCTGAAATGCGTCTGGTGAGTTGAGCAGATGCAGCACGTCTCATCGCATGGCTGCTCCTCAACACCTGGGCAACAGCTTCTCTGAAATACCTTGTCTGGTAAGTCATCTTTGGACTCTATGAATTGACAGCCCCTTTTGTTTCTACAAATAACACTGCTTCAGACTTGTAAATGTAGGACAAAACCTGGCAAACTGAAGCTACAGGATT
The DNA here is from genome assembly GCF_000699105.1 of Pygoscelis adeliae. Taxonomy (NCBI): domain Eukaryota; kingdom Metazoa; phylum Chordata; class Aves; order Sphenisciformes; family Spheniscidae; genus Pygoscelis; species Pygoscelis adeliae. Next base: position 1,248,257 of record NW_008823944.1, on the reverse strand, counting down.
GTTTTCCTTGCTCTTCACTGCCACTGATTTACAGAGTGATTTGTCCAAAGTCACCAGCTTTTTACATACTTCGGTTTATCTGCTGTACAATAGCGGTAAGAGTAAAACTCACAATGGCAACAATAAACTTGTTTGATGTAAATATATAGATAAATATATACAGAACACCTTTACAGCATATTTCATTTAGTGACCATATAGTCCTCTCCACTACTGTATTCTTGTAAGCAACATATTTACAACTAATATTCACACAAACCTTTTTTTTATCACAAGACCTGATTGCCTTATCTAGATAAAATTCTGTTTCAAGTCACTCGTACAGTATACAGCTAACTGAGTTCCTACTTATTAGCAAGTAGGATAAGATGTATTCGGTGCAGGACTGTAATACTGAATGCTCTGTATGTGCCCTGGACAGGCCTATTCTGGTAGGATTCAACAGGATTGAGGCATTTTCCCTGTGTGATTGCAACAGCCTCAGCTTCAAAAACAGGCTAGCAGGTTCAAACATAATTCTTCAATGTTTGCCTGAAGAACGCCTTCTTCCCTAATACATTTCTTTAAAACAATTGGTTATTGTATATAACTGCACCTCCTGAATACAGAAGTACAGGTTTGTTTGAGAAAAGCTTTTCTGCCTTTTTTCCCAAACCCTCTTTTATAAAAAAGTTAGCTTTTTTTTTAACTGACAGTGTGATAAGGATGCTTGCTGTTTCTCTGAGCTACAGTTTGATATTCACAAAGCTCAGTGGCTGTAATTATTCTATATTTTAATAAGTGAAATAAATCCTAGATGGGCCTGTACGCTTCCCCCCAAGAGGCATTACTGTGATTACATACTCAAGGCCTGGGGGCAGGTGGAGCTATAACCTCAAACTGCAAAGTCAACAGTAATATACATGTTGGCAACTTGCCATAGTAAGGTAATACTGTGAGGTTTAAAAAAAGCTGGAAGGAAGCCTATGATGTGTTTGAGAAACAGGTTAAAAACAGTCACTGCAACATGTATAAGGCTAGGATGATCAGACTCTAAGCCTCTCCATTAGGGGCGGCAGTGGAAGGGAGTTCATAAAACAGCAGGACCGAAGGCCATGGTCAGCTATATTACAACAAAAAAGCTAAGAAAACCTACCTGTTTTCCATATAACAAGGAGAAGAGTTCCTGGTGGAAACCTGACAGTTGGTTTGATTCACCCAGTGATTTGGGTAGCAGAGCTACCGTGCCTTTTTTTCTCCAGCAGATCAGCAGTTGAAACATTTGCCTGGGATGTGGAAGATTAATTTAGGTCTCTGCTCTATTCGAAGGAGACTTAACATCCTCACTACCACCAACTTAGATGCCAGGTTGAATGGCCTCCTCAGGCATTGTTCTTCATCTTTGTTAAGATTACCATTAAGTTATTTACAAATATTAACTGGACCGCAGAACAAGACAGAAACATAATCAAGCAGCAAAGGCATGCACGAGGCCAGGACACACTGCTTTAGTCTTGCTGTAGGAAACATTTGGGTATGCTACAGACAGCAGTACATCACCCAAGGTTAGCGCACTCTTCTGGGAGGTGGGAGATGAGGTGAGGTTATGCCCAGTGAGTTTTGTTCAAGAGTCCAGTTTTGGGAAGGCTCTCCAATTACCCTGTAGAAGTAATGCCTCACACACAGGCATTTATGGGAAAGCAATGGGACCACTACCACTGGCAGTAGCAGAGATAGTCCTTTGGAAAGGATGCAACGTGTATTAGTCAGGTACAACGCAGCACGCCAAGCTCCAAGACAGTCTGTTATAAGCAAGTCTGTCTGCCAGGCTCCCCGAAACCCGGCTCTCTGCTCTTCTCTGAGGGAAGATCTCCAACTATCGGGCTGTAGCCAGCTTACGCTCACCTCACACCAGTCTCCATTTCAGACTGGCACCTGCCAGTTTAAAGGCAAAGTCCAGCTGGTGAGGTTCCCATTTGCTCTGTTGCTTTCTTGGGTGACAGACAAATACAATTTTTCCTACTGTTTAACCACCTTTTATCTTCCCCAATAGAGAGCAGCAGTTGTATCTATTCTAGTTGCCTGCACAGGAAAAAAGGAAAATGGAGGGACAATGTTCCTAGGAGTTAAAAAAAAAAAAAAAAAAAATCCCATTT
>NW_008823944.1:1239549-1246071 GCF_000699105.1 Pygoscelis adeliae | reverse complement strand
CTTTGACCACAAGTTATCAAAGACAGGTAGAAACTTTCTCCTTCAGTACTACAGATGAGGGCTTCTGTTTCCAGTCCTCTTAATTCAAATTACAATTATTTCATAAAATAAGCTACCTTTTATCCACCTGGTATTAGAGTCTTTTGTCTTTCAAAGACTAGTGAGCAGGCAGCATACACTGCAAAGTGCTTTTCTTAGGGGAGCAGGATTCTGCTCAGCTGCGTAACTGGTTGTCTCTCTTCTCTGCATTTGTTTGCGCTATCTCACCTCTCAGACTAGATTCGGAGTGATCCATGAAGATCACCAATTTGTCTTCAAACTGGTTTTAATCTTAGTTTGACCACTGTTAAGAGCCTTAAAACACTTTTTCCCTCCACAGAAGAGAATGCCTTCAGACACTCTTCTGGCCAGGCACCCTTCATATTCACCTACATGCACAAACTACTGCGACATTTCACTTAGCATGAGATCTGGATTCCTACATAGTCTGGGGAGCAGGTGAACAATTTCTGATGTGCCTGTTCCCAGCTTTTCAGAGAAGCCATTTTCACCAGCCACACCTCATGTTTTTCCACTCCCACAGTTAATCCAAGCCTGGTCTGTTGGAATGGGAGTTTCCTTGGGATACAGAGATCAGCTGAAAATACAAGTTCCACCAATGCCCTCTAAGCTACAACGTTGGAGGACAAAGGGCTTCTCCTGTTCAGAGGCCAAAGTGTACACAGTATTCCTGTCTCTGCTCTCCTTAGACCTGCCAAATGTGCACCAGATGCTGGGATGGGGGTAAAGCTCCTTTAATCTGTGCAGAACCTGATGGTCTTTTACTCCTTGGCTACTAGCACAATGAGGAGGAGTCACAGGCTGATTGTGACTGAAATGTCTCTCCCATTCACATGCTTTCAATTTGATGTTCAAGGTCCCAGACTGTGACTACTACAAGTGGTTCCCACCTCTGCCCTTGCTTTCCCTCTCCTTCTCCCGACCCCCAAAAGGGGACCAACCAGGTTAGTGCAATGCTGCTGAATTTAGGGAAAACACTCACTGGAAGGTTTGCAGCCCACCTTGATCCCTGCCCAGGAGTTAACTAGCCACAGCTGCCAAGGAGAGCTGCTCACCATTTCATCCCTTCCATGCTCTCTATGCCACTAAGTGTGGCACAGTGCAAATAGTGATGAAGCTATACGCTGACAGGGTCATATATCTTTCCCCCCCTCTTTTACTGAGACAGCACTACAAAAAACAATCAGTTACCTGCATAAAAAGTATCACGGATTCTGTGGACAATCTCTTTCTAAAAACAAAGAAATCCGGCACAGTGGAAACACTATTGTTGTTTTGTTTGGGTTTTTTTTTCCACATTTGCAAACACTTCTGATAATGGGAAAAGAATTGCATTGACACCTTCATATTTCTTTTTAAGTACCATAAAATAAATGTTGTGAAGACCAACCTGTGGAAGCTTTGTGCTAATCACAGCTGAACCAGTTAAACTGCTGATAGAACCAGAAAAATGCCAGCATACTCAACACTTATCTTTGTCTAAAAAAATGTGTATCAGGCACTGCACTTGCTAGAGAGAGAACAGATTCAGTCAGCACCAAGACAAGTTGTGGTTCACTTGCCCCAGACCAGTACCTTGCTTGTCATACCATGCTCTATCCTAATCTGTTAACAATTTCATGCTCAGGTGAAGCTGTTTCACAAAATGAATGATTTGTGCTGTGTTACTCTAGAGACAATGTACTAGTGGCTCTTAAGAGAAGTTTCTTTCTCTGTTGCTGGCACAAGCACTGTCAATCAGTGTCTATCATCAGTTGGAAATGACTGACGTGTCAGAGTGTAGATAAATGAAACAAATAATATACTGGTATTATTTTAAATTCCTTCTTCTCACTTTGTAAAATGGTAAATTGTCAAGAGACATTGTGTTTAACCCCATTTTCTTTTGTCATGTTGGATATCACAGGAGCACAGACTGTGCACCACATTTAACTGATAGGCTTTGAAATCTTCTGCAGGCAAGTGGAGCAGCAAGGGAGAAGCAGGTCTTGAATTATAGAGCAGATATTTTGGGGAGCTCTGGGGACATCGGAAATCTCCACATGAAAGCTGAAATGATCTTTTCCAAGAAGCAGTGCTGCAAGTATGGACTCCTTTGCCCTCCTGTTCTAATACTGCCACATGGAACACGTGAAAATAAATCTGGGTTTTAACATACTTTTTTCCTCATTCTTCTTTCTCATCTGCCCTCCTATCTCAGTTAGAGACTGCTCTGCAGCCAGGTAGGGTGTTCTGAGGTGAAATACTTCACCGGTATTGGGGACAAGCACTTCTGCAGGTGCAGGAGCTTCTGGTTAAATCCCGGGTTTAACTGATCCATCAAGAAGGGCCAAAACGTGTGCTTCCATGTTGGACATCAACCACAAGCGATAAGCTAAGAAGTTTTCTCCCTTTCTCACTATTACATCCATACTGAACCACTGACCATTACTACCTGAGCCTATGCGTCCAGCCAGTTTTCATCCACGTGATTTCTCCTGTATATGTCATAGCCCAGCAATGTGACTACAAAACAGTAAGCTTTGATACTTATGTTAGCATTTTGTGATGCCTTCCTCTTAGATTACAAACATGTAATACTTTACTTTGTACTACCCTATCAAACATCCTAACAATCTAGCAAAAGGTCATTACAGTTTTACCACCTTTCTTATATGCCTTCCTTGATTTTTTCCTTCCAACATGTGATAGTGATTTATAGTTACATAAACATTTGCTACATTCCCCTCTATCTCATTTCCTCTCAATAAATGTCATTTTGCTCTCCCTGAAGCATATTTATAACTACCTGTATATCTTTCTGTAACTAATATGTCAACATTTCTTGCCTCTTTTTTAGTTAATTATAGCAGAATTTTATTTTATCTTTCAATGTCCTTTCCAAATAATTTGCAGAAATATCAAGAAGTCTATAGAACTGTGCTGAATCAACAGCATTGATAACTACTTGCCACAAGTAGTTTATTTGACCTGATAAACTCCACAGCCTAACAGCTTTCTATTCCCTACCATCTACTACGGGTTACCCTACATATTAAGCAGCCAAGCATAGTTCTAAAAGTCTCTCTAATGCATTATTTCTGTATCAGTGAGTCTCTATTTACCACTTTGCAGCTCAGAATAGTGCATTTTGTCACATATTTCATCCTGTATTTTTTGCATTATTTCTGCCAAGTGAAAAAAAATACAGTTTAACAGAATTAATTCCCACGTGCATCTAATTTTAAAGGGATGAAAACTGAATTCCTGGCCATATTGACCAACCTCCTGAGTATTTCAGTGTGTATTCATGATCAGTAGAGGAAAGCAAAGTATTCATCAAATGCTGGTACACTTGTAGCATTTATCCTCCCATTTGTCACACTCTGTGCCTCTTCCCATGCCTCTCATTGGAAAATTTCATGTTTCTCCTATCAGGTCCTGACTTTCAGTACAAGGTCATCTGAAGTTAATGACCTTTTTTATCCCCTTTTGTCATACCCGAAGAATGATAAATACAGACAAGCATTCTTAAAAATATTGTTCAATTCAAACAGACCAAAAATATTCAGTGAAAATATTTTTAAATGTACATAGTCTTCCATGACACTTATGTGCAATACATTCTTTGCATCACTAGTGGCATCTGTCAGTCTACCTTTCTTAGGAATCCAATTTTATGCCCATACCAACTTGAAAAAGTTTCCTTTAAGAATAGAAACACTCCTACTACATTAAACAGTTCTTCTCCCAGTGCTCCTTTCACAGTGCCATCTGGCTTGACCTTATAAAACACAGTTCATAGCCTGACTAGTGTGCAGCAGGAGAGTAACTCAGACATTGGCTCTAAAAACCTCTGAAATATTCACTGAGCCACCCTTCCCTCTTCCTGGCTGGACTTCCAGCAACACAGACCGACAAAGATTTGCACTAGAATCAGTGTTGTTACTGAGTTACTATTTACTTCCCACGTGAGAAAATGAGGGGAGTCTTCCTTGACCCTTCCCACAGAACACGCAGCAGAATAAAAAAGAGCAGGCAGCAGAATAAACAGCAGAGCTTGCTAAGCAAGCAGGTTTCACAGCCTGGTAAGTCATAGCGTCAGAGGACTGTGAGTGGTGTTAGAAAAACCAGCACAAAGACGCTCATCCCACTTTGCATACAGTCAAGGTGAGTAATGCTTCATACACGAGGGCCTTCTGCCTGATGAGGTTGGCTTTCAAAATTTGCCTGTCCTGACCGCTGCCTTCCCAGGAGAGTGGCTGCTACTCCAGAACCCAAGCGGGACGGGAACGCTGGGAGAGCCGTGTCCTCCACAACCACGGGGAATGCAACACAGACAAATCTGCACTGTGTCCTCCCACACCATCATCCACTGAATATTTCTCTACTTCCTGCAACAACCACAGGAGCCCTAATGTGCCACACAAAGAAAGCAGAAGGCGTTACCAAATGCTCTAGGCCATCCTGGTAACAGGGAGTTGTTTCAGGTGAAACCCCTATACAGTCCTAGGAAGCACACCAGGCTTATACTGCCTAAGGTCACAAAAAAATAATAATAAAAAAAAGCCTCAAAGCAAGAGGTTCCCACTAACTCGGTATTACTTAACTCTGTATTTTCAACAGGTCTGCACATATATAGCTCCTGAAGTCCACTTCCCTAGTCCAGCTCCTCTTCATGCTGCCCATACTCCTAACGCATAGTAAATACTGTTCTTAGATATTCTACATAGACTCTGCAATTCAAGCAGCTTAAAAATTGCAAGCCCTGCAGTTCCAAACAATCAACATAATATGGGCCAAGAAATAGCTCGATATTTTTAGTAAATTTAAGCCTATAAACAATTGTTTTCTTAAGTATGGAAATTGTTTGCAATATCCATGTAGGTTTTGTTTGTTTGTTTTAAAGACAAAGACTTATAAGCTTAAAATTACCACATACCTCTGTTGTACACAAGACAGTATTTTGGCAGACAAAAGAATGTGTTTTCACAGGATGCATTTTATATTTAACATTATATGTTTCTCCGGTGTGTTTCATATCAACAATATTAACACCTTCTGGAAGCAGTATCATGTCCCTTATTACAAACCAGACAAATCTCTGCAAAAGGGCAGGAAAATATTGACAGCACCTCCACCTCCTTGTTCAAACACATGTACTTAAGGTAAGTCCTTTAAAAGGTATTGGCATATACTATTGCCATAGTAACAACAGTATTTAACAAAGACACAATCTTCATTTAACACTATTACAATACTTCTGATATCTCACAGTTAATGTTCTTAACTTAATCCAGAAGCTTTTTATTATGGGAATGTTTCTGCAAATTTAATAACATACTGATATTTTAACATATAAAGGAATATACAGTAATGGAATAAAAGGAAATCAGTGAGCAACCACAAAAAATATAAAAAGCTAATAATTTGGTATTTATTTAGAAAATAATGATCTTTATTTTGTAGCTGTGACTATAAGTGCAGCTATTTAGCTTTACTCTGCTAAATAGTGTGTGAGCATGCATGCATACACATATAGATATATCTCTTGCTGACAGAGATGCACGATGCAAGTGAAGGCTGGGAATCTCACCCACCTAGTACTCTCCATACCCCATCCCCATGGGGACGTAGTATTAAGCACTGTCCTTGAAAAGGTAATTCAGTTATAGAAGAGGAAACACAGCCAGGTTACCAGACCAGTGGGATATTAAGGAACTAGTAATAAATTAAAGTCCTCTTGTGCAGATGCTCCCACAGCTCTATGTATCTCAGTAATTCTTCCTCAGCCCTTGACAGTATGCCTTACCCAGGACACAGAAGGCTGTATACAGTGAACTTCCCCGGAGAGGAGAAAGGATGCAGGGGAACATCAGAAACCTGCATCTTTCATTCCTCCTCTCAATCCATGTCTGCTCTCTGCTTCTTCCCAATTAAGCATCTATCAATCTGAAGTACAGCGAATGTACTTCAGTAGGATGTTTTTGGTGAATGGTAAAACAATTGAAATAACCCAGAAGCTTTTGAAAATGGAAATTCATCTAATACAACAACTAGAATTCACAAATATTTTCAGAGAGATGATCAGTTGGTAAATATTTGGAAAAGGCAGAACGGTTCTTCAATGTTCTTCACCATTTTTAAAATTATGTGGTTTGAATTTTTAAAATGTCAAGTTTTGTTCTGACTTTTTCACAATAAAAGAGTTGCAAATACTATTATTCAGTTCTTCTGTGGATACTGCCATGCAGGTATCTGATGCCTTTCTTTTCTCTCCCTCATGCATTTTCTCTCTCCAAAAACAGCAGATGGAAGAGATCTCTCTTGTGTAGAGCTTATGGCACAGTCAGACCCCAGACTTTGTTCATGTACTTTGCACAGACCCTCCGTCTATGTCTGAATTCACAGATAATTCAGCACACCAAGAGCAGATCTGTAGACTGAACTAGACAGTGCTGAAGGCCTACACCTACACAGTAC
>NW_008823944.1:1200788-1239482 GCF_000699105.1 Pygoscelis adeliae | reverse complement strand
TTCAGCAGGTTTGCTTCAGGGAAGTCAGTCTGATTCCCCAGACCAAATACTCTCATCTTGCACACAGTTTGAACCTGTCTCAAGGCATGATTCATTGGTTCAGAGATGTATCTGTTCAGTGGGGGGAGTTCGTAACCAAACAGGGCCCATTTGGTGAGCACCTGGAGATAAGCTTCGGCTTAGTTTCTTCCAGAGGGAATCTAGCTTGTGCACACTAAAACCAACCTGTGACATAAACCATGGTGTGATAAATGAGGATTTTTCATTAACAGGTCTATAACAGCGCTGTCTACTGAGTTTGGAAAACCATTCCGATACCTGCAACATGCATAGCCATGGCTCACATGCAGCCATGTTTTTTACGTTTCTACATCTACCTTGCTGACAGAGATGCATGATGATGATTTGTAAAGATATATAAGAAGCAAGAAGTAGTTTCTGATTAGGAATTCTTTCTCTTAAAAATTCAGTGGTGCACAAGACTTGTGCACGGGCTTTTGACAATATTCTTTGAAACAGCATTAGAGTATCATACACCTGCTTGATATGTTTCAAGACATATCCTGGATTGCTATACTTAAAATTTGCCTTTATAAAGCACTACCAATAGGATTCTAATTTGCACCCATTAGTTTGAAATACCTTTGAACATAACTGATCTAATTCTCCATAGCATTGCATCAGTTCATGCCAGTGTCACTCCGCAAATCCCATCACCACTGTTGTACAGTAAGACAGATGGGGTAATGGAACAAGGAACCAAAGGCTACACCTTTTGTAGCTACAGCCTGAAATGCTACCAGAAGACAGTCAGACTGTCAGCTTTTATTCAGAAGTAGAAAATGGGTACAGAGTAACCTCGGGATTCTCTCAGGAAAAACACACAGTCATTTTCTCAGACTGTTCTGCTGCCTGGCAGATTCTGTGCTTCAGTCAGATCCTCCTTTCCTCACCATGCTTCCAAATGAAACCAAAGCTCTACCAAGGCACTTACCTCTTTGGTAAATGTAGCTTGGATTTACTTTCCAAGCTCAGCTGCTGGACTGAGGGCAGAGGACTGCCAGCAGATGGTTCTCTCCTAAAACCCTCTCTGTAGAGTTGCACTGATGTACCATCATCTGAATTACAGATGTGTTACTGTCAGTGATTTAAAGTTAAATACATCAAAAGGACAATTGTTGGTTTAAAAGCAACAATTTAGTCTCAAAACCAAACATTTATTCTCAAGGTGGGGGAGGGGAAGAGAGAATATGAAACACTAATCTTTCAAAATAACCAGAATACAAAAGCATTGGCATCTCCATAAATGCAGATGGAGACTTTTGCAGACTACAAAACTCATGTAATTAAGTGGTCACAAGGGAATATGTCTGTAAATTAAATGCCTGCAATTTATAACAGATAATGAAATTTATTTAATTAAACTTCAAGTGGAGGAAGCTCCTCCAATGGTATCCATAACAATATAATTCATATTAATTTAATGACTAAAAAAATCCAGTGCTGACAAAATAAATATTTCTTTTTAATAAATTAATTGCTCACTTTAGTTTTATACATTTAGTTGCAAGTATGTGAAAAGACTAAGGAGTGACCAACTTGATGCTCAGAGGGTAAGAGAAATGCAAGTGGAGATCTCCTTCAAAACAGTCCTAAAAATGCATATTTAACCAAGATTGTACTGCTTAGAAAAGGGAAAAGGCGTAGCTATATTTTCTATAACTATTCCCTAACTGTGGAGGTGCTTTCCACTTGAAATGTGTCTCTGTCTCAACAGTGTGATTTGGCTGCAGGAGGGTCAAAGCTTAGCAAAGCACATATTCCTCCACAATCTTGTGTTAAATAAAGGGGGAAAAAGGAATCCTCTTCTATTAAAAAGTGGTGGTTATGGCAGGTATCGCAACACCCAGTGACACAATACAGCCTCCTCCCGTGACGTGGACACCCCAAACAAACAAGAAGGTCACTTGCACTTCGGTTCCAAGTTGGATGCATACAAGGATGCTGTCTTGATGCTCCCTTACAGCATCAGAACAGAGTAAGTATTCTTCCCCTCCAGCCCTATAAACACTTTACATTTTTTCCCATTCCTTTCCACAGAAAGCAAAGCAATCACAATTCATTTTTTGTTTGTTTGTTCACTTCTATAGTGCATCACACTTTTTACCGCTTTTACACTTTTATGTATTTTCTGGCTATAGCACAAACATCCTGGAAAAGGTGCAAGTTAAAGTCAATTCACAAAATATGACATAGAAGGTCAAAGGCAGGCCACAAGAACCAAAAGTCAAGTAGTTATCCCCATAAGCAGGGGCAAAAGAAACATGCAATCAAGAGTTAGTTGTTGGCAAATCAGCAGCCACTCATATTCAGTCAAGAGTAAGAAAAATACAGGCAAACATTGAGATAGCAAGATGATGGTTTTATTCACATATGGGGCTATTAATATAAGGACTCTTAACATAATAGTCCTTGTATATCCTTATAATACTATAATATTATATATAATAATAAACTAATTAATATAATAAGGACTTGGGGGTACTGGTGGATGAAAAGCTGGACATGAGCCAGCAATGTGCGCTCGCAGCCCAGAAGGCCAATCGTATCCTGGGCTGCATCAAAAGCAGCGTGGCCAGCAGGGCGAGGGAGGTGATTCTGCCCCTCTACTCTGCTCTGGTGAGACCCCACCTGGAGTACTGCGTCCAGCTCTGGAGCCCTCAGCATAAGAAAGACACGGACCTGTTGGAGCGGGTCCAGAAGAGGGCCAGGAAAATGATTAGGGGGATGGAACACCTCTCCTATGAAGAAAGGCTGAGAGAGTTGGGGTTGTTCAGCCTAGAGAAGAGAAGGCTTTGGGGAGACCTTATGGCAGCCTATCAGTACTTAAAGGGGGCTTATAAAAAAGATGGCGGCAGACTTTTTAGCAGGGCCTGTTGCGACAGGACAAGGGGGAATGGCTTTAAACTAAAGGGGGGTAGATTTAGACTAGATATAAGGAGGAAGTTTTTTTACGCCGTGGGTGGTGAAACACTGGCACAGGTTGCCCAGAGAGGTGGTGGATACCCCATCCCTGGAAACATTCCAGGTCAGGTTGGACGGGGCTCTGAGCAACCTGATCTAGTTGAAGATGTCCCTGTCAATGGCAGAGGGGTTGGACTAGATGACCTTTAGAGGTCCCTTCCAACCCAAACTATTCTATGATACTATGATTCTATACAATTTTTTACCCAATTCTGTACTATGCTCCTAGACATCTTTCAAACCACTGTTCTAGGCCAAGGGTGCAAATTTCAGTTACTACGACAGTATGTGTAAGTCAGACATAAAAAGAAAGTATTTTAGCAAAACACAAAAATCCCCTAAAAATCTTGTTTGACAGCCAATTATTTTTACTGAGAAAGACAATTGCACAAATTCTTGCCTAAAGCAAAAGGCTAATTATATATAACATTTTTGAGAGCTCTAAAACACAAACTGGAATGCACCAATACTTATAATCAAGGACTCTCTCCTTGAGCAAAAAACCGAAAAGCTTTAGAGGAATTCAGTACACTGGTTATATCTATGCAACTACAAAAGCAGAGAAAACAAAAGCTTAGGGTATAATCAATAGTTTATAAATCAAAGCAAAGCTTTACTTCAAATAACAGAGGCAGGCTTGAAAAGAGCTGTTGATTTATAAAAACCATTATTTGAAATCAGCAAGCAATTAAAGCAAAGCATTTCTCTTTCTGCTATATGGGCAAAGCACACACAGGCTGTAAAACACAATCAATGATGGAGAAGACTGTTTCATCTGAAATATTTCCCTCTTGCAGGAAATACTGGAGTTACAAGGATTCCCTTGATTGCAGTTCAGTTCATTTTCTGAACAGTGCCACCACAGAGTCTGTGTCCAAAAAGTACTTAAACCACTCTACACGTACCGTTAAGCTTCCCAGCTCACTTAAAAAGCTGAATCTATATCTAACTTTGCAGAAATACCAGCTCAGACCTCAAGGCTTGTGTTCTAGCATGTGAAGTTACAAAGTCCAGACATTGCGCTTATCATGTCATCAACTCCAGCATCTAAGCTTATGTGAAGTTACACCACCAAAGAAGTTACTCTATGAAGCTTTCCGCTCTCCCCCCTCCCACCCTTCTGCAGTTTTTTTTCAGGGCTCTCCTAATTTCTTTTTGTCTTCCATTTCATCGATGATGGAGAAGGTATCTTCTGCCAACTGAAAATCTCCATGGGGGCCATAGAAGGCTTTCAAAAATAGAGATCATTATTCATGTTCCTCGGTGTTATTTGTCTGCTGAGAGAGATCAAGGAAACCAGGTATCTGCTAAAAAGGCTTTATAGACATTCATAGGCCGTGTGGATTGGTGTCTCAAGATTCAGCATCACTAAACACAGAAAGGAAATGCAATAGCTTTATGGCATGTTCATACACATGTATGTATAGTCATGTACAAAAAAAAAGAGTTGCTCAGGAATAACATACTAGCTTGCCTAACAACAGGACTCTCAAAATACGAGAGAAGAACATGTATTTGATGCCTAGTCTTCATCAGTAAATCCTGATCTTACTAGGTCTGGAGTAGCATTTGGACAGCAAACTCAGAGATAACCTGCTGAGCTTACTGTAGTTAAAATAAGGGACCAATGCCAGATTTGTAATGGAGGTATGAAGTCAAGAGGAATTAAGGAATTAAAAAAAAAAATGGTTAACTATGGGCTTATTCAGAGCTCTTCCTCTAATACCAGTAAAATCTTCTCTCCAGAACTTTTCACACCCAGAATCACCAGAAATTCTGACCGTAATCAATAAGTTGCTGAAAATGAGAAATGAGCCTAACTTGCCCTTGAAACACGAACTTGAGTCTAAACAACCTGGTACTTCTGCTACAATTACACAAACCAAAGGCCAGAGAGACTGAAAAATCTGAGGCTGCGGGGAACTCTATTTTACATGATGTTGTATAACAGGGAAGCAGCTGAATGAAGCACGCTTCTGTCAAGCCCTTAGTTAGGGTACAATTAGATTACAGCCACTACAGCATCTGTCTTGCATGTAGACATAAACGATGATGACTTGGGGCAACATGACCAGACATACAGGAAATTAGGCATAGCCTGTGAAACTAGCCCTGAGAACCCAGAAAAACAGTTGGCTGACTTGTTCATGTCAAGCACTGTGATGCTGCATCCCCTTACGATCAGCACCCCAGTCAGCTAGGTGAAAAGTCAGATCCCTGCGTTAGAGACATTCTTGAACACTGCAAGCAGTGAGACATTATACAGAAAAAAAAAGGATGCATGGGTGGACAGAAGTTTTTAAGCTTATAAGAGATGTCATGGAAATAATTACAGAGGCCCAAGCTGTGAGGTTAACCATGGTCCTTCACCTAGAGTAGCTTGGCTGAAAAGTACAACAAACAGATCGGTGATCTGCAACACGTCACCAGGTTATTGCCATTTTCAAAAGATACCTTGCAGGCCCTGTCCTGAGAAAACCGATGTGCTTGATGACAAACAAATGCTTTGCAAGCTGAATACAACTCCAGGAAGGATGCAGTAGATGCAGACGTATCCTAGGGAAGCCGAGTGCCTTGGAGCAGCCTTGTAAACAAACAGCACATAAACTCTGCTGTCTCAGATTAAGCAGGGGCACTTGAAAAAGAAAAGAAAGGGATGACTCATTGATCTCACCATTACCATTCCCACATGAATCTGAAGGCTCACATGGGACAGATCGCCATCAGTTACACCCAATAGCTGGAAAATAAATAGACTAAGCTCAAATAACACTCAAAATAAATATAGTGATACCGTAAAAGCAAGCAGCAGTTTCAGAGATTTCTTGGTTGTACAGTGTCCAGCTAAAACCCCAGAACACAAGCAAGCAAAGCAACAAAAAAACCACTATCATCATTAGGTTTGGTCATCTGCACTCTCTGCTCAGTATGAGCTTTTCAAAATTACATTCTGAACATTTTCAATCTGGGTAGGTCTAAAAGAAAAAGCTCACCAAATAAAATACAAATGCTCAACTCTTACTGGAGTGTTATTTTCTTCATTAATATTAAAATAACCAATTCTTATTCAAATCCTTGTTATTTACTCATTACCATATCTATGTGTCAAGATGAATACTTACAGGTATACAGGTATACGTGAATATCAAATGATACCTTTACATGCATTGCATATAACTTGAGCTGGATGATTAAGATCAGATTTTTGGCTCCTTAGCTACGGTATGTAGAATGACAGGTGCTTTAAAGGAGCTTGTTTTTTAGTGATGGCTTAGCCCTTCTTGAAAATCAGGTCCCTTAAATTTCTCTCTCTGCCCCCTCTTCTCTCTGTATACCTCAGATTTGAGAGATCCAAAAGCATAGGTCAAGTAGAACTTTTTACCTTGTATTGTTAATCAGTAAAATATCAGCTTTTGTCACACCCCATTGAAATGGGTTATATTCGACACACTATATTTTACCCAGAATATTTGCACTTTTTTCTATCTTAAACAAAAGTATACTACAAATATCTAAGTAAAAGAAAATGCTGCATTGAAGTAAACAATTTTCTTTAAACTGCCTGTACTGTGCGTGGCTGAGAAATTTCTTCAGTATCTTTTCAAAAGTCTTCAATGACTTCAACTTCTTCAAAATCCTTAACGATAAAATATTTATTTACAACAGGGTAGAAATCCCCAAGTTTATTATTTAATCAGAGGAACATAAAGGGAAGTTTGTAGAAGATCAAAGAAATACAGATGCAGTAAGAAAAGCAGTAAGCTACATAAATTGGATAAATATTTTGAAATATGCATTATACGCCTGTTACATTTGTGTGTATCCAATTATAATAACCAAAATCCCAAACAAACCCCTGAGAGCATGCAAGTATTTTATCTAAGGAAGTCTTATGATCTGTTCAGTAGAGCACAAGTGACTCAGATTTTGACTTCCTGGTTTAGCCTACTAAAAAAAAATAAATCAATAAAACCAAAAACATGTCATCTAAATTTAATTAGGGCCCCAATTCTCACATCTAAGATTGATGGGGGCTTTGCCCTTCACTAAGAGCATAATTCAAGCCATTTAGCATAACCTGCAACACTTCAGTGTGAAAGCAGGTAACCTAACATGAGTGGTGTCAGCACCTACTCCAGTACCTTAACATTACACAGTACATTAGATATGGCAAGCACAACAGAATCTGCTACTTCAAAGAAATGAAAGAAGAGTAATAGCATTTATTTTAATTAGCAGGCTGTGTATTTCTAAGATGTCTCTGGCGTCTCAGTGCCAATTATCCTGGTACGTACTATTCTATCAAGCCATTGAAAGTGTTTCTTTCAGGGTAATTATATAATTCAGATCTTAAAGCTATGTAAGTTCCCTTCAAGCCAGTGAAAATATTACCCTCCAGCACATGGGGATATCTTTCTCCAGCTTGGACATATGTTCGTATTAAAACACACTATTTAAGATGCAACATTTTACTCAGGATACTGTTCCCAGAGCTCCAACGTTTCTACTTGATTAACTGCCTTGCAGTTACTTTTACTTTCCTTCACTGCCCTGCATGTTTGCAGGTCATCAGCTAACAGTATACATGCCATAACACTGCTAAAAGAAACAACTGCACCCCGCACCGCCTCGCCCCCAAAAAACCGTCTACCACTAGTTATAACAAAAGCAAGTGTCCAAACCAAGCTTCATTCTTTGTTTCAACAACAGGACCAAATCACAGCAAAGGTCCAAATCTGCTTTTAAAACCAGATATTTGACTAAATAACCTTTCACCCCCCTATTACTTTGCATTACAGAACCTTGCTTTAGCAAGGAGACGCAGGAGCAATGTATTGAATTGCCACTAAGAAGAATGGTCCTTCCACCAGATCTGATCTGAGGGAAATTTCACAGTGATACATTACTGGTCTCAAAAATATTCTGAGAGATGAAGGGGACATTGTGCCTTCCCAAAGGCTGAGGCATGCAGCCTCCTGTTGTCTCTCCGCTCACAAGAGCAAGTGGAAGTCGAAGGGAGAAGCTGCTTTAACTGTTATTTCTCCATATTGTGGCTACCTGCTATTACTCCTCTTCCCTTTGTTTCCCCTTCCTGTTTTTCTACCTTCTGCTAATGCAGCAATCCGTCCCATAATGGATGCAAGCACTGACTACACACACAACTGTTCTCATGTGGGGCTTTGTGCTGGCGCATCCAGAAAGGAAGTCATGGCAACTGATGCATTTCTGAGAGCATCAATATCGCTTCGGAGATACATGCCCGGTAACATTTACTTCATCTTACATTAGGCCAAACTACGCAGCAACGATTCCCATTTCATTTCACATTTCCAGTTGTTGCTAATAGAAAAGGAACCATGAAGGTGTCATTACATTATTGGCTTCCGGAAATAAATTTCACCATTGCAAAATGCTCATTCGCTCAAATATTGCTCAACACATACCGCCTCTGTTACATTTTTCACCCATATGAATTTTAAACCTGATTTCTAACAGTTATCCCACATTTCACATCATTAAGTAGCAGCAAAATTCTGGCTTGCCTTTTTTTTAGAATAAAAATTAATTTTGGACTCCCCAAAATTGTTAATTTTTTTTAGATTTCCAATGATCTTTTCCAGCAAAATTCTCAACCTGAGTTAATTAAAAGTCATCTGCCTCCCTATGAGTCTTCTGAGTATCAGTGCATTGCTTTTTATTGACTCTAGAGCACCGGGCATTGTTAATTGTGTGCCAGAGGCAAAGAATTCAACATCATATTGCAAAGGTGTCAGACCCCCTAGCATAGCAATTTATTGTATAAAAAAAAATCAATATGCTTCTGCGATAAACCGTACCTTTTCCATGCCAGCCCAAACCCATTCTTCTAAAGCAGGTGACATATAGACTACTTACTGCACATTGTGCTCTTGCTGCTGTTGTTCAGTAATGTTATAATTTTCTCCCTTCCTCTGGTTGTCTAAATGGCTCTCAGTTAGGATTTTCACACGTATCAAGCTTGAGAGACATTTAACCTTCTTAAAACTGAATTTTTCTAACTTATTTTTAGTGAACTATTTAAACAACAGCTAGCAATTTCTCAACAGCTTCTTCATTCAGCCTTCACTTAAAAACCCAGTCTCAGAATTAAATTTCACCCATCTTATTCTTTTGAAACGCACGTAATCAAAACCTGCTATCAGCATTACAATACTTTGTTTAGGCTGCATCCTGGGCTGTCTGTAACAGACATTGAAGCTCACACATACCTTCATGCTCCCTCACTCTGATCAGGGTACCTCCCCTGCCTAGTCTTTGTAATGCTTCCTTCCCCCTGCTACATACTTTGGTTTAGTGACGAACAGTTGTGAAGTGATGGACTTCAGCCTTAGAAAGTAAATTCCAAGATGGACTATGGTCCATGTAACACTTGGGTTAGATGTCTGACCAGATGGGCAGGAGTTACTGGAACAAAGAAGGTTTATTTGCAACTTCCCTCCCTGCTCCTGTCTGTAGAAATAGTCTTACTCTTCAAAGAGTGAAAGTTGCTATTGTATCGAGGAGTTGTAACATGGAATTTTGTTGCTTGTCTGTTGTTCGAAAATCCTGTTAAATCTGAACCTCAGTATTATTTAGAAAATTAATTCCCTAGCCTAACCATGCAAAAATAATTGGATTTATTTAGTGTAAATTTGATGATGGTACATTTGGTATCAAAAGGAACTGCAAGAGCACTTAATTCTATGCCACATATCTTCTGTACTTTCATTGTGTCCTCTCTTGTCTCTCCTGTAAGGCAAACTCTTTCACTCCCACATTTCTTTTAACAAGAAAGCTGCTACTGAAAGCTCTCATATTTATTAGCTCCTTTCCTGATCAGAAGCAATGACTATTTTAGGCAAGAAGGCACCTTCAATTTGCACAGTTGAATTATGGGACCATCAGCGTTATCTTCCATCATAACTCTTGCATCCTCCAGTACTTACTTTGCATGGGTACAGTTTTTGCTGAGGTATCTTCCTACCTGACTATTTCCCGCTGGTTTTCAAACTTAGTACAGCACTCCCGTCTAGGTTCCTCTATCGAGGTGGCATTGCCCAGCATTTGACAAAGGAGCAAAAAGAAGAAAAAAAAAAAAGGGGGCGGGTGGGGGCGTGGGTGAATCCCAAATCAGAGCTTGAAATAAAATCTTTACCTACATCCTTACAGACACCTTTGACTTCACCTAATCTAAATCCTTTTGTTGCTTTTGAGCATCTTGCCATTCATTTCCAAATCATCGTTTAAAAAGCTAAAGAAGTCCTTTAAGATGAAGCCCCACATGCCTCTAGCCAAATTTTGTTCCTACTCCTTAATTTCAGCTGCAGTTTCTAATCTAAAACAACTCTTTATTTCTAACCTCCTGATAACATCATGACCTTTTCTTCATCTTTTTTTATGGGATTTTTTTCAAAAGCTTTTGGAAATCAAAAGAAATTAATCTTATGGAGTTAGACAGAGCAAATAGCAAAATGAGTCAAGAATAGAAACTTACTCTGGCACCTGGAGTTTGATATAAACTATAAATGTTATGCCTACTGCTTTTTAAATATTTTAACAAACACTAACGGATTTATTGAAACCAGAACACAATTCTGCATTTCATTAATAATACAATCCTCCAGAGCACTGGTTTTGTTCTTTCTTCATTTGCTAAATTGAGATG
This sequence comes from Pygoscelis adeliae, assembly GCF_000699105.1. Taxonomy (NCBI): domain Eukaryota; kingdom Metazoa; phylum Chordata; class Aves; order Sphenisciformes; family Spheniscidae; genus Pygoscelis; species Pygoscelis adeliae. Next base: position 1,228,774 of record NW_008823944.1, on the reverse strand, counting down.
ACAGCATTTACCCAACTCCTTTGTAAGACACCATCACACACCTACAAGTGAAAAGTGAGATATACATAATGGAGGCCTTTTAATTTGTTCTTTGTTGCTAGAAATAATGGCATTGCAAATTTGAAAACATAGCTTGATTTAAATATAAGGTAAGGTGATTCCAAATCTATTATAATTTCCCATTTTATTAAATTAACAGCTCACATAAATAGGTAAAAACATTTTTTGTTACATTAATAAAACAACAGCATTCAAATACTCTTCAAAACAACAAAAATATACATGAAACACTGCAGCCTGTAGAAAATCAGTTGAATCCCATAACACATCAAAATGTTTTGCTGGAAATTATCATCTTCTAAACCATGAACAACCTCATCACATGTTCTTTTGTTCAAATTATTCAGACATGCCTAAGAAAATGCTATCTCCCTCGAAAATCAAAGATGAATTTTTCCCATGCACATTTAAGTTTCTATAGGAGAAAATGTTCCATCGAAACTATTTTTAAAACTTACTTTAAACTACTGAAGCTTCATTTTGTGGCTCTGTATAGCCCTAAATAAATAATTTTCTACTTCTATAAACTCCTATCTGTGATCCAGCCACAAACCCTTTCAACCTTTAGTAAGCAAAAATAGCTATCAACACTTGAATAAAGAAGCAGGATAAGAATGCTTTAATAGTCTTCAGGAATGGCTGAAATTACCTTCCCAAATGTAACAACGACATGAATCACAAACTGGGCCCCAATTTTTCAAGCAGGTACGCAGTAAGAAGAATTTTGCATCTTTGCAAAACCTTGCTAAAGTCAGTGAAAGGCTCCAGCTGAATCCAAAATTCTTTCAGGTGAGGCTAAGTCTGAGACACAAAGGCCAACACTAAAATGCAACATTGCTTAATGTACACTGTTTCCATTAACACATTTTCTATGATGAATTGCATTCTCCCTACCAAAACATTTACAAGGGCCTTAAGGCTGGTAGGTATGTTTGTTGCTTTTCTTAAAATTAACAAAACAAAACAGGATTTCTTCTCAGAAAAAAGGTCACAGATTATTGGATCAAAATGTGATTTTAATACTCAGTGGAGCAAGCTCCCTCTAAATGTTAAGGAGAAGAAAGAGGACAATCATCTCAAACTACAGCAATACAGACATTAGGCACATAGCTTTGGGAGCAAAATGGTTCAAGCATAACTTAGCTTTTCTATTAGTAGTAAAGACTATTCAAAAATTGGAAGTCACTAACTTTGGGCAACACCTAAATTCGAATCATTATCAACCTCAGCCTCCAGTAATAGTCTTGCTGGAAACATTACTTCCCAACATTAAGGGACAAAAAACCCATTTCCAAATGGCCATCTGGCTGCAGTGTACACTACGGGGACTACAACTGAAAAAAAGAAAAAAGCACAAGCAAAGCTCACTACTGTGCCAAAGAAAATAAATATCTCACATTTGTATAGCACTTACCACAGATGCTTTTCATGCTATTTCACCAATATTGATTAAATCACTTAGCACACAGATATGCGCTTTTTTTTTTTTTAAGTACAATGTAGGGGACAAAAGTTGCACGCAACTTCAGACAACTTATAAGCAGTCTGGCAGAGATATGTGGAATAAAATTCTAGATTTAAGCAACAAGGTAAACGCACCTGTACTTGTGGCAGATCATTTCAGACTACGCTTCATAGGTAGAAGGGAAAAAGATTAAGCAATAAGAGATACTAGTTGGTTTCTAAGTTGTAATCGAGTGGGGTTACCATTTATCCTGGAATTAAAGCCTAGAGAGGGGAGCAGGAAGAGGGATGGGGGAAGGTGGTGTTTCATGAGACGAGGAGTTTGAAGAGTTACTTGCTTTGGTAACACAGACTGCATGTCCTAAAAGCCTTGATGTAACAGCCAAGCCTGTTTCATGCTGGTAAAGAGGTATAATAAAGGTGTAGCAACTGAATTATGAGTTAATTATCAACATAAGACATGATGGGAAGAGCTTTTCCAAGCAGCATAAGCCAGAATAGTTTCATTAGCTTTATGTTTAATTAGATGTCCAAATGATGGAGAGTGAGAAAAATCTTTTTCATGCTTAAATTGAGGTTAAAATAATCAACCAGCCCCCGCCTAACCATGACTTGATGGGACATTAGCATCATTAGGCATAAGTTAGCAGTTATGAATTCAGCACAGAAACAATGGAGTAATATTAAGGCAGGGCTTATTGGTGCACATCGCTTACTGCACTGTGTTTGCCAAATTACAACGTAAAATCCCGAAATTCCTCTGTGAGGCAGAATTCACGTTACTATACCAAATAGGTCAGGTGATTTATAGGTACTTGTGAAACAGACAGTTCAAACCAAACACAAAGATCAGGACACTTGTAGCTCAGCTAGCTTAATTTGCACTGCTGAATGAGTATTCTCGATACAGTGTTTGGAAAATTTCTGATTGATGTCACAGATCCTTCTCTTCTTCAGCTCAGGGCATTTCCAAGCATTTGATCCAAACAGGTGTGATGGTTGTCTTTCCCTGCTTGAGTGTTTTCAGACACTGTGGAAAAGGAGGGCAGCATCTTCACTCCCAGCCACACAGAACCCTCCTTACTGCTGGCAGCGGGACGGCTGCTTGCTGTACCCAGGCCAGCCTGAAACACTGCAACCCCTTCAAACTTCCACAACTCCTTTTCAGGTTGCAACCAACAGTGCGAGAAGTGCTGCTCCCAATCTCTCTATCAAAAGCCGTTCTGCATCTCTGATCGTACTTGTTGCCCTTCTTTGTGCCTTTTCAGTTCTATCAGTCTTAGAGGTAAAGACCAGAACTGCCCATGCCATCCAAATTGCTGGCATACTATAAACTTACTAAACTTGCTATTTCTTATTCCTTTCACACTAATTCTTAAACGTTCTGCTTGTATTTTGATCACCACCAACTGAGCTGATGTTTGCAAAAAGAAGGGATCGCTAGTGATGTCAAGATCTCCTTTCTCAACAGACCCCACTGCTGCATATGTGTATTTATGGGTATATATTACATATGGTAACATTGGTGTGTTTGTATGCACGTATGAGTATAAAAAAAATTTAACCCATCAACACTTAATTTCACATGCTGCTTTGCTGCCTTGTAACTAAGGATCAGAAGTCTCTTTGCAACTTTTCTCACTCAGCAAACTTGATAATTTCATTATTTCATTTTTCCAGAATAGTAGTAACACAGTTTTTAAAGGAAATTCACTAATAACCTCATACTAAGGAAAGTGATCATTTAGTCGTATTTTTCTCCCTTCCCCATTTTTTAAAAATCAGTAATTAATCCATGAAATACATTCCCTCTTACTGCTCAACAGCTTCATTTCCTCAAGAGCCTCCATTGCTTGAACTCACTGAAAGCCTTTTAAATCCAAGTGTAGTACGGCAACTTGATCACCCTAATTCACATGCTTCTTGGCTCCTTCAAGGCCCTCTACTTGATTTGCAAGGAGTGATTTTGCTCTGCAAAATCATGTTGATTCCTTCCCAGTCTTACCGGTGTGAGTATGACTATCTTCTTTATCAACTTTGTCATTCATTCAGTATAGAAGTCAGCCTTCCTGGTCTGCAGTTTCCCTGTTCCTGCATCCCATTTTAGAAATCAGCATCACATATCAAATCTGTCCATTTTCCTGGTACCAAGAACAATTTAGGAGACAGTTTTCATATCACAGTTCAACAATTTCATTTTTGAGTTCCTGTGGAACCTGTAAGCAATTGCCATCTGGTCCTGGAGACTAATTTCTCTTCTTTTGACTGATTTAGTCTAAAACTTAACTCTTGACACTTCCAATTAAGGCGGCCCTCACAGAGTGAGAGACTGATGTGAAAACTCCCCTAAACTCTTCCACCACCACCACCACCCTCCCCCTCCTAAAAAAGCCAACGCAAAAAATTTATTTTGCAGTTAACTGACTTTATCTTCCTGGAGTGCTCCTTTTCCACCTTCCTCTTTAGATAGCACACATTCAAAGACTCTCTGGAAAGCTTCCTCCTCCTGACATCTCTGCACAAAATTTTATTTGTTTTTATTAATTACTCTCCCCGCATCTTTAAGGAGTGCTTTAGCTGTCCTAATTCACTGGCAAGTTCTGTCACCCATGTTGTAGAAAACCAAAGGAAGTGATCAAAATTGAATTGCTAGGCATTCCACAAGGAAACTTCACTTTCATTTCAAATCCTAGTAATAGGCTGCTTCCTCTTCTTCCCTGCACATTTTGATGACCAAAAAAAGAAAAATTAACACTAACAGTATCCTTATTGTCATCTGAATTGATACAAATGGGATAGTTTACACGTCCAAAGCATCATTTCAGCTTTTCTGCAAATTCAGCAAATGTGACTGAATTAGTTTGGTTCTAACCATGTTTTCCAAAGCTTTCTCCATAAAGCAGCTCAATTTTTTTTCCTCATAAAAGTATAAACTACCGAAGCTGTGGCCAAATGTTTGGCTCAGATTTTCAAAATCAAAGGGGATATGCCTGCAGGAAATTCTTCACATATGAAAATAATCACATTCCAATAAAATGCCAAAAGTATTTCAGAAATAAGTAATCTACTATCACTGACTTACAGAACGGCACCATCATCTACACAGGAGCTTTCAAATGTCTGGAATAAAATATGATCCTGTATTCATGGAACATCCTGAAGTCTTCCAGAGCTGATGATAAGATGAATAATAGCAATAATGAACGATGCACTGCTATTTTTTCATTACCGAGTAATTCACTTTAGAATTCATTAGGCAATTTCAGATTGTTTAAAATGAGATGCTGAGCTGCTGCTGCTATTTTTTTTTTAAGCTTCAGATTCCTGACTTCAGCCTGTAGTTACGCAATACTGTAAAAGCAGATCCCTCTGGTTTCCAAGAATAGTTTTACTGAGTATACAATTAACTAAGCAAGAACCCAGGGGTTCTGCAAATGATGTACTGCTGTTTATTGTTTATTATTTCTCCTGTAAACCTGATTATTTCACAAATAAACCTTATTAACTGAGGTCCTGAACAACACCAAGAAAATAAAAGACTGCAAGTAATACTTTGCTTGTGCTCTTGATTGTGTACCGTAATGTTCTGCTACATTACCCGCTGCAGAAAATTAAATTACGTGCTCACTTTATGAATTTTCTCACCTGCTAACACTAGAAAGGCGGCTGTTATATGAAAGAAGTTCATTTATATCAAAGGTTATCATTAAGCACAGATTGGCAAAAGATACTGCAATTACCATTTTATTGGCTTTCATTAGCAAAAGAAAACAGCAAGAATATATATTACTACTAAGTATTCCATGACTTAATTCAGTAACATTTACTCTGCTTTTTGAGCTTGCAAGCAGGCAACATAAACGTTTAATTTAAGTGTCAAAGTATTCGATGTAAATTCAGTTACAGTATCAGTTTCTGTTAAGTAATCCGTTACATTTCAGACAGATTTACTGTAATGCTATAGGAGATTTCACCACCAGAAGGGATTGAGAAAGCTCTCCTAGAAAACCTCCAATGAGCCTACAGTGCACACAGCAGCTCATCAAACAGGGAGGGAGCCGGGGGCCTTTGCACGTGATGTGAGTTCTCAATGAAAACTCTCAGACCACCCTCCGTAACAGGATTATCTCCCTGCATCTACCTGATCTTCATTCAGGCAAAGAATTGAAAAGCAAGGTTAAAACACAAACAGGGCTATCCTTCCTGAGCCTAAGCTCCTCTGTCTCATGTCAATCAAGCAGCCCCTATATGCCAAGGAACACCTGGCAAGCCAGCCTAAAGGTAGTTTTGTTGTTACTTGGATCTCTTTGTTCTGTGCAGAAAATGCCATCTTCCATCACCTTTGCAAAATGGAGGTATGAGAAGAATGTTGGTTTCCGTATCTTCCTCAAAAGGACTCTGTTTAAAAATTCATTTTCAATGGTAAAGCAAACAAGAAAGGTAAATTAACGACCCTACCACTGTGACATAACCAATATAAAATTCTTCTATGATAACAAAATGAATCATATTAGAAATATACAAATGTTAATTGCAAACATCTGTGTAATCTTACAAAAAGAAGGCAGAAAACCAGAAGAGTCACGTGCGGCACAGCAGGACAGAACTGCTCCATGTGATCAGTATGGAAAATTACATGAATGCCAAAATAAAGACTGGACAGATAAAGCAGCATCCAAGAAATTGTGGTATTTTTACAAAACCAGTTTATTCCCATCTTCTTTCTAACACATCTTAGGGATGCTAGGACATGGCAATCCACCAGTGCAAATGAAAACTGTTTCTCAACCACATTTTTGAATTTTTCATTTTCAAAGGAGCAGGTTTCAAGTGTGTAATAAACAGCTCCACCTACTGTCCCAGAAGCAAGAAAAGCATTTCCCAAATCTTCATTTCCAGGCTGCGTGGCAAGTACAACAGATCACTTACAACCTCTCTTCCATCCTGCCCCTTTGTAATGAAGGGCTAGGTCTGAAAAGCCTTAATATCAAAGCAAAAAGAAGAAAAGAACCAGTCATGTAATATCCCACTCTGAAGTTCTTCAGATCTCCTTTAGGCAGCTGAAGGTCCACCCCAGCCAGAAAAAAGCGTAAGAAACCCACTGAGACGCAGACCCTCCCGCTCAGCTCCTGACACGGAGCCCTAGAAGAGAAGGGAAAGACGCTCCCCAGCAGGTCCTGGTTTCTTGATGTCTTGCAAGAATAGCTGCCTCTCACCGCCAGTGTCTGTCTGCCAGTGAGAAAAACACATCTGACTGAAAAACACTAAAGTACTACGTAGGCCAAATCAAAGCTTGACACAATCTGTTGTGGATTTATTCTGAATTTTGAACATGCAAACTTCTTGAGTGCAAGAGGGAGTGTATCCAGAAACAGAAAGAGACAGCCAGCTTGAACTCAGATCTTCTGCATGACTTGAGGAGCAATGCTGTACCAACCCCTACCAAATCAAGGGGCAAAATTCACTTGATCAGTTCCTACAGTCTCACAGTAGCTCAGCTGTTTAAATGCATTGGTCAGACTTTCACTTAGCTTTTCTGAGTGAAACTCTCCTTATAATCAAGTCAATTATAAATGGAAAAGAAGGAAAGACTGTACTCCCTTTCCTTTCAAGTATCAGAAAAATATTCAGCTACTACAGTGATGTACTCAGAAAAACACAACTCAGGATCTTTGAGACTGTGCCCCAAACTATGGCTTATAACACAAGATTCTTCAAAGGGTCTCTAAGTAGGGAAAAATAACAGTTTATTTAACTTACTGTTTTAAACCCCAAAAGTTTCCTATTTTAAGTAACCAGTAACTTAATATATACAAAATTGTGCTCAAGCAGAGCACAACTTGTCTGGCCAGCTATTTGGGAAACGTCATGAGACTGCTCTGTTGCAGTGTCCTGGCAACATTCATCACCAGCTATCACCCAAGGGTGCGATGATGCCACTAGATTTGTAACTAGTATCAGCTGTTAGAAATTACTGTGACTTAAGGTGGAAAAAATACCCTTTGTGCAGAAAATAAATATTTGGGAAGGTTTTTTTGAGGTTGTTTTTTTTTTTAAGTCACATAAGACTAGGATGATTCAAATAAATTACACTGAAGTTAACTTTGCTGAGAGCAACTTTTGCTCACATGACAGCCAACTGGCATGAAGAGTCATATCAACTGATCATAATACACACCTACTAAAGGCAAGAGTTGTGCTGGGAACATGAGAATAGCCCAGCTTAATTTGCTTTCACCAGGTGACACTGAAGTAACAGCATTACAGGGGAGAGGTGGGCAGAGCAGAAGTCACAGTAGCAGCATATGGCTTCTCTTTCAAATAGTCCTGCTGTCTTCCCCCAAAGCTTCAGGCTGGATCATCAGTCACACTACTTCACCCTGATTTGCACTGCTTCTATAAACGTCATCTGCCAAATTTGAAGCCATCAAATGCAAGGCTTACAGGCCAGAACGCAAACCTGCAATGAATCTGCCAAGATCCTTATCCTAGAAATCTTTCTCTGTCTCACTCTGACTAGAGTCTGCTTTAGCTCCTAAATTTAGGATCTGTCACTGTATCAAGTAGATGGCACTACAAGCTCTGGCTGAGTAACAGCGGGGCACACACTCAGTAAGAGTGTGTCCCAATAGCAGCACAGCTCAGAAGGATGCATAAACTAATACAACACAACCTAACTCTTCTAGGAAAAAGCAGCGACACCTTCTTACCCTTTGCAACAGAAGCTAGCCAGATGGGCAAGTGCGGTTACTGGCAGCACACCGATGCCAAGACGGACTTTCAAAAATAGAAGCTGTAAATATGAAAACTTTTTCTTTAAGGAGCAATTTATATTTAATACCTAGTATCATAAAATATTTTTCCTTAATTATTAGGATAGCATGCGGGAATGTGTCCATTCCAAGGAAGTTATGACTTCTCCCCAGTAGTGAAAACACAGCTGGCTGGAGCCTGGCTTCACCTCAGGCGCCTACAAGGACTGTCCCACCTTAAGTTATACCTTGCCACGACAGCACTCCCCTTGCCTGCTCTTACCTAGCCTCTCTCAAGCACACTGGGACACGCAAGAACTGAGCATGTTGGTAGGTGGAGGCTGCACACCTTGCTTTGCATTCATCAACACTACACTGAGAGGAGTACAGTCTGACTTTAACAGGGTAGACAGTACCATCCACGCACGCAGGGCAGCACAGACCCCCTACAAAGCAATTCCAATAAATGCTTTGGTGCGCTGACACTAAATTCCATGCAATTTCTGCTACTTTACAAACAGGGATACCTGAATTAGCTCTAACATCAGGCACTACAACTGAGCTGATGCGACTGCAGGGAAGATGCAGTTTTCCTGCTCCATCTTGTTTTGATTTCCACGCCCAATGAGACAGAAAAGCTACGGCTATGCATTCACATATGCCACTTAATATTTGTGTCACTGACCACCGCAAGACTGCTCAGCGAGTTCAGCAGCAAAAACCAATCAATTTAACAACTCAGCTCTAAGGAAGCAGAACAGGATTCGGACATTTGCTATTTAGACTGAGACTTTTACAGAGGAGATCTCCAAGTCACTGCATGTGTGATCAACTTTCTTTAATCTGTGCCATGAATCTATAAAGTATCACCTCTGCTGCAGCAGAGTAAACAAATGGACTGTCCTCCTTTGGAAAAGTACAGTCAGAAAACACTCCAGACCTATGAGCACGCTGTATCAGTGTCCAGCAAGAAAGTTCACACAACTGTCTCTTATAGCCCTTTGAACCCTATGATAAATGCAATCCCAGGCAAAGTTTTAGCATCGCTGTAATAAAAGTATCCATTACAATTAAAACTTGTGTTAGTAATTTTGTGCTTTGCATGTCTCTCAGTTTGAATACATTGGGTAAATCCTCATTTTGTTCTTTCTGATGGATAAACTAGGTAAATCCTGTATTTCTTTAGATGGATAAAATGTGAAATACTGTAAAATCCTGGCAAACACTGTGTCTAGAAGTCAGTGGAACACACAGCCTGACTCAAACAACATACTAAAAAAAATTAATGTATTATTTCCTCTATTTTCTGTCACGTCCTCTTTTGCTCAGTACAACACAATAAAAAGTTGCTTTAGCAACTCAGTAAACGTGCCTTAACACTGAATTCAGGTTGGTGTTCTATGAGAGATTTTAATATAAGTTTATCAGAAAGAACAAGCTATCATATTCTGAAACGGATTTAGTATTTACATCTATTATAGACTTTTATTATATATTGTAACATGATTAACTGCCTAATTCTAACATAGTCAAAAAATGTAAAAATATATCATAAGACAAAAAAACGTGGGGGAAGAAAGAATACATACACAGCACCAAGAACAATGTGTATAAAACAACTTGGTTTGTTATTGGCATCTTTATTATAAAAAGAAACAATGAAAGCTCTGTTGTACTGAAAAAAATAGCAGTAGCTGTTCAGATGCCAAGCCTGACGGGCTCCGTATGTCTTATCACCTAAAAATTCTGAGTTTATTAAATTCCAGAGGGAAAAAAGAGTTCATAGCAGAAATCAAAGTCATGCCTTTGTCTTCTTTTTTTAAACAAACAAAGAAAAAACCCAACAACAAAAACACCTGTACAGGGGAAGACCACTGGGGCTGCATCTAGACATGCATCCTAAGAATGACCAGAGTACAGGCTAACCAAATGTCCAGGTTAGGTCCATTAGAGCACGAGGGTGAGTTTCTCTAGGTTTCCTCAATACAAGAATCACTCCTGATTCAGAAAAAGCACAAATCTTCTCTCACCCAATCCCTTACATATGCAATGGGGATACTTTAGAATGCGTTAAGGACATTGAATTCACTTAGACCAATACACAGGCACGATGGGGATTTGGGCCATTAGAGAATATTTTTCTTTTTTTATTCTTTTTATATAAAACAGCAGGTAAATACCAGAACAATTCTGAACTTTCAAAAAAGTCTCTGTTGTGATACAGTGGAGATACTCAGCGGGTATGCACTGCTGGAAGCTTGTATAAACAGCCAGCTGACAACAACCATCATTAGTTCTTGGCCTGGACTAAGTGGCCTAACTGCTTGGGAAAGGCCAGTCTGCAGATTACTAACATTCTCCATGCCTAATGATCTCTGATATTATGAAGTTATAACATATGATGATACAACCATGATTAAATCTTATTAGTGTGATTCAGAATACAGTGAAATACTGCTTGTACTTCACAGCTTAAAGAAAAGATCAGGGCATGGTTCCGTTTCTCACAGAGGTTAGATGAGAAAACATTGCCGTTCATTTGGTACTGGATACCTTAAAACATCATCTGGCTAATTTTCAATATGAAGGCATTTTACTACCTGGAGCCTTGGCTGCAGTTACCTGCAACCTTGGTTGCTGCAGATGCATTAAGAATGAAAAGACAATGTGAAGCAAAAGAGACTAAATTCAATGTTTCCTTAAGTGTTCATAGATCTTTGTATTTCATTAAACTAAACTCCAAGCCTTTGCAGCTGACAAAAGGATATTAATGATAAAAAGTATGTAGTTACAGTCAAAAGTTGGTACTGTTTTTTCCCAAGTAATATGGCCATACAATATCTGGGCACCTTGTATTCACCCATATTTTTCTTTTTTTTTAATTAAAAGTTGTTTTTACTCAAAATTCAAAACATGGCAATTCAAACAACTTTTTAATACTAATTCTCTCAATTACCTTTAGTGTCCTACCTCCTGTCTTTTGTGCTACTAAAGAGCAGGTGACTAAAAAGTGCTTTGAGCAACAGACGCAAAGATAGAGGCAGCTGAGATGTCCATCTTGGTGCTTCACGTGACACACTGGGACAGAGAAATTTCTACTTTTTGAGGATGTGCGTGTCAGGTGGCCAGTCACCCTAGGTTATACATGAAGAGTTATGGTAAATTGGGCAGGGAAGGGTCTACATGAGATAATTTATTTCATATCTCCCCCCAAGGCAGAATCACTTAACACCTATATAGCTCCTAGTGAATATTTCTTTATTCTTAAACACTTTTAGAAATGGAGATCCTGCAGTCTTTGTGGGCAAGCACTGCAGGGTCTCACTACCCTCAGTGTTTAAGGGTGCTTCCCACGGTGTACCGTTGCTTCAATTTAAACCCATTAATTCATATCCTATCACCAGCCATTTAGCCCCTCTCTTATTCCAAGAATTTTTTTACTTATTCAGTCTATGCAGTACGTGTCAGCCTGAATGTGTTAGCCTGCAGGACCTTTGAAGTATAATACCTACAAAGTATTTCAGACTCATTCTTTGGTGCATACTATATTTATTTCATCTAAGTGAGGTTCCTCTGTGTTACAGAGCTGCTGTTCGGTAAGCATTCAGGCTAACAGCTATAGGAGCTGTACACCTACGGAAGGACAGCTCCCACATCTTTCACATCAGAAATGTTCAAATGGGGAGAATGTAAGAGGACATGGGAAGACCACACATGCTCATGTTTTCTAATTCGATACACTTTGACCTTCCTTCTTTTCATGTGATGGTTAGGGATCATTCATCCTTTTCTGAGGAGTTCATGCAACTGCCTTTCACACCTTACTATGTGTCAGCCAAAACAAGCTTTATATTTAAGAAACTGTAAAGTAGCAGCTTGTGTATGTCTTACGAGATATAGTGAATTAAGTTTGATTGGGGAACTATCTGCTTTCTCTAAATGTTACAATCAGGTCCATAACACACAAACCTTACCACATTCCACCATCTCTTTCTCCTCCACCCCACTTGGTGAAGTCCACAATGGAAAGGGAAATGCACAATAGTTTGAATCCAGTTATTGTCCATCCAAAGGCTAGTAGTACATGATAAACATTCTAATGAGGCTGGAATTAGGACAGTTAACCTCTGACTCAAGCATACATTATACACGCATCCACCAGCTTAACAACAAGGCTCATCTTTACAAAGGAAGACAGGCATGGACGTGAGATGGTCTACTAAAAATTAATGTGATACTTTTTACAAAATGAAGAACTACATAAAGTATTTTGAAATGCAACAAATTTTCCTATAACTAGACTTCATTACTTCTGCTATTCTACTACACCAACCATGAAATTAGCCTTTGTCCTGTTTTTATGTACTCTAAAGATATTGCTTTGTACTATGCACCCTACTCACTCATTTGATCATCTTCTGAGCACAGAATGAAAACACTCCCCGAGTACATCACACAAGTAGGATTATTCTGAAGCACTTTCATCCAAGCTAAAACCACAAGACACAGACGTGTAAAGAAGAGGTCACAGAATGGTCTACTTAAAAGAGAAGGTACATGCAAAAGCTTTCCTCTAAAGAGAAAGCAGTTTAGGGTTAACAAAATGGGTAAGACCACCCACAAGGCATTGATATCTGCTGCAGAAATGAACGCCAGGTAAAAATAGGTAACACTGAAACACTACAATTTAAGTCAGTGATGTGGTATCCATCTTACAGTCCTCACAGCTACCTTCAGTCTTAAATAGTCACAAATAATAGCTCAAGATCTCTCTAAAGCCTTGAGTTCCTACTCATTTAAAATGATCAGTTTTTTTCAGGAAAGACTGTAGTATCTTAACTAATTAAAACCAGCAATGAAGATGCATCCACATTATGCATCCAACATCTCAAAATATCTTTAGGGGAGGGATCATCTTTTGCTCTGTCCTGACCAGGGATTTATGAGTAAATGAATAAACAAAGGCATAATTTGCACCTAGAAAATAGACGTGTTTAGAAAATAGACAATTCTGAAAGAGGTAGCACAATTACAGTACCTCACAAATTATAATTTAATACAAAAATAAAAAGCCTTGCAATAAGTTAGAATGTGCATGGACTGAAGTGACATGTCTCCACTTGCACAATTCTAGCAAAAAATGAATTTAAAATTCTTATTAAAAATAATTAAAATACAGAATGGCATAGCATCAGAAATAGAGGAGATCTACAATAGGAATTTGCAATCTATTTACACTTCATTTTAGAGGACATTTCCTCAGCTAGCTGACTGAGTTCCAGTTACTCTTATTTACTTTGCACCGAAATTTCCCAAGAAGGATTCTTATTTTCATCCTGGTCTGACATTGCAACAAAGAGCACAACTTTGGCAGGATTTTTTGTATCACACCAACATGGAATTAGGCTTTAACATTTGGGTGGACAAAGAAAGCCTGTCTTTGATTCTTTGAAATTCATGCTTCCCGTATTCTCTCTTGTCTCCAGAGCTGGAATAAGACTTGCTTTAATAGTCTTAATGCTGCCTGAATTTTTTATCATACAGTAAACTACACAACGTAAGTCAAAAACAACTACCTTGTGATAGAGGTAAAACATCCAACAATAAAGTGGCAAAGATGAAATGCTTTTCCTTTGCTTCTTACGTACCTACATCTATAATTACTCATGACAGCTTCAGTTAACTGAATTTCAACAAAGAAGGTCAAATCAGAAAGGCCTAATTAATTTTACAAATACTCAGCAGGATAAACTAAGATTTCCCTGGGGAGTTAGAGAACCTAAAAGAACTAATTAAGAACAAGAATAAGACGTGGTAGGTTAAATTTACAGAAGTTTTGCTTGCATTTTCATTCTGATCCACACTGGCTGGAACCCACTTCAAATATTTCATTGAGTTCTAGTTAAAGTAAACCAAGAGTGTTGAAAGATTACAGACAAATTATTTTCCCCACTTTATTTATCTTCGCTTCTGAGTCAAGGGAAACTCAATATTTCACCTGTGTTGATATATGGGACGGAGTAGGACAGCTAGTGGGTTTTACCAATGTTCAGGTTTCTAGTTTTACAATACAGGGGAGTTTACCTCTATTACAGCTTCCAGAAACAAATGAATATATGAAATTTAGACCCTTTTGATGTGAAAAACAGGAAAGGGATATACTAGAAAGTCACAGATTCATTTAAATTTCATTCTGAAAAATAATCTGGCTCATTTCAAGATACTATTTTTCTGCTTTCATCCAAAACTGATGAAAGAAACAAAGTGTATCTGTAGCATGCATTGGCATGGTATGTTCAAAGCACACACTAGTACATATAAAATTCTAGCCATCCTGAATGCAGAGAAAAGCCTGGGGGAAAAACAACTCTTACCAGAAACCTGAAGTGATAAAAACCTCAATGCAAGTTACAAAAATACTCAAATTTATATTTTACTTCAGAATTGCATGGTTCATGATGTTCAAAATTTCAGGCCAGCTACATCAAGTGCATCTTTTGATACTGTCTGCCAGTGAATAAAGTGAGATAAAAACACAAGATCCAGTCAGCAGTTACCTGTTTCACAGTGAGAGTGAATAGGATTACACAATATATAGAGTTCTACTTTGTATGTAGAAGACACATGATACCCTGTGGACACTAACTGTGGACACTAACTGTTCTGCCAACAGAGGCAGACAGAACAGTAATTATAATTAACTGCATTTTTTCCACTGGATGGATTTCTATACACATCACCCCCCCACAAAAGGAAATTTTATTTTAATACAGCAGAATAAATACCATGTCTTAGAAGCAGGGTAAAATATTACTGCTTAAATCATAGCAGAGATTGGAACTTACTGTGAGGATTTTGTTGGGGTCTTTTGCTTTAGAACAACCCTATATTATTTTTCATATCCCAGAAACATATATCTCAGCTCAAGGATATATACGTCTAGGCTCCACACCACCACTGAAAATACAGTATGTATTAAGCAACCACAGTAAGAGTGTCAGTAAAAAAAGCCCAACAAACTAGCATTTTTCATCATCTTTAAAACAGTGTAAGCTGTAGCAAATCACTCACAAGTGCACAGTTTATTCATAATAACCAGATATACCAGTATACAAAATTACTTTTGAAATTACACATTGCTTTTGCAACTCTTAAACTTGCAGTCATCTGCTGACTGACCTCGCAACAGTTAACACGACAAATCTGGTCATGCCATTATGAGACAAACGCGAACTCTGAATACATGGATGTTGTTGTCACACAGGAATAAACAGAATCTCTCAAATTTGATTACATAAAGCACTTCGGGTGAGCTTCAAACTTCTTTCATTTCAAATTGCTCCAACAAAAAATGAAGTCTCATTTTATTACCAACAACCACTTTGTGGACAGTCTCACCACCACCACCACGACAAAATAATGCATTCTCAAGAAATGCTATGTTTTACTTTTAACATATAGAAATAAGCCTTAGGGCTTGCATTAATCACCTTCCAGACAGTTTCACGGTGTTCTTTTGTTAAATATCTCACAAGCATACAGAAGCATTTTTTTTCTGAAAAAATGTATGTTTATTAAAGGTATCCTCTTTTAATAAAAATATGCTCTAACCCTTGTCCTCTGGCTATTTGGGGCTGACAAACACAAACAGAGCTTGTCACTTCCATGCAAATTAGCAAAGAATCAATAGCATCTGGGCAAGGAATATAAATCTCTTATAGAAATAAACCCTTAGCTATTGCTTATTTGAAGGACCATTAAAAATGATTCTATTTATATAATCAAATAGTCAGTGAGTCCAAAAAAATAATCGTAAGCTACATTTATGAAGACATAAGGGTGGAAATTTATCTGACTTAATAACAAAATGTATTTCCTGACAATCCCCTTAAATTCATATACTAGAATGCTGCTTAGAGAGGTAGAAGTGCATTTAATCATCTTTTATGATGGCATGCATTTTTCTCCAGTATCAAGTAGGACAACAATCAGTTTAGAGATGCAGAATGGACAAGTATTAGAAAAGGGACCCAACTGGGGCAGCGTTCAAGGCGATACCTACAACAGTGTCAAGCCTGAGATGCCTCAGTGCAGGATATTTAGCCCTGCTCCCAACAGGGTGTCTAGGCTAGCTTTTCTGATGCCTGTTCCTTCCAGATGTGCACAAGAGGCCCTCTCTTGCGCAACAACTGTTTCTTTTTTCCAGTGTTGAAGAGGTCACCCAGTCATCTTCAGAAAGTCCTTCCTGAATATATTTGGGCTTCAATCACATCACCTTTCTTAACGTTAGTTTCCATCTATGAAATGGGGACAGGAGCACTTTCCTACCTCACCTTGGCCATTAAGAGAATAAACATTAAAGGTTGCTCGGGTTTTCCAAGGCTACAGTGACACAGACTGTGTCCTTCTTGAATAAGGCAGGAGATACCCCACTTAGCCACACCTCACTGAGATTAAAAGCTACATCAGAGGCAAGACAGAACCTAAAATGACTTTAAAGGCAAACACATACGTTGACAGAATCAATTGTAAAATAGAAAACCTAATTAAACTATTCTGGATTAAAAGCAAGGTGGAAAAATTCCCTAATATATATACAGTAAAGACAGTAACATTTTAGTTTTTCTGATCTTCTGTTGTGTTTAGTGGTAGTTTATATGCTTTTTGTTCCACCACATTCTATTAATAAGGAAAGGCTGATTCTGCATTGACTTGCTTAGTAGTAGAGCTTTGTGCAATCAAAATAAAGTACTGTCGCTGAGTTTTGCTTTATCACTGAACACTTCGGGGTTTTCATCCTTTTGAACACGTTATATACGTGCACATAAACTGGGAGGAATGCTCAACAGTTCAACATGGAATACCATTCACTGGCACCTACATATCAAGTAGCTTTGATTTTTCACGGAAATCTTCCATCCCTTGCATCATGAATAATTGAACTTTTCAGCATGCAATACTAACCTGCTTACCTTTGCTAACCAATGTAGCAGAAAAAAGATGAGAGTTAGCATACTGATTACTACATTAGATAATCAGTACCCTTATACTCCACAAAAACTATGAAGCATTATCGCTGTCATTAGTCCATTTAAGTATTACTGAAAAGTGTGTTGAACTTCATACAAACGTTATCTTAATAAGGCAAATATGATAATCGGAATTTGGGATGTTGCATGTTTTAAAAGTTTTACTTTGGGGGGGATGGGAGTTTCCATTATGTTCAATAATATGTTTTCATACAGTTTAGATTATGCTGACTTCAGCTTTTTTGTTGTGTTTAGACAACATAGTCTGTGATGAAAACTTAGCTTTATGTTGCCATTCTTTTAATAACTGGAAAGAGAGCTGGCTTGGAGGTTCTAACACTTGCATACAGTCAATGTAAGCATCAAGGAAGATACATAACTGATGCCGTATGGACTTTTCCATATGACTAGGTCCAAATTTCTGTGTGTGATTAATCTTAAATTGTTTTCCTAAATTAATGTAACATCTGCTCAGCTTGGGAGATCTCCCTTTGAATATTCCTGAAATATCTACCAACAGTGCTGACCACCCCAGAAAGGGGAAAACAGAGACAACGTAATGTCCAGGTCCTAGACAATACACAAATGAATTCAGTTGTAGAAAAAGGAAGCCAAAGACTCTTCTAGGACTGCAGTTTGATTTCTCCATTTGCCATTAACAAATCTTTTGCTTCCTTCCACAGAAAATATCCAAAACGCTTAATTATTCAGAAGTTATTAACATCCTGAACTCAGGAAAAAAAGCTATGGAAATGTAATTATGTATATTCAACAGCACTGGCCTATTAGGTACATAATATGCATTTTTTAATAGTGCTTAACTACAATTCCATTCTCTTGGGTAATCAAAAAACCCATGAAAAACACACATCTGAAATATTTACCTGAGCAAATAGAATCTTTAAGCATAGAAAATGTTGCACATGTTTTACAACATTTGTTTAGATATCCTATTGCCCCCCTCTCCACTACAGTTAACCACCATAAACCTTTGCCATTTAGGGAGCAACAGTCAAAAGATCAAAGTTTTGAAATTGAAGTTTAATCCTTTTTTTTTTTTGATAATTTAATTTTTTATTTTCTGATTCACAAAACTGTGTCACACTCCAATCTGTCCAGAAAGGCCTCTTTGAAACGGCCTACTATCCCATACAATATTCATACCTGTTATTAAATAATGCACATTCTGTTGGCTTTAAAACCTTGCTCAGTATGGGCAGTCTAGTATATCAAATTTTTTTATTAGACTGTGATACATCCTCAACTACTGTTTCTGCCTTGCTTTCTCAGCCCTAGGCATACAAGTGCAGGCTGTAGCTCAACCTTCAAACCAAAGTTGAACTCCATTCTTTCCTTCAAGTACTCTTAAGGAATACTCATAAGAAAAGAAGAGGAAGAGCAATTATCATAGAGATAGATGAAAACTCCCCAAACTAGTCCCAGGCAGGGAAGGCAAGGAAGCAGGCACAGAGCATCTGCGCAGAGCTGCTCCTGACTCCTCCAATCCCCCAAGGTCAAGCAGGTTCCGCAGCAGGCAGAAGGAGGAGAAAACGCTGAGACTACTGGCCAAGAGCTTCTGCTTATGGCACGCAAAGATGCTCTGTGCTCCTCAACAGATTAGCCATTGTTCGGCAACTGTCCTGGAGCCTTGGCCTGCTCGAGTGATGGATTGTAAGATTGTAAAAGCAGCCTAAGTAGCCTTTGTGTTTTGGCTGTTTTAGCTGACTAGATCTAAAGGCGGGGGGTGGTGGTGGTGGTGGTGTAGACGTGAGCTGGTTTTCCTCAGAAAGAGCCATGCACACAGTCCCTCCCCTACAAAAAGGGGAGTGCACAACCTGGGTTGGGGGCTAACAGCTTAAATCCTGCCTAAATCCCAAGCAAGAGGCTCAGTGAGCAATGAGGCAGCCTAAGCAGGTGGCCCTGCCACAGTTACTGCTGCGATGGCCCAAGCAAAAGCCCTGGGCTGATGACCAAGCTCCTTGGCCAATGCTGCCACGGCTGCCAGGCTCGGCCCCCTTTCTCATGTCAGGGGCGGCATCCTGCTGGACTCTGGACCAAGCACACAGTGCTGGGTTCCCTCCCAAGGTCTACCAGCAGACTTCATCCTCATGGCACGTTGGGCATTACTGCTACTCAGATATCCCAGACAGTAATGAGAAGCAGAAGCAAGATCTGACCAAGAATCCATAGCACACTGCCTCATACCCAAAAAAACAGAAGAGACAGAGTAAGCCCTCATTCCCATTCTGATGCAAACTTATTAATGCAGTACAGCAACTGCTACCTACTAGCTAGCCAACAGCAATGAGATCTCACCAAATGAGACACCACATTAATATTTAGACCTCCTGGTTCTGTTGCTTGATGAAGAAATCTGGTGGGCTAACAGTTTGATTCTGCTTTTCCTGAGGATTTTCAGCATCCAGCGTGTTTTGCACAGCTTACAACATGCGTTATCTCTGGCACTGAGGCCTTTTACAAGTAGGGATATGCTGTACTAGGCACTATACAAATGTACAATAAGAAACATTAACTGTGACAGTAACTGGTCCTGCCTGCTCTGCCTAGTTAGGCAAAGCACTGAGAAACAAAGAGGAGAATTAACTTGCCAAGACTCACACAACCACTTGGTCAGAGAGCTCACAATGTTCTCCCAGCTCTCCCAAGACCAGAGCTGCCTTGTTTCTAGGTCACATTGTCCCCCCCTCACAGAGATTATCTTCCCAAAGGAAGGCACATTATGAATGAAATAGGTGCGCAGAACACAAGCCCTGCAAGCACTTTAAAGCCTAGCAGTATTAGGCAAGCAGTTGGGAATCTCTGGCCCCAGTAATTTTTTTCCCTAATGAAAAAAGTTTATTTCAACTTCTGCCTGCGTCCTTATCTCTAAATTTAATGAGGAAGCAGCTCCTTTACTGCTGTTTTCCAAGTCTCTTTGATCTTATGATTACATATGTGCTGGTTGCTTGCCATTATATAGAGTCTGAATAATGTATATTGATGCTAGATAGCTCCAAGTACATTATGTACCCAGGAATAAAGAGCAGCTACTCTTTCTGTAACAGGAATCTTAGAAGCAGTTCAAAAAGCTTGGGAAGGAGAGGAGGGACACAAAGCGGTCCCACGGTGATTCCGTGCTTGCTCCATATGCCTCCACAGCCCTAAACCACGTGGTGATGCACAGGGAAGAAACAAGCAAACAAGAAATAAGACAGAAAAGCAAAACACTGCTGCCCTGGAGCCCATCTCCTTTTGCATCACTTCCAGTTTGGAGGTACCCCCCAAATGTGAGATGTATTCTTCTAATTTTGATGTGTCTCTGTAAAATTATGATAGCTGAAAAATAAGCCAGAAAAGTAGCAAGGATGGCGGGTTTTGGTTTTGGGGTTTTTTGGGTTTTAGTCGGTTGGTTTTTTATGCTTTCCCCGTTATCTATTTTGGACTCTGTTCTGTGAACAGTCCAGGACCCAGCCTAAGTACTTGCTGTAACTGTAGGAAAAGACAGGAAGCTGCAAGAAATCAGTAAAGTCATGTCATTCTCACAGCAGTCTACACTTTTCTAAGCCTAAGAGTGAAATACCCACAGCTTCACAAACTAGATACACAGCCTTACAGAAGTCACTTCAGGATACACTGAAAATTAATTGCATTTGTATTTAAAATACTTGGGTAGGTGGGTATCAGCTCTGTCTTGAGAAATCATGGTGCTTAATTCCTCAACACCAGTGACCATAGGCACCTTGTAGATGTCTACACTTGGGCTGCCACATTGTCACTGCTACAGCAAAACAAGTCTTACGTGGCCACCAGCTGCAGTGTCTTAACTAGCACGATGCCTGCAACAACTCCAATCTGGAATAATTATTTACATAATATATGTATATACATACAAATCCATGCATGCAAGTGACCCAAAGATCATCAAATTAGAAACATACTGCTCTCAATTTTAAGCAGCTGCTGTGGACTATGCAGACGATATGGCAGCACCAATGGACCTTACCAAACACACACCTCATTCACTTGCTCTTCTCCTCTGTAGCTCACAGGGAAGGACTTTGCGGGAAGATGGAGCGCCTTGCCATTCACAGGCCTGAACTACCCTCCCACCCATTGAGCTTACCACTGCACTTCACCGCAAGACATTTTCAACCTTAACGAACAAAACCAGCTCCTCTCTGCTTGTCTTTACCTCTGTACCCATAACAAAAGCAAAATTTCCTGATGCCTCTCTCTTTTAGGAAATTCTGCCCCTTTTGGCTTTGCCATATTCATTTGCTAGCTCACTTTTTCCCTTGTACCACACACTTGTGAAGAGAAGAGAAACTCGCCAAATACACCCTCACTGAATATATCTATATACCAGGACATAACAGCAGAGTAATAAGAAATATTCACTACCTTTTATTCAAACCAGTGTATCCACCCTACATTCACCTCAGACTTGCATTTAATTGTTTTTTTCTCTAAATTGAGCTGATGGTACCCCCACCCTCACTGATGTGGTTCTATGGTCTTTAAGGGAAAGCTACTATACAACAAATAAATTCCCCTTTATTAGCACTGCAACTATTGATCTCAGAATTAAGTTAAATCCCTGATAATATTTTACTTTCTAGTAACATCAAAATTAGATTCTTCTCCTCCCTATCCACATTAATATGAATACTTTGTACAGCTCAAGTGCTGCTCCATTTACAACAAAACCTGAAGGACACCATAATGTGTTAAACAGTTTTTGGGAAAGATTTTAAACCATGCTGCTAGAGTTAGAAAGCATTAAAATAGTATTGTTTTCTAAATTGCTAATGTAAATGTTCAACATAACTTGGGTCTTTGCCCATTGTAATTCTATATTAGAAAGCAAGTACACAAAAATGTTGAAAGACACTGTTGGACTTATTTTGGCACAAGAGTTTGCAAAACTAATCAAAGCGTTTTTATTATTATTACTTAAAGGTTGACAATTTTTTTTCTAATTTCAATAAGACAGGTTGGGGGAGGGGATCGGGGGGAGGGGGGAGTACAACACATTTCAATGCGGCTTGACCCAGACAATGCTGAATTACCCAGACTTAAAATGTGAAAGTGAAAATGAATACTCATCTTAGGGACAAACAAAAAAAAACCCCACAAAACAAAACAAAACAAAACAAAAAATCTGCAGCTAAAACAGGCACAAGCTCTAAAAGGAAGCAATTTTAGAATTCTTTCAGCTTTAATAATCTTTACACGACTACATCCCTTTTTATGTTTTATAGCTCACAAATTCAAAACACAGAACAAATTGAAATGTTAAACATTAATTTTCAAAATACCAATTGTCCTACTACCCTAGGAGTTAGATTAAAATATTGTCTATGATAATATAAAGGGGAAAATGCTATGAGCCAAAAATCCAAAGGAAAATTAGCTTTTATTTCTTGGTATAAAAGCACCAAGCATTATATCACGAATTTTTACATTCTAAGCTTGGCTGTGTCTCGTTTGCTTTTACATCCATAATGTCCCAGGTCTCTAAAGGATGCTTATTTGTGATGCTTTCATTAGGAAGGGTACAAATTTAGATACACTAGAAATCTAAGATTCAGGATATGCGCAATTCCAGAAACAAGTAGTGCTATTCAGGACCTTGAAAAGAAAGAGGTACGTAAAAATAGATCTGAAACACAAACAGGCAAAACAGGCTACTTCTGTGAATGATCTGTGCTGTAATTTCTCTGTACACACATACACACGTTTAAAGTGGTGAGAAAAATAGTTTTTGGCCTGTTTCAACCAGTTACTGTAAGAATTTATTATTAATACTTCTGAAGACCAAAGTACAGCTTCATTATTATAGTAACACATCTCTCAGCTGCGTATTTTGCACTCTGTTCCACACTGCAGAGAAAACAATACCTTGGAAATGGATGTTTCAGAATGATTATGCAGAGGAAGGACAACCTGCCTGCTTGGGCTAAGGCTCAGACACCAGAGGTAGTGACCTGCACTGTGGAAAGCTCCCGTGTGACATCTGACAAGTCACTTCTTGTCTTTGGCCTGTACTCCCAATTTTACCTGGCTATCATATAGTCTCAGGGATGCATAAAAGGTTACACAGACTGAAGTCTCGAGTATCCAGATGCTACTGTAATTAAAGATTAAGTAAATACTAAAGTGAAAGAGATACATAGGAAATTTTGCTGTTTATCAAAGACTATAAAGCCTTAATAGAAAACAAGAATGTACTGCAGTCATGGGCACAGGTGCTAGAACAGAGAGGAGCTAAGTCCCTGCACAAATAGCATGCAGCCAGCTCTTGACACTCAAAAAAAGCATCCCTGCATTTCCAGACCGGGGCTATATGCATTGATTCAAACTGTTTTCCCTGAACCCACAGCAGTCTCCAGCAAAACACCTATCATCTTTAGCATGAGAGGGGAAATAGGCTTCTGAGCTTAGCAAAAAGCAGGGCTGCTGAAAATACAGAAAATCACTCTTATTTCCTGAGGCTATCAGTGTTAAATTACCACTTTCAAGGAGTCATTTACACACAAATGTGGTTGCATAATGTTATTACGTAGGAATCCTGATATAATTAACCATTAATTAAATCATATAGACAAGAAGAATTGTGCTTGCAGGCAAGCTAACTTTTCCCAAATTATAATTAACTAAAATATTATTGAATAAACACTGCAAAAACAAAGTGATCTATGTTCGCTTCTGCTGTGTTTTCTTAGTCATAAAGGTGATACTTCAGTACTACATCATATTAATCAGGAGTATGGTGATATAGGAAGAAATCACGTATTGCAAAGGCATTTCTAAATACCTTATTGGCTTGCAGTAAAAGTTACAAACTATACTGAATCCATTCAAGACACAAAAATCTGAAAAAATCTGTGTAGACAGAACTTTATTTTCCAAATCTGAGTTAAAGGGATTACAAAGAAATCGTCCAGGTCTTCAACCTTTTTTGTACCTGAATACTTAGAGTTCTCTAATTCATGGCAGATGACAAATGCAGCTTTAGAAGAAAGCTGACTTTGTAGGATCTCTTCAGAGATTTGAAATAGTTTGCATAATTTATGAAATTTGCATCTGATGCAAGGACACAACCCAAGCACACTCATTCTTTACTCTACATGATGAAGGTAATGGTCCACACAACTTGGTGGGAAAAGAATGGAAGGTTTTTGTGCTTTTTGCCTACCAACATCGTGAAGGAAGACAAAGCGGAGGAAGGCTGTCCAGGCTGGTATTACAAGTCATCTACTATTACACAAACTTGACTATTACCCCCCAAAAAAAACATTTTGAAGCCTAGTTGTAGATTAAGGCAAGGCAACTCCTTCTCTATCCAAAAATCCCTAACAAGTTTTTGAAAAGAAAAAAAAAAGCACAAATCACTCTGTGGGAAGGATGAACTTCACCCTTTGTGAGCAAATCTGATCTTTAATAATGTAAAGAGAGTATATAGGTATATTAGATATCCCTTGGGAGGTATTAAAAAAAAGTACAAGTTAAAAAAAATCAGTGGCTAGAATTTGATGAAACAATTTAAGAAACAAAGTCTACAGTACATTTAAAAACAGCATCTCTTAGATATCTATAATCCAAAAGACTTTAGCACCTGTCTGTTATTTAGTATCTTTCTTCTTACTAATTTTGGTGTTAGATGACTACATAGCCCATATGATCTGGGCTCCTATCTTTAATGTATTCAAAGGTGCTGTGAAGATGAGGAGACACTGAACGCTAATTCTCTTTTGGAGGGTCAGATTTTAGTTAGATAAACATGGCGATGTGATCGCAAATAAACACTTCTTGCAATGGCAGGGACCCCCACGTCAGTGGCGCACAGCCTTACATCAGCTTCAACTAGCCAAACTGCACTGTCACACCTGGCCCTTCGAAAGCATTTAGACATTTAACTCAAGGAGATCAACTGAAGTAAGGAATTCAAATATCTCCAAAGGTGTGGGACCAACTGATTTCCCCAAGCTCACTCAGTGAAGTCTATATGGAAAACTCCAATTCAACTCCAGTCACAGGATTTTAAATCTTTTCTGTGAGACCACTGGTGCAAACCAGGCTGGATAAAGCTGATGCAGGAACTGAGGAGTTTTTGTCAGAGTGAGGAACATGGGAGAAAAAACGACTTTAGTTTGTAGGGCCTCCCATACTACCCCACTAAATAATTCAGCATCTCACCCATTTGAGTGAACAGGGTGATGTAGATTAGTCAGTTTTATAAAGAATACATTTTAGTAGCAGGCAACTCTACTTCTAGCAGAAAAAAGAAGCTGTGGCAACAGTTTCATTATTTTACTATGTCCTATTTAAGTTCAATCAGCCTACAACAAAATCTAACCTAATCAGCTACCCTCATGTAATTTACAGTAACCGCATCTGCCAGAAAAAGTAGTTTTTACAAGATTTTATTACAGCAAGAACCACTCTGAGCTTTTCAGTGATCTTCAAAAAAGCTTCTCATTTAGCTCTTAATGAAAACCTTTCAACCTGGGTACTTAGATGTCCTTTATAAGATCATTAAAAATAAAGATGAATTAATCTCTGCTGCATAGTCTTGGCATAACAAATGTAGATGCAAAACTGACTAACTATAGACAAAGAGGAGCTGTCAATGGACCACTCAAAATGGAAAGATGTATCAAGTGGCACTGCAAGCTATTCCAGTCAGTCTTAATTAATGAAGTTGAAGAAAGATGCAGATGACAAAGGCAGCCAGAAAAAACTCTAAATGATTGAGATTATTGGTAAATTGCCTGAAAAGAAACCTCTGTGAAATTCAGTAAGGGACAAACCCAAGGTTGAAGACTTACACAGAGAGAATCAACTGTGCAAACACAGGATGAAGACAGCAGTGGAGCAGCAATGCTTTAAGGATGAATTCTCCCAGGAAAGTATCAAAAAATGAGTATAAGGCAACACTGTTTTCAATACCATTGCAAAAACATAAAGCATTGGCAGCATAACAGCCTGAAAAACACCTGAAATAATGCCTCCAACCTGCTTTACAGGGATAAGGTCTTAGCTGGGTTCATTAGACCAGGGTTAGGTACTGTTTTTCAGTAATCTAGGGAACAACTGAATAGAGTCAGCAGCAGCAGCAGCCAGAATGATCTGAGATCTAGAAATAAAGAATATAAGAAAGAAAAACCTGCTGCATAAAAATTAAGCCTAGAAAAAAGGCTGACTTCCCAAGGTCCCTTCTGTGTCCTTTTGGGGGATTGGGCGGGAAGCAACACAACCACCAAACAAACCAGATCAGGGAAATTAAGGAGGATCCTGATTTAAGGAGACTGTCACCTGTCAATAACTTTTTCCTATTTAAAAACAGGAATGTTTTCTCATTAACTCCTTTCACAACAACTGTGGGAGCAGCAGCAAATAGACACAGATGAGATCTCCTAGCGTCCAACTTTCAAAATGTATTGTGAAATAAGCATGTTTATTCCTTGATAAATAACAGATCCATTGCTTTAGAATGCATCACTTCAGAATTAAAACTGCACATCCAAACACATATCACCACAATTTTTTTTTCCTCAGGTATATTCTGAAAGTTTATCATTTTTCAAGGTGAAGAAAATGGAATTGTGAAATAAATCTAGCTGCTCCCTCTCCTGTCTTTTCATAGGCAAGGAATCAAGCAATACTCACAGATTTAAGGTATCCGAAGGATTTCTCCCCTTGCAGGAGAGGCAACTAGTTGCCGACCTCTGCAACTAGGTGGTTTTCTTTTCTATCTTTCAAACATAAGCACCCAAGTAAAGCCTTCATCTCACTTAAAAAATCAGCAGTTGAGCATCCGAGCATTAAGACTCTGCATGTATAGTGAGAACAAAGATTGAACAGATAGGAAAAATAAATTGTCTTATACTACAGGCAATGTTTCACACTGAGGTAAACTGAGAAATGATTGGTAAATTTAGTCCAATTTGTTGTCTCTCTGAACAGCAATGCCAACCCTTGGGAGTACTTCACAAAAACCGAACACAGTAAAAGAATGAAATTTGTATTTACGTTTGAAAAGTAACCACTATTTTGAAACAGCATCATAAAAAGTTTATTACTTACACTTCACAATACTTTAAATGCAGGGACACTGCAAACTAATTAGAGCATGGTCTTCCTTACACTGGCCACAAGATTTTTACCTGTTTTTCAAATGTCACACTGTGCAACTTCAATGCATTTTTCTTTCATTGCAGAAGTTCAATATTCTGAAGTGACACAAGGTACAGCTGACCAACTTCAGATAAGCCACCGAGGCGAAGGGCTCCGAAGCGGAGGATCGCGCCGGGGGACCCTTCCTGAAGCGGCAAAACCGCGGCAAAACCCGCAAGAAGCAAAGGCGCAGGGAGTGAGAGGGTGCCCCAGCCCCCCACCAAGAGCCGGAGGAGGGAGCCCCTGACGAGCGGCAGCTCTGACTCAGCGTGGGCGGGGACAGGAGGGGCGGCGGCCAAACCTCCCCACGTAGAAGAGCAGCCCCCAGGGAGCGCGAGCGACCCAGGAGCGCGGCGAACAGGGCGGGCAAACAGGGCGTGGCGCGTCAGAAGGGCGTGGCGCGGCAGTTAGCGTGGCGCGGCAGTTAGCGTGGCAGTTCGCGCAGGCAGGGCGCGCGGGGCAGGCGGACGGGCCGGGGGCAAGCCCCCCCCTGGCTCGCGCG
>NW_008823944.1:1157873-1197170 GCF_000699105.1 Pygoscelis adeliae | reverse complement strand
AGGAAAAATTTCTTTACTGAAAGAGTAGTTAAACATTGGAACAGTCTGCCCAGGGAAGTGGTTGAGCCACCATCCCTGGAAGTATTTAAAAGACGGGTAGATGAGGCGCTTAGGGACATGGTTTAGTGGGCATGGTGTTGTTGGGTTGACGGTTGGAGTCGATGATCTTGGAGGTCTCTTCCAACCTTAATGATTTCATGATTCTATAACACTCCTGGACAGTCTAATTCAGAGTATTTTAAAGGTTATGTTCTGAACCCCTTAGAATACTTGAGATTTCAAAGTATGCATGAGTTCTAGAATGACTGGACTCATCACTTAATATTCTTTCACTGTAGTTTGTGAATGGTTATAATAATTATTTTTTTCAGTTAACTTAATAATCATGTGTTTGCAGATGGATGAAGAATCATATTCATTTAGATGCACTTTTTCCAACTTGTTCACTGTTCTCTTTGTAGTAATAAAAGCTATCCCTATTTCGATCCAGACAAATGGAGCATAATTTACTATTAGAGCACGCTACAGGTGCCAAATAAAAGGTGAATTCAAATTGTCAGACTAGTGTTTAATTTTCATTGGAATAGCTGTATTTGGAAATTTGTATTTTGGTGCATTTTCTCTTTGTAGTCTGCAAAGATCAAATACCCTCATATAAATAATCTAGTTAATGTAATGAAACAATCATATTTTTTTAGAAGGATTCAACTGAGACACAGCAGCGGACTTAACTTGGAAGAGGCACATTTTGGAAACTGTCTAGGCTCAGCTCTGATGAATCAAATAATAAAAATTCAGCACACCACAATAATAAGGCTATTTAATCTTTCTCTCTTGCACTATTCTCTAACGAGCAACACTGAAAGTCTCCCTTGAAAATATCAGGGACTAAAACATATCCATTTAGAAGCTGTTGATTTTGTGCACAATAACGAGTTTCTTCATGGAATACACTATTACACTTGAACTTCTTTATTCCTAAATTAACCCCCTACACACATATAATTTCTAGCCATTGCTTTCAGTATTTTAGAAGCCTGATAGCACAAGCAAAACCAACCTCCATGCTCTTAATTTCTGCCTCATTTTGTGTCCTTAACTCTTTTCTCCAGTTCCAGCACAACTGCCAAGCATTTAATCAGAAAAAAAGCATGTACATGCTGTATTCATTGCCTTGTATATTACAAATTTGTCCATAGTGGTTTATTTTTTTTCATGCTGGAACAGTTAAAATGTTGGATGAGAATCTTTTCTATCTCTCTGCATGGATAAAGCCCAAACCAAATGAGGACTGCAATTTGCTGGAGCCTCCAGAATCAGCAACAATAATAAAAATACTGATATCTGTATTAATTTCAAAGGGTTAGAAAGACACTATTCTTCTCTCTAGGATCTGTGCATACACATTTGCAATACAAGAGTATACTGGCAACTGCTGCTTAGAGAAAAAAGAAAAAGGAAGAAACCGGGGGGAAGGTTGTCGTCAAAACCAGCACTGTTACATTTGCTTCTGAGAAAGGAACTATGAATTTTACAGTTTATAAGAAAGGAACTGATCACTGGAAAAATTATTATTAATTTTTAAAATAAACTGATAGCAAGATTTTAAAGGAGTGTAAATAATATTGTGCTGACAGTTATTATAAGGGGATAATACTGTTTTATAGGCACACAAGTGCCAGAATCACCAAGTTATAAGCAGCCATGAAACAGACATTTAGCTCAAGTCAAAAATATACCCACAGCATGGCTAACAAGCTACATGCAACAAAAGCAACAACCCTCTAGACCTTTATCAGGAAGCACAGAAGACAGAACAGGGAGGCCACACAAAGAATACAGAAGCGATCAGCATCTTGGACCTATGCTTGTCGCAGGAAACATGTCATAGAGAATTCCTATCCAATACTGGGAGTCCGATACCCGGTGGGCAGAGAGCAAAGTGATAAATTCATAATAGTCCAGTGAAGCCAAAGGAGAACATTCAACTCCTGACGAGTCTGGCTATCAGCACAACCCTGAATTGGACAAATCGTAGCTGTGGCTGTCGGCCCCGAGAGGAAGGGTGATCCTCCAGCTGCTTCCCATGCGCTTCCCAGACATCCGACCAGGCATTGGAAGGAAAAAACAAGTAAGACAAGGCAAGACAAGCAAGACGTGATCTGGAGATGACCAAAATAAGGGGATTAATACAATAGACATGGAATGCAGTAAAAGAACAAAAATTTTGCAAATTTCAAGCCCTTTTAGGAACACAAGCAAATCAAAATACCCAGCACCTCTGATTCAGTGCAGTAGGCCAAGGCTGCTTTGGGAGGAAAGGAGAAAGCATGTTTGCTACAGAACAGTGAAGGTTTAAGAAATGAAGTCTGGCGTAACTGGCAGAGTTAAAACAGGAGTTGATCTCGGTCAATCGTTAAGGGGCACCATTGCTGGAGACTTTGAAAATAAAGGACAAGGAATCTGACTTGGGCAACTGAAAAAAGCAAGCTGGTGAAGGAAGTGACAAGCCAAGTGAGCAGCTGAAAGCTTGAAGCATGTGAGGCAACAGGCATTGAGACTGGACAGATAAAATTATAATTATGCAATCATCATGGCATGGCCTACAGTTCTGAAGACAGACAGAAAAGAAAGATTAGGTGTGGCAACTCAACTGGCTGATATCAAGTGCCTATATCCTTTGATACAGCCCAGAGACCAAGGCCTACAAGCACCAATCAAGGTTGACAGGTTACAGGTTCAAAGTGATGCGCTGGATGATGAGTTAATCTTCTGCAATGAAAAAGGTAGCAGAAGATGCAGGGCAAGCAAAGTTTAGGAGCACTATTTCAGCTACAAATAAGTAGTTAGAGTCCCACAAGGTTTTTGGTTGGTTTTTAGAGAGATAGGCTGGAACTTGAGTTTGATCCAAAAAGGAGAGAGGTCCAGAGTAGAGATCGGTCGACTCATTACCAGTAAAAAGACAGCAGTCCTACAGTAAGACATGTAGAATCAAAGATCAAGAAACAGATCTTGTAGGATGTGCAAGAAAAGATGGAACCAGCACTGGAAAAAAAGAGAAATCCTCCAAAGCGAGTGCTAAAACAGTCACTAGGAAAAGAAAACGAAGGCAGTTGCTCTTGGCTTTGCTAAGATTTCAACAAGAGAAGAAATTTCTCTGGTTCTGAAGACTACTGTGATGGCAAAGAGGTAGTTTAATTAGGGGGGGCGGGGGGATCACTCAGAATGATAGCCCTTTAGTTCTGCTATTTAAGTTCTATTTTCCACATTTTACAGCATTCTTAATATACAGTAGACTTTTAGAGTCAACATATTCACCACTATAATTGAAAGCTATTGGGGTGGGAGAACAGGGTAAAAGGACACTTTCTTGGTAACTAGACAGATCTGAGGGACAGCTGCGTGCAACGCTACAGGCTTGGGGAAGAGTGGCTGGAAAGCTGCCTGGCAGAAAAGGATCTGAGGGTGTTTGGCGTCCTGGCCTGTATCAGAACCAGTGTGGCCAGCAGGAGTAGGGAAGTGATTGTGTCCCTGTACTCAGCACTGGTGAGGCCGCACCTTGAATACTGTGTTCAGTTTTGGGCCCCTCACTACAAGAAGGACGTCGAGGTGCTGGAGCGTGTCCAGAGAAGGGCAACGAGGGTGATGAGTGGTCTGGAGAACAAGTCCTGTGAGGAGCGGCTGAGGGAACTGGGGTTGTTTAGCCTGGAGAAAAGGAGGCTGAGGGGAGACTGCTCTACAAGTACCTGAAAGGAGGTTGTCGCGAGGTGGGTGTCAGTCTCTTCTCCCAAGTAACTGGTGATAGGATGAGAGCAAATGGCCTCAAGTTGCGCCAGGGGAGGTTTAGATTGGATGTGAGGAAAAATTTCTTGACTGAAAGAGTGGTTAAACATTGGAAGAGGCTGCCCAGGGAAGTGGTTGAGCCACCATCCCTGGAACTATTTAAAAGACGTATAGATGTGGCACTTAGGGATGTGGTTTAGTGGGCATGGTGGTGTTGGGTCGACAGTTGGACTCGATGATCTTGGAGGTCTCTTCCAACCTTAATGATTCTATGATTCTATGATTTTTGCAGTAGTGAGATGTAGGAAATATTATCAAGCCAAAGAATGAACACAATTAATACCCCCAAATCTATCAAATGATGTAACAGCTAGAAGATTCCACAGTGATTCCTTGACTTCTCAACTGAAGACTTGAGAACCCTTCTATAGGTAATATAGGCAATGACGATATGACAACAGTGTTACTCTATAATAATAAAAAGGAGAAAAGCAAATAACCCTACATGTACTAGAAGCTCCACATTTGAACCTTTCTACTTGCTTTTCAAAAAAACCAAAACAAAACCAACCAATCAAACAAACCCCAAAAAGTTTGAAATACAAGCAAGAGGCACAAAAAGGATAACATTAAAAAGTTCTATCTTTTTTAAAGATTTTAGTTGTAGCATTAAAAGCCAATTTTAACCCTGAATTTTTCCTGTGGGTCTCAATCGTGCCAATTAATATTTTTATCAGATTAAAAGGTGTGTAAGAGGCATGTACAAGAATACATTTCGGTCACAAAGTAATAGTTATAAGAAAGGGTTGGTAAAAGCAAAAAAAGTCTTCATTAATACTTAAAAGGAAAAAAGCTCATCTCCCATCCAAACAACTGGTCTTTTTTTAAGTTATGAATAATAAAGAACAGGACATTTTATTTATGACTAATAAGAGGCGGGACAGCTTTACAGTTGACATTGCTGGAGAAGCTCTGTTAAGTAAACCACATGAAAAATTAATCCTCCCTAAATATATCTCATTTAATACATCCATTTATACATTACATTAAACAAGCATGCATAGATCTCTGAGCTTGTGCTTATATCGTATCTCAGCTTCAGAAAGACTCAGGGCAAAGAAAATGCTCAGAGGCAATCTGATTGGGTTTGACTGCTGTCTGACCACATATTTGCAAAAATAAACATACTTCGTAGGAGTCAGAGAATAATTAAGTGTCCAGACTGCCCATTCAATTCTTACCCTCTGGCAAGCTTGATCACTCCCACGCCATGTGCTACACAGGCACATTTCCACAGAGCTCGAGGCTAGGACCAACAACTCACTGCAAGACAGGCCGCTGAGCAGAGGGCAGCTACTTTGTCATTGCCAATTACATTTGAATTTGAACTAGTGATCTCAAGGTTAAAAGTTTCATACCCTGTCATCAGTGTATTAAAATTACTTAGTTCTTTAAACACAGGAACACTAATGTAAATGACAAAGGCTGGTGAAAAAAATTGTGGAGGAAGTGGTCTGTAAAGTCATTGCCACAAAATTTGATGCACTGCACTGTACTATACCTTTCAGTTGTTCTGTTCCTCTGTTGCTGGTATTCTTGTGATATCTGCTGCTCTCACTGTAGGGTAATACAGATGATGTATGCATCCTGTCTTTTGCAGCTCAAAAGATTAAACAGCAAAAATGCTTCATATTTTACTAATTATCACAAAGTACAATCCTGCCCAATTAAAGTGAGATTATTTTTTTAACCACTGTACGGCTTTATTACTGGCCATTTATTTGTCACTAGTTTCATTCTTAAAGAGTGACAAATCTATGCGTTCTTCTAAACTTTTATATTTTGCAATTAATTTTAATAAGGCAATGTTCCTAATTATAAAATGTTTTATGTAATTAAATCCCCAGGATGAGCAAACATGACATACATATGTTACTGTCCTTTATATTACCACAGTACATGCATCAGTATTACAGTAGTGTGTTACATTTTAATTTTGTGCTTTTCCATTATACTCATCTACAGTATAACACCATGTAGCTACTCACCGCTGCTGCTTGGCTTTTACTACAGTGGCTCTCAAATTCAAAACACAGCATTTTTCAGACTGGGTTGCAAAGTCCTCTTATGCTCTATCATTACTTACTACTCTATCAATACTGTGCAATAAACACTACTGCCTTTAGACACTACCACAAGCGCAGCAATTACAGGAACATTTTTTTTTATATATATATATCTATCTCACAGAATCACAGCATAGTTGAAGTTCCAAAGGACCTCTGGAGGTCATCTGGTCAAACCCCACTGCTCAAGCAGGGCCACCTACAGTCCATTGCCCAGACCATGTCCAGACGCCTTTTGAGTATCTCCAAGGAGAGAAGCTCTGCAACCTCCCATGGGCAACCTGTGCCAGTGCTCGGTTGCCCTTGCAGTGAAAAAGTGTTTCCTGATGTTCAGGGGAAACCTCCTGTGTTTCAGTTTGTGCCCATTGTCTCTGGTCCTGTCAC
Organism: Pygoscelis adeliae; assembly: GCF_000699105.1. Taxonomy (NCBI): domain Eukaryota; kingdom Metazoa; phylum Chordata; class Aves; order Sphenisciformes; family Spheniscidae; genus Pygoscelis; species Pygoscelis adeliae. Next base: position 1,190,877 of record NW_008823944.1, on the reverse strand, counting down.
TGGGCACCACTGAAAGAGCCTGGCTCCGTCCTCTTTGCACCCTCCCTTCACGTATTTATAAAAAATTGGTAAGATCCCCCTGAGGCTTCTCTTCTCCAGGCTGAACCATCCTAGCTCTCTCAGCCTTTCCTCATAGGAGATATGCTCTGGTCCCTTCATCATCTTAGTGGCCCTTCACTGGAATCCCTCCAGTATGTCCATCTCTGTCTTGTCCTGGGAAGCCCAGAACTAGACTCAGCACCCCAGGCGTGGCCTCACCAGTGCTGAGTAGAGGGGAAGGATCACCTCCCTCGACCTGCTGACAATACTTTGCCTAATGCGGCCCAGGATACCATTAGCTTTCTTTGCGTCAAGGGCACATCGCTGGCTCCTGTTCAACTTGGTGTCCCCCAGGTTCTTTTCTGCCAAGCTGCTTTCCAGCTGGGCAGCCCCCAACATATATTGCATGGGGTTGTTCCTCCCGAGGTGCAGGACTTTGCACTTCCCCTTGGTGAACTATATGCCTACTACAAGAAAGTATGAATGAAGAACATGGAGTCTTTTCTTTTGCTTTGAAGTCCTACATAGCCATCTTGACCATGCAAAGAAATTTAATGCAAGTTACTTCCAACATGAAAATTTAACAGTAGCCTTTCAACTAAACAGAACTGAAGAATAAACAGCATGATTTAATACCATGCTTAATTAACTTTCTTTTTTCTCATTAGAACCTCAGAATGCTTTATGGAACAGTCATACATGATCTATTACTTTGTAATATAAGATCATACACTTCTCTAGATAGATCAACAGAAAAATTACATTGTTTGTCTGATGTGTCTAAGGAGTAACTAAGAAAACAATGTCACTGCTTCTAGTTCAAAAACCAACATGATATAGTATAACTACAAATTATGCCTATACATATCAAATTTCTTCTGTATGGATGAAATACTGAAATTAGCCTCTTTGTTCCTAATTAATTTTAAAATTTAGAAAGTTTCTTTATCTTAGCAAAATTAGGAGAAGACTCAGAGACCAGCAAATTGCTGCCAACAGAATCAATGGTAAGCCATAGGATATGAAGGATAAACGTGTGCAAATACAAAGAAACTTAACAGCATCACTGCATGCTGAAGAGGCACTTAACAGAGGCAGCATAAACCCAAGACTGGCTGTGTCAAAGAGCATCTGAATTCTCTTATCTATGAGAAACAATCTGGATCTGCCTGTATTATTTTTATTATATATAATAATATATTATTATCTGCAATAATTTACATTATTACAAGATGGTTTTCTCAGACTGCAGTATTTTTAACGTGGCTTGAGCCTGTTAGTGAGTTTCAAGCGAATGTAAGAAAGAGGTAAAGTCTCAAGACTGCATTGAGTCGTGCATTAGGTGACTAGAAGGGTTAGACGCCAACGGCGAGGACAATAGTTTTGTACAGCCAAAAGGGAAAGCTCAGCTATTCTGCAGACGGTTTGGTAATGGTTGGCAGGCCCAGCAGCAGGAACGCCCCAGCACCCTAACAGCCCCAGGCCAGCTCCCCCAGCACTGTTCCTTGCCCGGGAGCCATGGGGAGATAGGCGGGGACCTAAAGTTGCTGGGGTGGAGACGACACAAAGCAGGCTGCCACTGTTCACAGAGCAGTTTCTGTACACTCTGGTGTGGTTTTAGGGGAGATTGTTTTGATGCTATTTTTAACTGCGTATCCAAAATAGTACTGAATGAACTGGAGTAAATGGAAGCAAAAACCAGGGCAGTGAGCCTCAGAAGACATTCACCTTGGCCTTCCATTATAGTAGGCAGCACTGTGCTTCTGCTCTCCCAACCACATGTTGGTCCCAACCACAAGGCAGAGAAGGGTTATTGCTGCTCAAAGCAGCACAAGATTTGTTGGATTATAAATCACACTACCCATATACGCACAGACTCCTTGTCCTAGCACAACAGTCATAAAGACTCGAGTAACCAGCCGGGCACCAAACAGCTCAGATGAGCTTGTCTTCCCCATGCATGTGTCCACATGCAGAAAAATGCATGTTCCCTTTGAAGAAGTATTCATCCCAAGGAAAAAAGAAAGCTTGCAAATCTCCAAAAAGGACTAGTAAAAAGACTATTTACTGTTAGTAACCTTCCACAAACTTTAGATTGCGAAGTCATGTCTCACACACACATGGAGCCCTGGCTCCAGCATAGGAAGTACCATGGTGGGATTTTTTTTTTTTTGAATGAGACATTGTCAAACGAACATTGCCTCCCTGCTTAGCCTCATTTGACCCTAAATGCAGTAAAAACTGCAGCCTTAGAAGAAAAATGGTGTTCATTACAGTACACACTGCATAGTAAAAAAAAAAATCCAAACCAAATATTTCGAGTCAGCAGCAGTCCAAATGCACTGACTCAACAACTAAGGAAGTAAAAAGAAACAAACCAGAAGCTTTGATTTTCATAAGGACCATGGAAAATATCAGGACATTGCAGAAAACAAGTAATTTGCATTCATTAAATAGCAAAATATTAATGAATTAGCTACTGTAAACTGAGGAGAAATTTTTCCTGTTAACTTTTAAAACAAATGGAACCCAGTCAGAATTTTTCAAGCAAATTCTAATACCCACTCTTCAAAATTGACACTAATGAATTCCCACAATTACTGTGGAAACAGCTTCCTTTTTTCTTTTTTTTTTGTAAACAGCATTTTGCATGGTGCAGTACTAAATCAATTTGCAATAAAATACTCTTACCTAAAAGGGCTTTTCATTGTATGTTCTACTATTCACGTCTGTATTTTGTCATCAAAATTCTCCTAGATATTTCACAACCTGCAGAACACATGCTTAAAACACATTCCAAGAATACACCCCCCTTTGTGCTTATCCCCTCTTTGCAATTTTCTTTCATTCCCATAATTTAGGCTACTCTAATTTATGCCATCTGTTAAGAGCCAAAGATGATTTACTATCCCAGCTATGAGAGCACCACCTAATTCTCCAAATACTGTCACCATAGGAAGATTGTGTATTAATTGCTGGGCCAACTAAACCAGGCCAGCAGGGTAATGGGAGGCCCGTTTAGCACAGGCAGCTACATAACCCAACACATCAGAGCTAAACCAGCTGACTCACATGAGTTATTTTACTGGAAATATACATAAATTTTTGAGAGTTGCAACAGAAGCCGTGAGTATTTGCTTGGAGAATGCTGGTTACCAGAGGTAAATTCATTACCTACACTTCAGTGATCTTAGGGAAAATCCCAACCTTATGAGAGAGCATCTATTGGTGACACCTCAAAGGAAAGTCACAGGATTTTTTCTCTCCTTGAAGCATAAGGAAGGGGGCTCATAGCTACCAGCATCAGCTAAATCCTGAAAGAGATTTCTCATTCCCCACTCAACCCTACCCTCTTTACAGCTTCTGTTTAAAGAGGCATAAGCTAGCCAACCAAGATGGTTTCCTCTGCACAATACTGCTGCAAGTCAGCAACTCAAGGCACTACTGAAATCAGTGTCTTAAGCAGCCTGCTCGTGACACAAGTCTTGGCAAGCACAGGTTAAGGAGGGAACATGCTGCCCGCTTGCCTTTAGCACTGAGCATCGGCTGCAGAAATGGACGCTGTTTCTGGTCTTTGTCCTTCCTTTCCATGTATTCCTCTTGTGGGATGTCTAAGAGCTGGACTGGCTCCAACAGCAGCAGTAGACACCCCACTCCCTGACCGCTAATTTTTCCTCCTTTTCTCTAAAAGCGTTAGTTAGTATGTCTGTAATATTTCAACCCCAAAATTTTAGTTATATGATACAGAAATAACTAGAAGTCATTATGATAACAAAAAACTAGTTCTATAGTTAACTGTATTATTTTGTTGGGTTTCTTCCTTCTTAAAAAAAGGTTACATAGATTTCTTTTCCCCCCCCCAACCAGTGACTGGTTACTTTGTGATCAAGTAGACCAAGGCCTCAGTACTCAGACATTTAACAACCAAATTTTGCAGCACTATAAAATAGTGTTAAATACCTTTCCTTTTTGTATCCCATTCATTCCATTTAAATTCAGCACAACATAATACCACCTAGTCCCAAAGGTGAAGTCTTTGAAGTCTTGAAGAATGGGCATTGAATGAACTTACTGGAAAATCATTACAATTCTCGGCCTTGCAGTGCACAAAAACAATGCCTTCTAATATCCAAAACTAGACCACTACAACCAGTACAACAGTAAACCCAACTCAGGAGAACCTAAAATTTGTATTGCAGCTCAGGCAAGCAAACACTTGAATGCAATTATTTTACTCACATGCAAACGTATATTAGAGCTGGGCAAGGAAAGGCATTTCCACAGTGGAGAAAATTCCCAAATCTCTTCTGGACCCAGTGTGAAATGAAAATCAGAAATTTCAACTTATCCACTGAAGGGGGGGGAGGGGAGGGAGAGTACATCTGGAGGACAGGTCTACCATTGCTGGCCCTGAAAAATCACACTTGGCTGTGTACCCTGATGGTTAGATTGCTGAGGAGAGAAGAGACAGAAACATATGCCAGGCAGGTTCTTATCTCTTGAGACAGGGAGATAGCAGAGAACGCTGCCCTGTACCATCAGACCCATACCAACACCCAACACTCCCTGAGGTACATAACAATTTTGAAGTTTTATAGAATTCCAGCTAAAGACCATCAGAATTCACCAACCAGATCTAGCCAAATTATCTTGATCCTGAAATAAAGGATGATAAAGAGTAAAATATCTTGTCCTAGTACTGACAGTGTCTTTTCAAACTAAAATTTGAGTCAAGCGTTAGTGCACTTTGTTTCTTCTCCTTTAGAAAAAGGAGACAAAGTTGCTCCATTATTTATATTTAATCAATCATTTAAAGACATCCATTGTGTCTATTTATAATTCCAATGTTTAAAACTAAATATAGTGCACTGATTGCTTCTTGTCTTTTTCAAGTACCACACAGTAACGTCTGGGAGTTTATTTTGGAAAAAAAAAAAAAAAATCAATAGAATCTATAAACTCAGAACCCAAGTGGCTCTTAATTGACAATGGTGATGCTGAGTGGTAGTTAACAGAGCTTCCAGTCTTGGTTTGTGTCCACTGGGGTCTGACCCCTCCAGTGGTCTCCAAGTACAGTACAGTGCAGGAGAGCAAAGAGGAAGCCCCCAGGGAGCACACAAAGATGGGGAGGAAAAGAAAGGATAACCAGGGAGAGACTGTAATATCATGTTTGTAGCCAGCTGATGCCAGCTGCTTCTTTCTCCTCTTACTCCCTCAGTTTTAACAATATTTCTACTTCCAGCCTTTTTGGGGAGGGGTATTTCCTCTCAGCTATACTATCAGAAAAGGGATGTCTGTCACCCTACCTTTGTGAGAACAGCAGCAGATATGGTTGCCTATTTCCAGGAAGATTTTTGAAGAATATACTGCCTCTGGAGCTCCTATGTGTATTTGGGATACTACTGCCATAAAAGAGAACAGCTAATGACAAACAACGCAGAAGCAAGTTTTCTGCTGGACAAGACTGCTTCAAGGCTGTCTCTAGCTGCCGATGGGGACAGCATGCCTCTGTTCAGACCACCAGACCTTTTTATTCATGGTCTCTTCCCCAGAGCCCTCCCTACAGCTTTAGAGAGAGGTCTGTGAAGGTACTGGGAACTCACTTCTCTTGGGGTGGGAGAAAGCAGGCTCACCTTTCCGATGACACTGCACACAGTTCTGGCGTGACTGCCATGCCCTCTCCAAACACACAGGCATCCAGCATCTCCATCAGTACCATTTCTAGCCGCTACCTATTGCTTTCCATGCCTTTGTAAGAACAACTTCCGCACTAATTAAAAGGCACAGAGCAATTTCTTATTCTCACACTTCACACATTACAAACTCACCAACTTCCCCATGGATTCATCACAGTAAAAAGTGAATACAATACAATCCATACTGTTTGACATGTAACACACATACACACACACAACCCTGACATCCTGAATGCACTAACTACTGAAAGAAATAAGCATACCAATGCTGGGGGCAGAGGGAGAAAGCCCCAGTTAAGATCACTGCTGCAAAAAGCTCAAATCCTGGCCCCACTCTAAAAATTTATTGAAAGCCACAGCAATCACGGGGAACTTTTAAACAGCCTCACTGTTCACTCAGCCTCCTCTCCAAGTAAGAACCAGATACAGTGAAATGAAAGCAAACAACAAATAAAACTAAACAAGACACTGAAAGTTCCATGTCTCAATTGAAAGTATCAGCTGAAATAAGGCCGCCTTTTCTAATCGAGTCATTACTTTTAAGGGGACTGCTAGAATCCATTTTGCCCTTGGTCAAAGCATCCTCATACCCAGACAATCATCTCCACAGAGCATCTCAGGCCATCTGCACCCTGAGATCATGAAACAGGAGCTCATCTGGATGTTCGGCATGTAAAAGCATAACTGATCTCTTGATACCTTAATAGGATATAAAGGCTTCTATTAGATTAAAGCAGGTTTGTAAGTAAATACTGAGGTGAGGTTGTACATGGTGCACTGGGAAAATGAGGATGCTGGGGACACTGTATGTCTGCTTGGCAGTTCTGCACACCCAGCATGACAGCGCCCATCTCACAGAGACGTTCACCCTTCTTCCTGAGAGGTGATGGAGCACACTAAATTCCCTTGAAGGAGTTATGCCCATCCAATTTCATTGGAAAGATGGATTTCAAACCACAAGGTCACCAACCAGTTGCTCTCAACACAGTTGCTGTGTACCAAAACACTGCTTCAACACCCCCTGTTCTGGTCCTTGCTTTTCATCCCTCCTGAAGCAGTGCATGTTATTTGTTATATCCTCTTCAGTCACTCTCCTGAATGACTAGCTCCCCATCACCATCTGCAGCCATAACTGCCACTCAAGCAAGGCACAGTCCATGCAGTGTTCAACGTGCGAGCAGACCAGAATACAGAAAGTCAATGCTACAAGAAATGAAGTTACACTAAAATGGTGGGTCACACTTGAGGGAGGATGGGGGTGGGCAGGGAGAGAATTAATTAAATCCATAAATTTCTTCTCTCAAAGTATAAGATTGCTTATTTGACTTCATATTCTATGTATTTTTCCAAATAGAACAATACTGTTGTCAACTGCTTCTAATTTCATAAGGATTTTGTAAACTAAGAATTACTGCTGGAGTAATTTTCCAACCTAAGAAATATGGATAACTATGATAATCTGCGACTGAGTGAAAGGGTCAAGTAATTTCCTAGTTGAGATTTTCTTTATTTCTCAGTGAGGTAAGCAACAATTGGAGGAAGGAAATGCTTAGGCATAACATTTCAGAAGTCAGAAGCTGTTCTTGTAAGGCAGAAGAACAGTACAATTCAAAATCAGGAAAGCCACATATAATTACAGGTCAAAAAGCTGAAAATTTTAAGGGGGGGAGGAACCCAAACATTAACATTAACAGCCTAAAAGACCAACAAAATACCAGGAACAACTAGAATAAACCTACGTATATAAGCAGAAAAAGTAGAAAAATTAACTTAATTGAAATCTGACAGGGCATCAAAACACTAGGATAAAGGGATATATTGACTATTGAAATATTCTGTTTTTTCTTTTAGGAAGTAAGTATGTCAGATTTTAACTTAAAAAAGGAGAAACAAAAGAAATTTGCAGTCCTTTTTTTGAACAGCATTCATGTTTAATGAATACACTTTGGCAAGCCAGAGGACTATCTGTTCAAATCAGCTGTTCATTAAACAAGACTACTTTAATTGTCCTTAAAATACCACTGCTGCATTGACATATTAAAAAGATTTATCAGTGGAGAGTGTTATTATTTCCAGACTATTTGAAAGATTACAGGGCATATATTGAAGGCTTCAGGAACAGCAGAATGAAAATAAATATGAACTAGTTCAGTCTTATTTACAAGAAAAAAGTTTAACTGCAAGATATTCATGTATATTAAGGAGAGTGCAGATCCTTCTGCTGTTTGAAACAGTAACAGTTTTTATGTAGGGTATAAAGGCTAGATGATTCACACACCCCCACCCCCCGCTTACTACTAGGTCTCCTTTCATTCTCTTTCAGAATAGACTCTTCATATTCTAAAACAGGCATGTCAACTAGGCTGTCTTTCCATTTCCTTCTCTTCTTTAGCTCCCCAGCAATTAATTGCTAACTTCTCTAGCAACGAATTAATCTAAAAATATTGCAGTAAATATCAACCAAGATACTTAAAACTGAAATGACTACTTAGAAATATACTGAAGTCAGGCTATGCAAAAAGCAAAACAATATTAAATGGAGACAGACTAGACTTCAGACTAGGCTGTGGCTCTTCTCAAGGAAAAGATGCAAACAAAGGAAGAGATGCAAACAAAGGAAAAGGCATCTGAGCTTTTACCAGACTACAGTTAGCCATAAATATGGATCTGATAATTGGTACACGCTGTACAAAGTTGTGCAACGTTTTACAATTATGCATATTAAGAACATGCAGACTTCATCAATAACTAGGCCACTTATTTGGAAATAGGGCTAATCAGTTTAAATCTTCGTAAAACTTAAAAGGTAAAGTCTACAAAAAATAAGATTATAGCAAAATACATTAGTGCCACAACGGCTGCCACAAAGTTTAAAAAACAGTGAAACAATTGGGCCTTTGACATAAACACATCAATCTGTAATGCCTACGCTATCATGGAGAGCAAGGAGTCATTAGAAGAACCAGGAACAGATGCAAGAAAATCTGCATTCAAAAGAAATGCTTTTCCTTTGTTTAAACTATGCAGCTATACACAATTTACATGATTATTTAATCCATGGTAATTTCAACAACTTGGTTATTTGAGCAGCCAATGCAGCAGGGGAGGTGAAGAGGGAAGACGTTTTTTGGACACACGGGGCTTTCTTCAGACTACTCTGCTTTTAATAACTGTGTCTCTTGGTGTAATAAAGAATATTCCCTCTTCCTACAAACCTTATCTTCTTTTTTCTGTAGACGAATCTTGACTACACCACCAGTACAATCAGGTTAAGGACTTTGAAGGAAGAGGGTCTTTGCTTTGTTCATTCATTTGCTCTTTTTAAACAACCTGTTTCCTCCCTATTCAACTGTGTACCCTAACTCACATTATTAATGCAAAATGGTGAAAATTAAAGTCTGTATTCACACTCTTTACCCCACTCAGGATTTTAAAAACTTATTTGATCTACCCCCATACAGCTGGGTTTTTTTTCTAAGCTGAAAAGTTTTAGTCCTCAGACAGAAAATATTCCATACTTTTAATCAAACATGACAACCTTTGCTGTACATTTATTACTGCTATAATATTGTAAAGATAACTATAACGTTAGGGAAGTGCATATTGTATTGAGAAGTGGATGTGGTACAGATTTACACATTTGCACAAGTCATGTTTTCTGATTTGTTCTCCTTTATTAGTATATTTTCAACATCCTTTTAGATTCAGTAGTTCAGTACCACTGAGTACTGAACCAATCCCTAAGACATTATCCATAAGTCCTTCTTTAATGGCAACAGCTAATTTACTAATTTAAAGGCTTTTTTCCTCTTCACCATGTACGTTGCTTGGTACTTACCAAAGTTTAATCTCATCTGCATTTAATTACTGAAACTACAAGGTCCCTCAGAAGTCTTCATAGTTGCTTTTGATTCATAGGAATCTTTTTCCATAAGGAAAAACTGACAACATACTGCAACCTTCTGTCTAATATTTCAATGGGGGAAACACTGATTTCCCCCATTATTATTATAAATCATGTCTGATTTCTTCAGACATGAACTCCAATGAAAAAATATTTAACTTAACTATGCTGCAATCACATTATCCACCAGTAATGCCTCCTTTTCATCCTAATAATTATCAGCTTTGCTGACTCCCTGGCAAACTTATTTCTTGCTTATTATGTATTTATTATTATTAGCTGTTATGTACTTACAAATTTGGCTTTGAATTTTTTTTTTTGTGGTTTTACCTTTAAAATGCCAGAGTTTACGCTCTTTTCTACTTTCTTCAGTGGATATTGCTTTCAATTTTTGAAGGATGTCTTTTTATTTCTAACAGATCTTTCTTTCTGCTTTTTGATGCTTTTTTTTGTCTTTTCAGACTTTTTCCGTTAACTGGTGGGACACCTTTACTTGAGGCTCTACCTTTCAACATTGTTCATCCTGACTCCAAGCACCCTCCCTTTTAGCTGTTCCTTTTATTTTTTGTGAAATTAAAATCCTTTTTGCAACTCAAAACACTAGACAAGACAAAAGTAAACCAAGGGAGGTACAGCAGTGTGCCAGCACCTCCTCTGCTGAAATTGCTCTGCTAACAAGAAAAGGCCTTTCTACCCAGCAGCCATCGTTACTCAGTCTCAGGCAAGAGACACATAAGATCTAGTCCAAAAAATAAAGAGTTTTAAAAACTCAGGGACACTGTTCAGTTAGTGACATAACTGAAGACAAAACTTTCTTAGTCTTACCATTGAATGCAAGTTATACATAATTGTATGCTTATAACACAACAATTCCAAGATTACATATGGACTTAGACTTCACAATGCAAAGTGTTTCTATGATTAATTAAGAAAGATTACTGGAAATTTGAAGCGTTTTTTTCTCCCTCCCCGAGTTATGTTGTGTTCCTCTACAGTTAAGTTTGCTAAGTCATCCCCTCTAAGGACCAGAGTAAACTTCTTAATGATTACAGAATGGGAGTCATCGGGTGGAAAAAACAAACAAACGAGCAAGCCAAACATATGTAGGCTTGGTATTGTTTTGCTAAATTAGGTAAAACATGTAAGACCATTTTCTACACCCTAATAGTTTAGTTATTTATTAAAGATTCGTAACCATATACATATTGCTATTACTTAATTCTCCATTTTGATGCAAATATGGAATTTGAAAGCTTCTAGCTTATTCACCCTTCTTACTGCTACTTCAGTGATCTCTAGGGCTCAGCCTTGCCACATAAACTCCATCTCAATATTTGTCTGGCATAAATAGTTCTGTTAAATCATAAAAGACTGAGCTCCTAAAAGATAGTTCCTCTGACACTCAGTAGAACACAACTGCTTTTCTGCCAAAAAAAGATAGATCACATTAAGTTAAAAAAACCAGTAGCTTCAATATAGAAACACAGCTGGTTAGCAAGAAATAACCAAACCAACAATAAACAACTCTACCCAGTCCAAACTTGAGGAATGCATTTTCATCTTCTTTTGATAATAGCTTTTGCAGTAGGTCTTTCAGACACTATGCATTAGTATTTCAGGATGACTTGCTGCAAATCAGCCTCGTCTAAGTGATCATTTACATTTTGAGAAAACTGATTGTATGCAGTTGAATCAAGCTGTTTGAGCTAAAAAGCTGGGGTTCAATAAATGAAAAAAAGCCAGTAGACTGACTTGCCAACATTAGAGTAACATACGCCTAAAGTACCTTTACAACATCGTTTAAAATTCTGTTCCCTATAAAGTGTAATAACTAACAACAATTAATTAGGCCTAAACCCAACTTATATTAATGTTCTGAATCACGTGAATATTTTTCACAATTGGTTGCTATGAAGAGGATTGTGTTGTCATATGCAGAGGATTAGGATGTCACATTGGAAGTGATCAGGAGCAGACAAATTTATAAGAACCACCGATCCTGCTTTTATGGGAAGGACATAAGCATACTTTTTCATACACCTTCCAGAATGCAGTAGCAGGAATCTTTTATAGTAAATATTTTGTTATTGATTCTTTTTTAAATAAAAATTTTTTTAAAAGTACAGAACAAAACAGAAATAGAGGGTAACAAGGATATACCACTACTGAAAAGCTCAGAGTAACTCAGAAAGCCAAACTTACTGAATCCTACTTCTGCCATCAGCTCACTGCAAATTCACATGAGGCTGTGCAGTGCCTACAAAGATGCGCCTTGATTTAATCCTCATGTAACAGTATACCAGAGCAAATTGAACCAGTGCAAGACCTCTTCTACACCTATCCTTAGATGAGCAATTCAAAAGAAACAAGCATTCACCTGAATCAAAAGCACACTCATACCTCTCTGCCTACAATAGAGCTAGTCCCCAAGAAACTGCGCAGACATGAAGGTTCTGGTTTAAAAGGGACAAGTAGTTTAGGCTGATTAGAGTTTTGCTGTCTTGTCTTTTCAAAGCTATTAGCAAGTTTGTTACTAGAGGCATTTTCAGAAATGGACTGACTTTTTTTTGTCTTTACAATACAAAAACTTAAATATAAAAACTTTTGGAGACTAGAGATAAGCTGAAAAGTACTGAGGCCTGCTTGCCCTGTCCCACACTCTCCTCCTCCCCACTCCCCTACTTAGTACATTTTTCTTTGAAACTAAGTCCTCAGTAAAAGGAAAAAGGGGCAAATTGAGGTCTGGCAGCTTTCCTCTTTCCTCAGTCATTTTCATACATAATGTGATTACTTAAGTAAAGCAGCATTTTTCCTCAAGGACCGCCTCCCCCTACCATCACTCCTGAAAAGTCAGCCTGCCTGCGCACCCACACAGGAGCTGCATCATGTCAGTGGGACTGGCTTTCCAGAGGTGCACAACACAGGTTGTTCCTCTGACATCTAATGGGACTGGCTGGTATTCCCCTCCTCTGAAGGGAAGAAAACAAAGCCCTACAGGAGACTGAGACATTGCTATAGGTAAATTATGTCATCCATTAACTACTATAGGTAAATAATGTCATCCATTAACTATCATGTACAAAAAGTGGACATTAGACCTTGAAACAAATGGGGTGCTCACAATACCTCTAAGAAACTGTCCAGTTCTGGGCTCCTAGTACAAGAGAGAGATGGACATACTGAAGAGTCCAGCAAAGGGCCACTAAGACTATTACGGGACCAGAGCATCTCTCCTATGAGAAAAGGCTGAGAGAGCCGGGACTGTTCCGCTTGGAGAAGAGAAAGCTCAGGGGGTCTTATCAATTTATATAAATACCTGAAGGGAGGGCACACAGGGGATGGAGCCAGCCTCTTTCCAGTGGTGCCCAGTGACAGGACCAGAGGCAATGGGCACAAACTGAAACACAGGAGGTTTCCCCTGAACATCAAGAAACACTTTTTCACTGCGAGGGCAACCAAGCACTGGCACAGGTTGCAGAGTTTCCCTCCTTGGAGATATTCAAAAGCCATCTGGACATGGTCCTGGGCAATGGACTGTAGGTGGCCCTGCTTGAGCAGGGGGGTTGGACAAGATGACCTCTGGAAGTCCCTTCCAAGCCTTCAACCATGCTGTGATTCTGTGAACGTCAACTGAGTAAGAAAGTGCCATTGCAATTTATCTTTTTCAGAATAAACTACACTCTAAATTGCACGTGCTGTTCAAACTTCAGCAATCTTACTAAATGCTGAGCTGTAGTTCTCATCAATACTGTGCTATTTAGAACCTGGCTCAGTATGTAAAGATTAGGAAAACTCTGAAGAAGTATCTCTATTGGATCAATACTTCAATTAAAATGGATGAACATATGTTTCAGAATTACTTCTAGCAGTAATAAGGCAACAAATCTCCACTTTCTTACTATGCTTTGATATTAAATATAAATCACAGTGGTTAATAAGCCTCTAGCAAGGTTAATTAATAAAGTAATATCAATGGAATATGAAATTCTTATGGGACAACTTTACCCATGGCAAAAATAGAGGAGAACAAGGAGAGACATCCACCAAAAACTAAAGGGCAGACAAAGACTGGGTTGTTTTCAAAATGAGACCCTGAACTGGACAAGCATAGTGCAAAGACAAAGCTTTAATACAGTACTCTAATGCATCATCTAATACAGTAACTCTAACGCATCAGTTTTCATGTTAAACTGCATCTGAATGGAACTATCCATCTAAGTGTGCAGTTTTAAATGTCACTGGGTTTTCCCCATTGTAAATTTAAAGTCATCAATTATTAACCTTTTATGAAATAACAATCTGGAAACAAATACATGAAAGCATATTCCCTGACACCCCTAGGCATTCAGTCAAAACTTTTGGAACAGCCCCACAGCAGTTCTAGTGGATGGCTTCACGTGAAATGAATCACTAATTCAGTTTGACTACCCAAAACATGTTGCTTAGGCTCAAACCCACCAGCTCTATTATCCATCTCAGTTTGTAGAGGATACACTATTCTACAGGTGCTCTCTGATTATATGTCATGGTTTAACCTCAGTCAGCAACTGAGCACCACACAGCCACTCACTCAATCTCCCCCGCCCCCGGTGGGATGGGGGAGACAATTGGAAGAGTAAAAGTGAGAAAACTCGTGGGTTGAGATAAGAACAGTTTAATAATTGAAATAAAATAGTAATAACAATAACAACAATAATAAAAGAATATACAAAGCAAGTGATGCACAATGCAATTGCTCACCACCCACCGACCGATGCCCAGCCAGTCCCTGAGCAGTGCCCCCCGCCCCCGGCCAGCTTTCCCCCAGTTTATGTGCTGAGCATGACGTCACATGGTAAGGAATGTCCCTTTGGCCAGTTTGGGTCAGCTGTCCTGGCTGTGCCCCCTCCCAGCTTCTTGTGCACCTCCAGCCTGCTCAGTCGGTAGAGCACGGGAAGCTGCAAAGTCCTTGACTAGAATAAGCACTACCTAGCAACAACTAAAATATCGGTGTGTTATCAACATTGTTCTCATCCTAAATCCAAAACACAGCACTGTACCAGCTACTAGGAAGAAAATTAACTCTATCCCTGCTGAAACCAGGACATTATCATGCCCAAGATTTTTTTGGGGAAAAAAAAAGAACAACACCCACCAAACATTTCTGAAACCACAGATTATATGCAACTCTTACAGTTTTGCACCCCTCCTGAACAAGACAGCATTACAGGATCCATCTCTTCACTGAGTTGGTGTCATACACCTAATGCGCTGCGCAGGCACTGTGTGCTTTCAACTCTCAGCAAGAGAATTAGAGCCAGGGACACTTAGTACTTCTCTGAATCAATCTCTTAATGAGACAGAACTAGGTAGCATCCCTGGCTTCACTTACTGAGCACAACGCATGGAAAAGATAACTATGAGAAAATTCTTCCTGACAATGAAATTTATTTTTACTTCCAATTAAAAACAAATGAGAACTTCATTGAAAAAAGTAGCATCACAGGATGTCACGCTTGCACAGTTAAACAAGTGTCAGGAAATATGAGAGTTCATACAGAATGTGTCATATATTAATTCTACATTAGGAGTCAGCTTTTAATTACATTGTCTCATGCTACAGCGTCAAGACACTCTTGAGATCTCCCACTGATATACAGTCTTGATGACCTTCAGGGTATTTTTGACTCTGAATCAGATACTTCCAGTATGAAGCTTTCCTTACTTCCCATGCTGTTGTCAGAAGCCATTGCTATCAGAAGCCTGATGGAACTCTACTATAGGGCAGAGCACTATATGTATACAACCACCAAGATATCAGCTTTGCTTACAAGAGAAGTGTTCCCAACACTCAGTTTAAAAAGGTAGTTTGAGCCTGAACTAAAGGTCTCCCAAAAGGACCTGAGAAAGAAACTCGGACCTCTCAAGCTGGCTAGCCACCTCATGCTGCCTTCAATTAACTTCCTGGATGTTTGCCAACATACAGAAGGAGGAAGGACAAAAGCCATTTGTTATTATGGAAGGACTCTAGTTAAAAAAATAAAATAAAAAAAATCCAAACCATTTAACATAACACAAAGAAAACCTACAATATCAGAGTTATTGTTCACCAGTGCCCCAGGAACATGAAGTACCTGAACCTAATAAATGAGGTTTTTTCCCTATGTTATCTGAAGAGAATTATCTTTATTAAAACCAATCTAGCCTTTATAAATAATACATGCCAGCTTCAGAAAGACCAAAAGAACAGTTACTTACTGCAAAATTACTTCTAGGAGGGGAAAAAAAAGGCACGTTCTTACTCAACAGATCTGCTTCATGATACTTTCAGTCAGAAAGATATCCATCCACTCTCATATATTAAAAAAAGGCCAAAAAAGATAACTTATTCTTGTTTAGCCAGCCTTGCTAAGAAGGAGCACAAGCCACTGTGATGTGCTTCTGCTGCCAGACCTACTCTTCACACACTGGGAGTGGTGCAGCCATTATTGCCCCAGCTAGTCCAACGCACAAGGGAAGAGGGTTTCTGCAGGACACTGTACTCAAATGGACCTTCACCTGGGTATTCCTACCACATAAGCAAGAGACCAAGGATGCTGTGAAATGAGACAGAGAGATCAGATGGAACACACAATTAGGCTTGATTTGAGATCTAGAAACAGATTTATCCACAACCAAGAAGGTTAAGAGGTTTGAGACTTGAAAACAATGGGAAATGAAACCCAGTCAGTGCACAGGTGGCTGGCAGCTACACCCAAAGCAACTGCCTTGGGAACTGTATCACAAACTGGGCTGTTGCAACTTCACAAGGGGCTTCACAAGCTGACAAAAAAGGTTGAGGAAACTCAGATAAGCAAAATGTCCATTATACCTGTGGCCTTCATGTAGCAAGGCTGAATTTTTAAAAAAGGTCAGATAATAGTGCTACTGGATGTGTATGAAGGTTAAATGCCCATCAAATAAGTTGCTGCACCTCTGCCTGCTGTGAATTACTGCAGCACTCACTTCAGTTTACTGGAAAGATTACAAATTATTTTGACACTTTGCTACGCTTTAAAGCATTTCCCAAACATTAAAAAAATTAAATGTTCAAAATTCAGTGGAAGACTATGAAGAAAATCCAAAACTCATGTCCTCCATCTATTGGTTCAGCAACAGCGGCTATTCCAACTCTGCGTTCTAATTATGTTTTATAAAGGTACTCATACCAAGGCCAGTAGCTTTGCAGAGAACCTGTCCCAAGCAGATTTTAAAGAAACAACATATATACTTATGGACAACCTGTCACTTGTAATAGATCCGTTCTGAAAGCAGGGTCTGCATGCTTCAGGTTCACAGGCATCAGTTAAGCACTACATGTAAAGCCCAGAGAACATTGTACTTGAAAGCTATTAGCTGAGGGTGGAGGCTGTAAAACACAGAAGATAAGGGACCCCTGGAAGTATTAAGATTTTATCAATATTTTTGAGCAAACAACTCTGGAAACCAGTTGGGAGTGAACCTGTGGGTATGTGCCAGCAACTAACTTCAATTCTTAGTAACAAGACGAAAAACATAAACAACATACTAAACAGAAGCACAAATAATGTGAAGCTTGAATATATTTTTTTTTACATGCACATACCACTTCCTTTTCAAAATGAACACCACAATTAGATGGTAAAGGTCAAGTTCAATGGAATGACCAACTCCAGCTGTGAAAAGTCTGATAAAAATCTCATTCAGATCAGAAATATCTATGCATAAAAATGCTCCCCAAAAGATACAGCATCTTAGAATTTCAGACTTCTTTATAACACATCATAAAGGATATGATTCTAAGACTGGCTTCTTTTAGCATTTTCATCATTTAGAAAACAAGACAGCATGTTGATGAAGGAAAGGTTAAAAGTGAAAAAATATTATTCAATGCACAAATTCTTGAATGAGATGATGTAAGAAGTCATCATGATAGTAAAATAGACTGGAACTAAAGAGGGTAGCAAAATAGACACCATAAAACAATATTCAGTTCGAAGTTGGTCTTACCACCTCCCTACACCCCCTGCCAAAACCCCACAAAAAACCTTCACACCTTTGTATGATTATTACCCCAACTTTTTTGTCCCAACTCTTCTAGCTGTTAGCACCAATATTGTGTCGAAGTCAAGACACACAGGATGTTCCAGAGGGATAAATCTGTATGCAACACTAATCTGACTTGCCTTGTTTTCTCTAGTGCAGGCTAACACAGGAAAACTTATTTGTCCTTCTTTGCCCATTACCTCAAAGAAACTGTTCTGGCTTGACAAGCTCTTTCTTTCTGCCAGGAGCCTCCACTCCAGCATTTATTTATTTATTTTCTTAACTTAATATCCTTAATTTGGAGGATGGCAATGCAAACAGAAGATACTTGTTTATATATTATTCCATTAAAATAAAAACAGAGCTGATAGCTTATTGACATAATTCTTTAATACATAAAAAAAGAAAAACCTCAAGTTTAAATCACTGGACCCATTGTTATAATGTGTAAACAGCACCAGCCAAGGCAGCAACAATAGTCCTCTTATGCCCTGCTGAGAAGGTCGCATACAGGATTAAAGCTGACAAATCTCCACGGGTGCATGGTTCCAGAGGTTCTTCAAGATTAAACCTTCGGCTTTTATTAATACTACAAAGAGCAAGAACAAACCCCAGTTAAACCAGATATACAGGCTTATTTCAAGAAATTCCAAAGTTCTAACTCAAATTCATGAAGCTAAAAAAAGAAACCAAAAAAACCCAACACACTCTCAGGAAGGCTGAGGCTGGAGCCCAGGTCACCATACCCAGCTAATCCCTTGCTAAGTAAAGGTCTTTGCCCAGCTACAGTCTTTGTACCCATAGAACCATGTTGGTTTCCTCAGGTCGAGTATGTGCTCAGCTAAGCTTGCAAGTCTATTAGCAAAGGATCAGCTTTATTTCCCAGGGTGCTTAAACTGGCTCCCAGCTTCTCCTCTATCTACGGCAATCCTGCCCAGTTTCAAATTCCTGTATGATGGGTCAGTAACCAGATGGGAAACCTCCAAGAAGCAGCACAGTTCAGAACCAGATAGGGCTGCCAGTTTCAGAGCAGGATCAAAGACCCACAAAAGCAGACTATTTCCTCTGCCCCACACTCCCCTGAGGCAAAGCAAAGTTAAAACCAGTTCTGGATTGGTGCAGGAAACATGGAAGCTAGTCGCACAGCCAACTTTGAACGAAACACAACACTATTTACACTGTACTAGAGCTGCCCTTTGGCTATAGTGAGAAAAATATACCTAGCTCCTGGACAGGTTCAACCCTCTTCTGCTTCTTGACTCATGCCAAAAGCCACAGGAAAGAAAAGCTGCAAGCAAGCAGTGGGGAGACAGACTGACAGTACACACAGATTAATCAGAAACAGGTAAGAATTAGACATACAGCGTGAACATGTCTTTTCAGAAGAACTTTGCAGTGAGATCAGCTGAGAGAGATGAGGACAAAGCAGTGCTGCTGCAATAGCAATCAGAAACGTTCCATGGAAATAAGAGCAACGACACTAACATTTCAGAAGTGTGAAGGTTGCATTTGTCCTGTGAAATACTATATTCCAGTAACTCCTAGAACACTTTTTACAGGAAAAGGCACTATCAGAAATCTGGTTTAAAAATCAGTTGCGGGGGATGGGGAAAACAAACAGCACACAACTCAGATTAAGCTTATTTCCCCCAAACAAAGAAACCTTTCTGAACTCCCTCTAACCAATGCCACTGTCACCTGTGGTCCCTCGAGTACTATTAAATACATTACAGGGGACTTTATAGAACTTAACCCTGAAAGATCCTGCATTTATTCCTGGCACATATGTGTGACTCACGTTTCAAAAAAAAAAAAAAGGCCACTGTAACACACTTGGCAGCTTAATATATTGGAACCAATTTATCACTGCACTACTTCAGTTCTGGTAAGTTCACCAAATTAAAAGACTTTCCTGATACCTTTCTGATATGCTGTAAAGGTCTGTCCTTCCAGCTGAATGAGTAACTTACAGCTGTCAAAGTTAATTATATTAAAGCAATCAACATAAGTGTGCATATACTCCTTACAAATAATAAACATTTTTTAAAACATCAGCCTTGTTTTAGTCTTTACATTCAGAAGAACCAAGTTCACTTTTATTACATCAGGAATAAGATTATTTAAAACTGTGACACATTTCAAATTCTACAAGAACAAGATGAGACAAAAACAAAATGGGAAACTTACATTATATTTTTATTTTCTCCAAGTGTTTCTGAAAGATGACAGAAAGACTCCTAAAAAGGAAAGTCCTACTTGCCTAAAGACAAGCCCAATAATGTACTGCTCCAAATACTCCAAGGGACAGATAACAGTTTTGTTCTTGCTTTTTTTTTTGCCACACACAGTAGAAAATGCCATCCTAGGACTTAAAAAGAAAAATTAATAACTCTTGCCTCCCACAAAGCAAATAAAAGGAATTTTGCATTTATCATTTTAACCAGAGGTCTTTGAGAAATTATTTACTGGAAGGTGGGTTGTATTTTTAATACCTGGGTTGACAATACTGAGTGATTTAACTTCTCCCTTACATACAATTACAGTGAAACACCAGTTGCACAAAAGCGGTTGGTTCTCTGTTGCAAGGCCCTTTCTTGTAGGCACTTTGCACATGTTTTTGTCAGGACTGCATCTAAGCTGGAGCACCATAAGACACACAACAGATCTGCCTTGACTCCAGAAGCAATCTAGTCCTGTTTGTACTGCCTGTGAGCTAGTAAGCCCTGCAGGGACAGATATGCCCCTTTCAGCCATGAGACCATAGGTCGGCTTGGTAGGACCTGATACTACTGCATGGCCTTACTGACTGCAATTTCTGCTAGCTATACTGCCCAGAGCAGGTATTCCCTAAGCAAGAGGCACAAACAAAAGCATGCTGATGGGCTTAAAGATTACAAGCCACATCTTCCAGTCAGTGCAACTGATGCACTGCTCTTTAGGGAAAAAGAAAAGCTTTGGAAGGAGGTCAGAGCATCTGAGAGTTAATGCAAGAAATGCCTCTCTTCTACAAGTGTTCTCAACCTCCCAGCACTAGGCAGAGACAGGTGGGAGACAAGCAGGCTCTCCCGTCTCTTCATTTTTGGGAATCATTTACCCAAATCATCCATGATCTTCCACTCTCTTCAGTTCAGAGTTAATGAAATGATACCAGACCAGCTGGCAAGAAGTACAGGAAGATGCAATTGAGTGAATGGAGCTCTGATTTGTCCCTGGAACAGTGTCTTGGCCGAGGAGGTTGGTCCCTCTCCTCTTTCTGTCCAGCTGGAAAACTGGCCGTGGCAATGCTTCAAGAACATTCAAGTGGATGCCCGTCCCCTGCCAGAGCAGCAAGGAGATTTTAGCTACTACCTACTGAGTTTTAAACCATTTCTTTTATATAAGCAGATAAACTTATTCAAACACTCATCTGCTGGTGAGGATAAAGAATTCAGCCATCTAAAGTTTCCTTCAGATGAGCAATAAAGCTTTTACAGTATTATGCCCTAGATAGGTAAGCACCCTTATAGATGTATTTAACAGGACAACAGCTACACAGAATGTTGAACAGCTGCCTCAGTGTCAGATGCCAATATAGTGACTATACTGCATTGCTATGTTCAGTAATTAAATAACAAACAAATTTGTTATCAAATTTGTTAGCAAAGAGGACTAGTGGACTGGACATACAAACATTACATTTGCCCAAAGGATGAAACAGAGGAGAATGCAGTAGTATTCTACTACTACTATTCTACTAGTAGTATTCTACTACTAGAATACCAGCATTCTCCTTTGGTCTACAAAAATAGGAAAAAGGGGGGAAAAAATTGCACTTCCGCCTCCTCTTACTACTTCACAAACCCAAATATAGGATAATTAATTTTTATAGCCTAAACTTAATCAAACATTAAAAATGTATTATATGGTCAAATTAGAAATTGCTACAGAATATAAATTCTGAGACACTTTCAACTGTAAGTCACCACTTGTGACTTTCTCTACAGCAATTTACTGCATGATGTATAGACAAATTTTATTATGGATTGCATGTAATAGCAATCATACTATAAATCAGTGTTCAGAAAAAGACATGAAAAACAAAAGCTAAATTTTACATATTTGCTTACCAAATCCTTGTGATGAGTCCAGAAATAAAAAAAAAAAACCTTATCGAAAGTATTTACAGTACAATCTGCAATGTCATATGGGTCTTCTCCTTTTTTTCTTTGTTTCTTGCACAAGACGAACATTAGCAGGCGAATTCCTTCAAAGCCTACTTCACCGTTACTGTTTTAATAACAAATTCACCTTCCGCAACAGCAACTAATGACAGATTATCCATCAATGCTAGTGGAAACCAGCTGAAGTAGGGGAAATCTGAGTATTGTCCACTATATGCATGTTTGCAATCAACTAAAATCTGCCTTTCAAGGGACAATTTAGTTATCATTAACATTCAAGTGACAACTGTAAATGGATGGGCAAAAGACAAATAGCCATAATTCCAATTGTCTAACTGTTAAAGATCTAGGTGTGTAATGAAAGCTAAAGCCTTTCGTATGAAAGGTTCATTTTAGCTAACAGACACAGAAATGGTATTTGATTTGCATCTAACCCATGGAAACTAAAAACATTAAGACAACTGTAAGTAACAGGGCTTAAATAAAGGGCTCAGTATGCCTAAAATTTTAACTTTTGAAGTGTTAGTACCTCAAGGGTGGGTTTGTGGGATGATGGTCCCAGAAACATTAACTTGAACTGAAACCCAACTCTCCTATTTTTTTTAAGCTGCAGACTCTCTCCCAGTCATACTTGTCTGATGAAAATCAGTATATAACTTCTTATTCCTCAGAAGCCCTGAAGACACAACACTGCTAAATTGAAACACAGATGGTTTTATTACTTCTTGTGCAATATTTTACAAAAAATCTAATTACTCATAATCATGCAATCCTACTAATGATGAAAAGGCTGCACAAGCAATACTTCCCATCTCACCAATGCTGCAGGGACTTTAAAAGGGCAGTAAGGGATGAAACTGAAAGAACTCAGCTCAACTTTTGCAGCAGCAGTCAAGTTTGCAGAGTTAGTATTAAGGGGATAGAGAATGTGTTTGATAAGAGAACACCAAGAAACAGTAAATATGGAACTTCAAATAAGCGTTTTTACATTTAAGCTTTTTGAACTAGGTGTACATTAAAGGGTCTCATTCAGCCGAATACAATCATACCTGCTGCACCTTGCTAAATCGCAGTCAGTCAAATGCCGTGAAGCTACCTCCCACTCTTCCCCAAGGTAGGACACAGATTTGGGAGTCTATTCTGGCATCACAGAGAAGAGCTTCACGACCCCATCCCATATCATCTATGCAGACACACAATGTCACATTTCAGTGAGATGAGCGCAATTTTTCTCCCCCTACCACATACTTCATGAGCCAAGGAAGAAGCAGGATACTAAGAGTACCACGACACAAGCCTAGTGCCAGCTGAGACCTTCCCAACACAAGGAGAAAGTTCCTACAGCCACGGTGCTCTACACCAACAGCCAGGATCACTGCAATGCCAATGGCAGCTGGGTTCTGGTCCTCAGCAAACATCAGGCTTTTCTGCTTTTAATGGCAGCTGCTCATTGTACAAATTCCCTCTCAGAGGGCCACTGTGCTAGGCTCCCCTTCCAGTCAGTTTTTGGGGTAATTCCGCCAGATTTTGCAAAATGGGGAGGGCAAACGGACACCCTGCCGAACGATTCCTGCCAGGAAACAACATCAGCTTTTTAATAATCTATCATCAGGGCTAAGCATGAGCTTTGTTTAAAAATAATCTTTTCATTGCCTTTTCTGACATCAATAACAGAGTAATTATATAACCCAAATGTTCTGTAATAAACACCACTGTGTGGTTTATTATGGCCATAGAAATAGATTTACTGTCTCAAACTCCAAAAGTGTGACAATATGTGCAATCTTCTAAACATTTGCTTATCCTTTAAAGCAAACCTTAAATATTTTTCTAGGAAGCACATCATGTGTGATCAAACTAAACGAGTCAGTAAATAATAGCTCACAAGCCAGGTAGGAAAATGAACACTTAGTATAACAAAGTTTTGCAAAGCAGTGAAATACTTGGAAACAAAGGAGGAGTTCAAAAAGAGAGAAGACCCTTACAACATGTATCATACGTATCAGTAGATCTATTCAGCACTCACACATAAACAGCTTCCTCTGAAATTTTCTCTAGACAAGTAAGTTCCCTAAAATCAAAATCTTCTAAAACATTTCATAAGTGTACCACAATACCTTGATTTTGAGAAGAATCTACATGACTCTACACAATGAAAGATGACTGGCAAATCATCACAGTATGATCCTGTGTTTCAGGCTTATTTGTTTTTAACCCAGCTTTCTAATTTATCTTTTTATCTCTGCTACAGAGAATATTTTAAATGGAAGTAATGGTGGAAATGAATCTGTAACACCTATTACACAGCCAAAGGTTTACTGTTAACAGAAAAAGGCTGTGCTCCATTGCTACTGGACAGTTACCTCAAATAAGTCAGTACAACTCATTAGAAACACAGTGTAAATAACATGGACCCCTCATAAACAGCTTTCCAGATTGCTACATAGCTTTTGATCTATGCCTAAGGAGCTCTACTGGCCAACTATTAAGAGATGTAAAGAAACGAAAGGTATTATTTACTCAGCCCCTTCATCAAATTCCATGTGTTTTCAGGGAAGACCAGACTCTACACCAGCAATAAAGGACCTGAATTCATCCGCCCCCTAAGTAAATTGCTCAAATTGAAAGAGAGAGGTCTGGGAAGCTCTTTATATCTTCAAACTTTTCTTCTGCATTCCCAAATACAAAAGTCATAATTATAAGTTGGTTTAACATATTCAAACATAAGGTATCTGGTGATGTTTTACTCAGAACATGGCAACATTCAAATACAACTGCTCCTAACCCATGACATATTTTCTAATCACAAATATGTGTGGAGGATGTTTGTTTTTCCAAGATTGGCAGCGTATAAAAAAGATACAGTGTTTGTGATTTCTGTCACTCAATTTCCGACTGCTTCATGAAAGCTAATATCCATTAGCATCTCTACAGCAAGCTGTTTCAGTCTCAAGTTTTGCTACATTAGGCACCTACAATGTTAGGTGGGAGATAGGACCAGATTCCCAAAATGCAGAGACTTAAATACATACGTATCTTGGAGTTGTAGTGCCTCACTGTTTGGTTTTTACTATTCAGAAAGACAGAGACTAAGTCTTGACTTTAAATCCTCCATGCTAACTGCTGTTACCTAAAATGAAAGCATTTGTTTGTGAGTGCAGAAAGAAATCCATAATACTGAAGAGGAGTTTTATCCATGCAAAGCCAACTGAGCTAGATTCATAAAGCTAGAGGCAGCCAAATCATGAGGACATAAGCAGGATAAAGGGAACATCAGCCTTTGATTTCACCAGGTAAGTGACTTCTGCGATATTCTTTCTTCTCCCCCCCCCCACTTTTCCCAATCTCCCTTGTCTCAGATAACCCCAATCACCATTGCAAAGTGTTGCAAAACGCTGAAGCAAACTAATCAAAGGAAAATACCACCACACTAAGCAAGTTAAATGTGGAGACATCAAAGATATGCCTGAAATGCTCTGCCAAATGTCAGAGATTGCTCTTCTGCAGCAAACATCGGTATTAGAGGAATTTTTCACTGAATGAAAAAAGCATTATAGCTGTTTCCAAAATGCCTGCCTGTTCACATTCTGTACTGCTGATTTACACATCACATTAATGGTAATTAATGCTGATGTTAATAATTGATGCTAAAGCAGCAATGCCTGCAATACCAAGATAACATATATATTTAAGATCATCATGTCATCCCTTTGAGCAGAAATCAGACAGTCACATTCTCCTTCTGCAACATTATCCTCTTCGCTAATTTATTCAAAGTAGGTGTTGTTTGCCCAGGACTGTTTGTGTAGAAGAACATTTTAATGTAGAGATCTGTTTTGGGGAATTCCCTGCTCAACAGTCTGCAAGGCTGCTTAACTGCTGAATCTCAACAGTTCCAATTGCCATTTCTAGCAGGAGTCACTACTGCGTCCAAGGCACACCTTACTTAACACAGCTATTGTAAACATGGGACTGGGGGGAATTTTAAAAGCAACCTACATTATCATAAAAAGTGCCAATGCTATCAACTTAACCAGGGAAATGTAGGTCAAAACACAGTACTCCTGAAAAGTGCACAAAGTGAATTTCCGTTTTCAGGTGATGATGGAGTTGCTGTCCTTTCTTTTATGAAGCTGAGTCCTAAGTTGATTAAATGGGATGCTGCATCTTTTTACATTGCCCAAGGGCAGAAAGGCTTTGCTCTAGAGTGCCTGGAACTACTTCCTCAATTGATTAAAGACAAATGAAATTTGAGAGAACTGCTGGCCAGGAGAACACTTTTTAGTCATCATAGACTGTGCTAAGGACTAGGATAATATTTTGTTTGATTAGAGAGAAAAAATTATTCCCTCTTGGGCTACTAATACTTATTTTCTGTCTTAATTTTTATTCAGAATGCAACAAGATAAAAATACCAGCCTGGAACTAAATTGAGAGTTTGGCAAATGCAAAGAATTTAAAGGCTATTCCTCCTTAGAACCACTACAAAACATTAAACACACCTTCCAGCAGTTACTTACAGACAGCTAATGTAATCTAAGCCTGGAAAACCTCTGTCACAGCTGGCTGACAGAACTGCCCTCCAAAAGACTCTGTGTTTTACACTATTCCAAACACATGAATGTTAATTCAATCTAAGCGTCCAGCCTCTCTGAAACTGGGCCACTTAGAGGTTCTAAGCTAGTTTTTCAAATCTCAAGTTTGCATCTTTGGAGAGCTACAGGTCTAGCCTGTATTAATGGCAAACATGAAGGTACATGTTTGACTTGTTATAAACCTCTTATTCCCAAAGCTGTCTTCCTCTAATTTCTCACCTGCTCTGGCACTCTGAAAGCACATTTTGCCAGTGTGGTTGTGCTGATTAGTGTTCTATTATATAATACACTACTAGTATATTATATATAATACTAATAGTATATTAGTATAGTATAACTTCATATAACAACAGTAATAATAATACAACATCAAAGCTTACAGGGAAAAATAAATGAAATCCCAGATGGTGGAAGGAAAAACAATGATCAGGCTACTGTACTTTGCCTGCTGAGACACAGACAATTCACCATAATTGGACTGATACATAAACTGCTTAAGAGCGCCTTTTTGAGATTAAAGCCACTCAATTTTACACAGATTCACCACCTACCATAGAAAAAAACTTGTCAGTTCACAGATCATACCGGCTAACTAGGTTTTATGTCAGCATTAAAGAACTGTTCTCAAGAACCAAAATGTGTAAAATATGAATGGGAAAAATTACAAATTTGCAGTAATTTTAATTCATTTACAGTAAAATTAAATTTTTCTTTATCTAGATGACCAATTAGCTATATGTGTAACACAAATTCACATTCCATTCTTACGCACTAAATGTGGCTACCTGTAATAATATAACAGTGATAAATCAACAGGCAGTATTTATGAGGCATATAAAAACTTCAAATGGTATCTTATGGCATGGAACAGATTTCTTTACTAGTAACAACATTATTTAGATTACAGTCTCCTATCTAACAAGAGATACTCCATACCTGTCATACAAGTAGTGGACTAATACGAAAATAGTCAAAAATCCATTAAAATAAAGTTTTCAAAAGACAGAATCACAGGTGACATCTTGCCATCAACTGAAGTGACATCAACTGAAAAGACAGGTTCATTCTTTTGTGTGACTGAGGTAATGGAAGGTAGCTGCAGGATTACCTCCAGGATGACTGACAGCCTAGATGCAGTTACAACAAAGCCTTTAAAATTAATCATATTTTCAGCCTTCCTACTAGAAGCACACACATTTATTTTCTTACACAGGAAAGTAAAGGGAAAAAAAAACCCCAGTCAAAACAGGAGCAAGAAACTCATCACCTCCTGCAGGTTCAAAAACTATACAAAAAACATAGGACCACAGTGGCAATACTAATGAACTGCCCTCCTGTTAATGACAGGTCTTCTATCACAATACAATGGTCCCCTCCCTCCTAGTGTTATGCTCAGAGCAAAAGTCCATCATGCACTGATGAACACTGAGTGGGGAAAGACGAGGAGATGCCACCAGCACATAATCAGCCACCCTCAATGCACATTTGTGCTGACAAATGCTACAATAGCCAAGAGAAATACTAGAGACTCTTTTGTTAAGTCTCACCCAAAGTGTTTCTGAATGGCAGAAAAATTTGATTAAATCCCTGCCACCTCCAACAGGCTTTGCTTTTAATTGCTTCTTGATTTAAAGTTCTTTTGATTGAGATGTAAACATTGAGTTCTGTGCTGTTTCCCAATTATTTCATTTCCAATGTGCTTGACAAAAACTAGATCATTTCAGAATATCCTTTCAAGCTGGAAGTGCTGCAGAAACAATACACCATCTGCAGCCTATATCTTCCAATATTTACTAGCCAAACTATAATACAAACTGTATCAAGAACCTCACACCTAATTTGCCATAAGGCTGTATTAGGTTTGCAACTTTGTAATACACTGAAGAATTGCATTAATGAAGACTTACTATGATTCTCTAAGATACTAATCCTGTTGTAAACCAGTTTTATAGAGAGATTTATATATTTTCCTTCATGGAGTTTCAGTAGCAGTCAACAGTAACAGTAAAATTATTTTACCCATTCTAAGTTTTAGTAAGTATCATAGAGCAAAAAGAAAAAAGTATGTTTGAGTTCAGCTGCTTTCAGGAGAACTTTAAGTCATAACTAGAAGGAGAATCAAAGGATTAAAGCAATAAAGGAAGAGAGGCATAAGCAAATATATTGATCATTTATAATTCATTCCAATCAAAAATGAAGGAACAGACTGTTACACAGTCTTCTCTGGTGTGCAATTCAAAGACTTGCTCTAACCTCAGGCACAGAGCCAAATATACACAAACTGCAAATAAAGGCAACAGTAGATTAACAACTTACCCCAAGTTCAATTACAGTGAAAAGTATGACTCTGTAGCAACTGCCTATATAGAATCATAGAATCATTAAGGTTGGAAGAGACCTCCAAGATCATCAAGTCCAACCGTCAACCCAACACCCATATATATATGTTAGTTAACGTATAAGCAAATGTGAAGCTCCTTACCATACCCCTCAAGGCTAGATTATAATTAGCACACATTTATCATAGGTTAGGATCATACACTTGGGTAGCACCCATTACAGCAATACTTTGTGCTATATTAACTTGCATACCACCCTCAGCTGAGATACAGCTGATATTTTAGGTGTGCAAAAATTATTACAAATGCAAGACTTAACATGCTAACTTATACTACTACTCTTTTTTTAAATTATTTTCACAAAGGTAACAGAAACAAATCCATTTTATTTCACATACGTAACCAAGAAGTGTTAGAAAGTATCTCCAAAGATATTTCTGAAACAATACTTTGGAAGTGTTGACAAAGTGTTTTGACATCTTTGGGATTCTCCCACACATGCATACGCCTTTTTCCTTTAGCTGAAAGTAAAAGGAAATTTTTCATTCAATTTCATTTGAATGAAATTCAAATTCACCAATTTGATTTAGAAAGAAAAACACTGAGAATTTTACCATTTATGAAACAAAGATCAGCTATCTCTAACATACACCTCTTAACTCAGTCAGCTCTGTTCCCTTCCGAAAGTTGTCTGGCAGTCCTTTGAATTCACCATAAACACAGAACATGCTTATAAACACTAAAAATTGAGCTCCCCTCTAGCTACACATTGTCACATTTCCGGAAAGCAAGCAGATCATAGTTTGTAATAGTTCATTTTGGAATGAGGTAGAATGGTGAAGAGTCCAGCACAAGTTTTAGTAAACCTTAACTTAGAACACAGCTATCTTTCCATGAACTTCTCATGACACAGATTCCTAGACTCAGGTCAGATTTCTAAGAACTGGTACCCCATTTAGCACAGCTCATTCCTCTAGCACAGCTTTAAGTAAGAAGCTGCACATGACAAGAGTTCTAGAGAACCTGAAGGATGAGGTGTTAGGTGAGTACAAACTCATCACGGCAATTTGTTAAGATTCACTTTCACCTCTGCTGATTCAATAGTTTGAGGCAGATCCTGTGACACACTCCCTGCGCTTCAGCATAGTGAACAAAACACTCATTTTGCTCCTCCTAATACAGTGGCCCTACCTTCTCTAAGTGCTCCTTTCACATGCTGAACGTTTGCCATGTGGATTCTGACACGCTTTCAGTTCTTCATAGGCTTCAGAAAGGAAATATTAGCAAGTGTTCAAAATGCACCTTTTTATAATCAAAAACACAGACAGCAGAA
The DNA here is from genome assembly GCF_000699105.1 of Pygoscelis adeliae. Classification (NCBI taxonomy): domain Eukaryota; kingdom Metazoa; phylum Chordata; class Aves; order Sphenisciformes; family Spheniscidae; genus Pygoscelis; species Pygoscelis adeliae. The sequence goes on along the minus strand of NW_008823944.1, from coordinate 1,160,768 downwards.
CACAGCTCCACACTCATTTCAGGGCACAAAGGCAACTCAACTTCATGGCAAGCCTCTTCCACTCTGCCACCTTCCTGCGCCACTACTTACAGCTGTTCTTGGTTCTACTCTCAACTGAGGGCACAGGAACTGGCCACAGAAAAACCCAGAGAGACTTCATTGTCCATGAAGAACATAGGAATGGAAACCCTTTAAGTAAGCAAAGGCAAAGACTATCCCTTGATTCACCAACAATACTTCCTCTTGAAATAAAAACATCGGCAAATCTAATTTCCAGTCAATATTATTTTCCTTAAATCTAGTATCTCTGAAATATTATAACATTTTTTAAGAATGGTTACTGCTTTGTAGGTAGAAGCAGAAGTCTTTTCCTTTCACAGACACTAGTGTTTCTTAAATGTGTACTTTTAAACTTCCATAATGCGTATGTTTCTGAAAAAAAGTATTAAGTCAAATTTCAAATCTAAATGACAAGTCATATTTCACATTGACAAACTTCGTAGTGATGAGCAGTATCTCTTATTTTCTTGAAAACCAAAAGGTGAGTATATTTAAGATAGGAAGACATACAGCTTCAGACACATCCATCCAGACTGATGCAGCCAAGGACAGGTCTACAGCAGGTTGCTACAGAAACTCACAATAAAACCATTCCCTTCTGGCATAAACGCTCCCCCCCATTTTAAATACCACACTTCTTCCAAAACTGTAAAACTTGGCGAACGTTGTATGGAAATGCATTTAGAGCAACCCTGTACTGTAAACTCTAATATGAAGAATAAATCCTGAATAAGTTACATTATGCAGCTGTTCTTTTCATGTTTATTTACATGTTTCACCATAACTTGGGAAAGTACTACTAATTGTACTACTATAGTAACACCTGAATAGAGAAACCAAAACTTAAGGAAGACTTAAGCTTGCACAGATAACAACTGTAAGTTGGACTGTAAGTTGGTACAAGATCTTGACCTGTAAAATTACCTAAGCTGGGTAAAAACACACTCCTCCAGTAAAGCCATAGGTTTCATCGAGCATATCCACAGACCTTTTAATCACTTCTTTAATTGCAGCAATCCCTAAGTGACTTCAAGCACTACTACAGTAACATCTAATAGATGTCATAAAAACAAGCCCATGAAGTTAAGAGCATCCAAGTGAGTGTCCCAGTGCACAGTATTCATTTGGCTTTTCCCGCTTTGGATTTAAATCATACTTCCAAGGTGCAGATAACTTGTCCAGACCTTTCTCCTCTGGAGCAAGACCCTGAAATTCAACTGTCCAGGACTTGACACTTGTGCTCTTTCACATTCTTCCCAGCAATTTAAACTGGTTCCTGGAAAGTCAGCTCTGCAGGCACCATTGCTTTCAGTTTGCATCTTCAGAAGCATCAGATTCTGAATCACACACTTATTCCCCTTTCAAAAAACTTAATCTTTACTTTAGATAGTGCAATACATACACTGACCCATCCATTTCACACATCTCTCTTATAAACTCCCTGGTTGCTCAAAAAAAGGGCTAGACATCTCATAAGAAAATTTCTCCTGCTCTCCAGCACCCTGTTTCATTTAATGTCCATGAGGGTGTCCAAACTCTCCATCCTCCTACTAACAAAACAAGTTTTCTTTACCAAAAGGCTGAATGTTTCAGTGATTACCTGCTAGATGATGGGTTCTTCTCTCTTAGGCTAATTATTAACCCAGCACTGCTTACATGAGACTAGAAAATGATCATTTTTTGTTCATATATTTGCATTTTGGTCCAGTACAGCAGTAAAAAGATGACAGACACACAGTAGATGAGCCCAACTGCCAATGTAGTGTTTGCCCAGATCTAGCTAACCTCTACAGAATCAACAACTCTGAATTCACAGGGCAATGGGGGACAGAACTCAAAAGGTCCATGTGGTTCATCCTCATGCCCAAGGCAAGATCCAGAAACTGATGGCATTCAGAGAGAGCTTCAAATACCCTGTCCTTAAAGCCTGTAACACAATTTCCCCAGTAACCTCTTCCCTCAGCAGATTCCCTCTATCAACCCGTGAACATCTGTACATTTTTCCCATGAACTAACATTGAGCTTTAATAAAGAGGTTTCTGATAAATTAAGAGAGTAACACATTTAACAATATTAGTATCTTTTTTCTTCAGGAAAAAAGTTGAAGCACTTTCTCTGCAAAAGGCAGTTCAGATTTAACATTTTCAGCATCACTAAATTGTACAGACAGGACTCCATACTCAAGAGAACATCCCTTCCCTGCACTGCAGGGCTAGTCAGGTGAGAGAAGATTACCCCTACTAGTCACATTTAACAGCTTAGACTCTTCATGCACAAGATATCAGAGATTAAATACTGATTTTACATTATAGCTATTCATTATCACTAGGCATACTCACTCCTTGTAGCTAAACTATGACCGTTAATTTGATTAGTCACAACCCACGACGAAGACCAAATTACCACAAAAAAGCCTGCAATAAGTTTTATAACGTCTCTGCAACATCATACTGCTTCCTTTAAATACTTACCCACAGGTCATGCAAGTTTGGCACAGTGTATGTGGGCTGTACTTCAGCTACGTTTCCCATGGCCTGTCCAATATTGAAAATGTTAGTTGGAGACATTTCTTTCTATACAAATTTCTCTAATATTCCCTAAAACTAGGCTTTTTCTTTTAGCACCTTTTCATAAGCATCATCTCTCATGTTTCTTCGTTCACCAGCATTTCCTCTCAGCTGAAACTGCATTTGTAAATACATTTTTAAAAAGCCAAAACTCACGTCTGGAATTGCCTGTATTAAAACACTTGGCACAAAATTCAGGAATGACAGTTTTGGGAATGAGGTCCTGCATTTGCCAAATAACTTGTTGAGAAGTTCTGTCCATGCTTTC
>NW_008823944.1:1136807-1157853 GCF_000699105.1 Pygoscelis adeliae | reverse complement strand
AAATAACAAGGACAGTCACAGTGGATTCCCATTACATTCACAAGCATGCACAAGCAAGATGCACAGAACTGGTTTTAGAGGCACCTAAGCATAAGCTGCTCTTTGGAAGTACCCTGGCATTTTTCTTCAATTAGGCAGAAAAAATTTGCCTATAACTTAAACAGCTGAAAGTTCTTTGCTTCTAATGCCAGATTCTTTCCAGTGCCCTGATGTCCTGGTTTCGGCAGGGATAGAGTTAGTTTCCTTCCTAGTAGCTGGTACAGTGCTGTGTTTTGGATTTAGGGTGAGAACAATGTTGATAACACATCGATGTTTTAGTTGTTGCTAGGTAGTGCTTACACTAGTCAAGGACTTTTCAGCTTCCCATGCTCTACCGACTGAGAAGGCTGGAGGTGCACAAGAAGCTGGGAGGGGGCACAGCCAGGACAGCTGACCCAAACTGGCCAAAGGGATATTCCATACCATGTGACGTCATGCTCAGTATATAAAGCTGGGGGAAGAAGAAGGAAGGGGGGGGACGTTTGGAGTGATGGTGTTTGTCTTCCCAAGTAACCATTACGCGTGATGGAGCCCTGCTTTCCTGGGGATGGCTGAACACCTGCCTGCCAATGGGAAGTAGTGAATGAATTCCTTGTTTTGCTTGGCTTGCGTGCACAGCTTTTGCTTTACCCATTAAACTGTCTTTATCTCAACCCATGAGTTCTCTCACTTTTACCCTTCTGATTCTCTCCCCCATCCCACTGCGGGGGCAGTGAGCAAGCAGCTGTGTGGTGCTTAGTTGCCAGCTGAGGTTAAACCACAACACCTGATTTCTCTTTTAGAGCATAAACTAGATCCTACTCTCTTGTCAACTGCAATCACTTTCTCTGCTTATAGGTGAAACAGGGAGCAATGCTGAGTCAGCAGAACATACGCACTAACTTTGCACCAGGACCCTGTGGTGTTAGAGCAGGGAGTTTTAGGCAAATCACAGAAAGAAGGATGCTAAACTAAACATTGTTGCACTGCACATGAAGTGGGATGTTGTATCATTGCTGAGATACCTACTTCCTTCTCTAACACCAAACACAGCATTATTTGACAGCAAGCAGCACATTTGGATCAACGTTTTTTGAAATTAGTGACAAGTAACAGTTTCTAAATGCATTTTAAAGTGCATCCTTACTGACCCTGCAAGCAAAAACAACCATTAGCTATCTGGCTTTCATGCAGAGTTCATCCAGGTCACTAACTATTTTTTGATAAGCAACTTACCCTTAGCTGTATTCTCAGGTCAGTATATCTGTTAAAACATTAAACACTGCTGTTGAGAGAGGGCTACACAGTAACAGTGTAAACCATCTAGTACACAGATGAAGTTACTGACAACTCTTAATCCTGATAGCCTGCATGAGCTAGGAAACAGGTTGCTTTGCATCTTGGAATATTATGTAACAAAAGGTGATAAAGACATCTTGCTCTTTATCTTTTGTTAATGAACCCTTACTTCCAGAAAACAGCTGTACTGCCCTAGATATGTTTTAATCTTGTTTTATAAGTCAAAGCAGTAGCAAAATAACATATTAAGTTGAAGCTATGATTCTGATGAATCATACATTGCACAAAAATAAGTTTAGACAGATGAATGCTAAGCTTATGACAGCTCAGCAGAGCCTTGCGCTGGAGAAGCGTGCAGCTGCGTTAACATGGGAATCACAAAGAGCACCTTTCTCAGAGAAGGAGTAAACCGCTCTAAGACCTTTTATCACAGGGAGAGAATACATGTGTCAGGACAGCCCATAAAGAAGTGCTAGCCATTCTCCTTACCACAGTGTGGCCTTACTCTCAAACCTCATGGGCAGAAGCAGGGATATGAAGTGGTATGTTACAGCCTCCTTCTCTGGATCCCTTGAGGAATTAATGAACAGGCACAGGAACCAGAACGGTGCCTACCTGCTAAAAAAAAAAAAAAAAAAAAAATCGGAGTAATGGACAGGAATGCTCCTTGTGCTCTCCCCACACTGCTCAGAGTGAAGGGCAGCAGGCCAACCTTATGAACTCACTTCAAGCAACAAGGTATTGATCAGAAGTTCATGTGCTGGAACTCTGAAGCTTGTGGAGATGAGACCAATCTCCTGTTCCTTCCTCACTAGGAAAACAGCTTTAAAATAGCTTTGCTTGGAGGCAAGGAGAGGAGGGAAGACAGACAGGTTGATTCTTGTTTGGTTTAAGGTATTTGATACAAGCCTGCCACAGGAAGGAGGAACAAGAAGTGATATGCAGATTCAATAGATAGGTACACAAATGTCTGACTTGGCATTTTGCCAGTTTGATATGACTCACTCAGACAATATTGTGATTAACAGAGGTTGGAAGGAGTTTAATATTTTATCCACTACAAGACCCATGACACATACCATAAATACACTGAAGTCTACTGTAATCTGACAAGAAAAAGTGTCAAACTGGTTTCTGGGTTTTGTCAGGTATGAGAATTTGTTTCTTAAGAAGCCTCTTCACAAGTCTACTCATGCTGCAATGGGCTACAATGCAAAAGCAGCAGAAAGAAGAAAGCAGGCAAAAGCAACTCTCAAATTAAAACGTTTCATCATCTTCTACACAAGGCTCTATTCTAATCCCTTAGCAATTCTTTGGCTAAAATAAAATTAGAACAACCAGAGTGGAGAGGGCCCTCCAGTGAGCACACGTCTTTTTTCTGCAAATAAAGCACTGCTGGAGATTTGATCATGAATCACTGCAGTTTGTCTTTATCACAACTGAAAATGCAACTGCATTTATTTATAAAGACAGCAAAGCTGATATTCACCAACCCAGCTACAAAAGAAACAATGTCAGGCAAGATGTGGTGATGTTTCTGCCTGTGGGTGACAGTCAACTCTCAACACTTCCCTGGTGCTGTTCCAGTGACCCCACATAACTATATTAAGCAATTAACGTCTTACGATCACATGTCCATGTGGTAGCAGAATGTCAGTAACTTTTCCTTGTAAATACATTTTCCCAGGTGATTAATAGCAGTGGTTTAAACAAAAGAGAACCATGTCCCCTGCAAAGAAACATTTTTCATCCCTGCCCAACACAAGTTTCTAAGGTTTATCACTAGAATACCGCCACACAAATGGCTGATTCAGCATTCATTATGGTGATGGAAACTTTTGTTAGCCAATGATTATAAGAAGATGGCTTAAGTCGCTTGGGCCATGGCCTCCTGAACTAAAGTAGCTGCTGACAGGTAGAGCATCTGCTCTGTTGGCAGCTGATCAGCACTGAGCCCTTTCTATGCCTGCCCTCTTTCCCATCCTTCTAACTTTTCTCCCTTTGCAGTCATTCTGAATGTTAAACTCAGTATCAGAACAGCCATCTTTTAACATGTCCACATGGCTAAAACATAACAGGTTGGGAACATCTACCACAATAAGATAATCCATTGATTTTTTTCTGTAAAATGATAATTTCACATATTTAAAACACCCTGACTTCTCAGCATTCCTGACCTGAAACAAATGGACAAGCATGTTTATAAATACAGTGGAAACTGTAAGAAAGAAAAGGGGGAATTGATTTTGCCCACAGCAGAGGGGAATAAACAGTGGCACATTTAGACAGTCTGGAAAACTGAATACACAGACAGTAAATGGAAACAAATAAAAGGCAGCAATCTTCTTTACACATCTGTTTATGTAAAGAGGCCTATCTCACAAACACACATTTGACCTTGTAAGCTCTCCTCCTCCATTTCTTTAAAAAAAATTAAAAAACCAAAAACCACAAACTGCAGATACAACAAAAACGTTATACACAGCAAAACTTTAAAAGTTCAACCCTCAAAACAGTCCAATCTTCCCCATTTGCTGACATTCTGCAGATGCATGAAGTCTGAAATTCAAGATTAAGAAAATAAATTTGTCCACAAGAAAACAAACCATTACTGTTTCCAGTCAGCTTGCTCTAAAAGCCAGCTATGATTATTATCACCTTCCTAATTATGCCAGATCTGCCCGGCTTGCCTACTTCAACTGATTCACAGAAAATCAAGCCCATCTATTTACAAGTCTGTGTTACAATTTTAGCCTCAATGACTCTGGATGATTACACTAACATTGAAGTTAAGTAAAAACAACACTACAGCCAAAGAACAGAACCAACACATAATCAAAATAGAAAGACTATGGGTGAACAAGCAACAAAGAACAGTAAATATTATTAATCTGATATCAGGCTGAGAGCTACAGCAAAAGAAGAAACTGAACGAATAAGCACTAAGGCATAATAAATCAACCACACTAATCACTAACTATTTACATATGGTTATCTTATTGTTATCTTACTATTTTTAGCCAACAAATTTTTTCACAAAATGTACAAGAGCAGCCTGTCTGATAACACTAACATAAAGTTGGGAAAAAGATTTAAATTAGAGAACCACTGCTAAAAAGTCTCACCGCAGAGAGACTCAAAACAGCTTTGCAGCAGAAAGTGCAAATGATCAGCATGGCTTTTCTCCACAAATTCATTATGTCATTTTGTTTACAGAATATGGAAAAATAAATTCACATGTAACAAGTGCAATATTGTAAAAGACATTGGTATGTTAGCTCTAAAACAGTTGCCATTTTACTTTACTACATTAAAAACATTTATTAGGAGTGAAGATAAGTAACATACTACAAGAAATGAAGTTTAACTCTTCAGCTTCCACTAGCAAAGCAACATTGAACCACTTACAGTTTTCTTAGTTTTCATTGTTCTCCTGATACAGTGGAAATCTGTTGTATATTCCCTTAAGTAGTTCTTGATCTTTAGAAATAATTGCTACCAATGTGAATAATCCCAAAGAGAGAGCTGTGCAACAGCTACTTAAATCCTTGTGGGGAAAAACATCCAAAAATAAAATTATCTATGGTATGAAGAATTATACAGAAACGCTATTTTAAAAAAGACATGCAAAAGCTTCAACAGTTCCATCCAAAGACTAATGTTGCTACCTGGAATTAATTACAGAAAGAAAAAAAATCTATCTGCTACCTTCAGATATAGCTTGGTTTTGAATTTATTAACAGCAGTCTAATATATAAAATATATATGCCAGTTTTTTTCTCTTAAGAAAGATTACAAAGCTTGACAGTACTTCTAAAGTGAAACTATACTGTAGACTTAGCGAGTTGATAACTTTCTAAAAACAAACGCAATAGAGTCAAGAATATCAAAGCAGACACAAGAACTAATCTGCTTTCTTCCAGGCTGAAAAATCTAATCTATAGCAAGGTATAAGTTTCTTCTATGATTACATTTCCTATTACATAGTAAGACAAAAAGATGTGTTGCTACATCCTTCCTTTTAACTCTGCATTTTGTAAAAAAAAAAAAAAAACAAAAAAAAAACCAAAAAATAGAGTAGCCCGATGGAAAAAAAAAAAAAAAAGAGTCATATCTTTTAAGTTAGAAGTAAGCTTTGAACTTCACTGGCAATCTTTAAGGGCATTAAAGTTACTTAAATTTATATCTTAAATATCAGCCTACATTTCAGAATTTTTACTGTCAGTATGGCTCATTATTTGCAGCACTTTAACGTACTTCAATACTTGCAAAAGGCATGAACTACACTCAAGAGAAAAAAATTTACATATTTTTTTCTCATATATAAGCTGAGTTGAGTCCGTGTGGTTCTCCTACCTTTCCAGTGTTTTATCGCCCTTCTCACACCAGTTTTCTACTTGTGATCATTCAATTATCAAGTGTCACGGACAACCTCAGCAGCAAAATGGTAAAACACAAAAACCAGTAAAAAGTTTATCTATCCAGGCTTTCCGATCAATTTTCTGTGGGCATGCCTTACATCCTTCCCCCTCCTCCTCTCACTATAGGATCTAGTTGTTCAGAATAGGCAAGATGCCCCAGCACTTGCTAACCATGGTATGTTTGCTCCAGTAAGATACAACCAGTCACATAAAAAGCCAGAGAAAGGCCCCACACTCACCGTCCTTAAACTGTTGCTAGAATCTCTTGGCTTTGTTGTGAAAGACTAACAAAAACAATCAGTACAACTCATGGTAAAACAAACAGACAAAGAAAAAAAAAAATCTGCGTGCCATCCTCATTCAGTCTTTCCTCCCTGTGGCAAGCTTGTGCTACCAACCCAAGCAAGAACTTGCACAGCATGCCAAAATTGAATTAGGCCTATGCCGCAAGCATTCTTTCTTGTTCCTAATGTTCCAAGTAGTTTCAGAAAATAGTAACAGAAAACTGACAGGGACAGGATTCCTCTCAGTTCCAATTGCACATAATATATATGCCTAGTTTTGTGTTTATTTCAGTCATCTTCCTGCTCTGTTGACTTCAGCTTGATGCTAAATGACAAAGAAACAGATGATATCTGTGACACTAGTAGTACTGTAAGAGAATGTACATTTGCCAACTATAGAAAGAGACTTCAAACTATTCTAGAGAATAAATAATGATGTGTTCAAAGAAGGTAATAAAAAAATCAGACATAATAATTCAAGGAAATGTCATTTAAACTACAAGAAAAATATTGCATCTACCAATTCAGGTCTCTGCCAGTGGTCCCCTTGTCACATACTGAAGTTCCTGGGCTGAGAAAGTTACCTTGCAACAAGTTCCATTTGTTTTCTTCTGGTTGTTTCTGCTTGCAATCATTTTGTACACAGACTACTGACAGCAAAGTTAACTTCTCAATACACTGCATAACATGTCCCATTGATTATTTTGGGGGAAAGAGATGGGTTGAACTTCTTCACCTTCAGACGTTTGCATATAGACAAAGTTTCTGAATAAAAGAAAAGGAACTGACTACAGCAAGCAAAAAATTCTTGCTGTTAAAGTCAACCACTACTTAGCCTCTACTCAGGCAACATATACAGATGATTTAGAGACCATTGTTGTGATTTAGGCCAGGACAGACTAAACACAAAAATGAATTACTACCCAATAATTGAATTCATGTGAAGGAGTTTGGATGTTTATTGCCTCTGTGATAGGAATGATTATTAATGCATAGACCACCACAAAAGCACTGTGTTCTCTGGTTTCCCCAAAAAACAGTTTGTAATAATCCAAAGAGACCAATATTTTTAATCATGTTTTTATTCTTACCTCAGCCTTTCTTCTTCTTTCTTACGAAGGCTGAAATCTCGCTGAACCACCTGGAGCACATGCTCTGCTTCTTCATCAGTCAAGCCAGAAAGATCCAGTTTTCTCCCCATTATATACTCTGTCCTGGATATGAATAACTATGAGGAATATCTGAAATCAGAAACAGCAAAAAATGCAAAATTAATTGAAAGCTCTGATATTTTTCCCTGAGTGCATTGAAATCACAGGCACAACTGCCCAACAAAAAGAAAGTTGCTGCCATAAATATCAGAGAAGAAAATCATAAAATCATAGAATCATTTAGGTTGGAAAAGACCTTTAAGATCAAGTCCAACCGTCAACCTAACACTGCCAAGTCCACCTCTAAACCATGTCCCTAAGCACCACATCTACAGGTCTTTTCAATACCTCCAGGGATGGTGACTCAACCACTTCCCTGGGCAGCCTGTTCCAGTGCTTGATAACCCTTTCAGTGAAGAAATTTTTCCTAATATTCAAATTGAACCTCCCCTGCCACAACTTGAATGATTCGTTTCAGAATTATTTTTCAAGTTCCATGCACTGAAAGCAATCGCCCTCAATTTAAAAAGAAATGCAAAAGATAATATTATTTAATATCCCAAATAATTTGAGGGAAGACCTCAGTGTTGCCCTCAACAAGAAACACGTTAAACTCACTAAGGTGAAATCAGGTTTAGGCATTTCTTAAGATTTTATGCCATGAGTTCGCAAAACTGTTTGCAAAACACAATCCCTGCCACTGTATATGAACAGAGAACATACTCCCCTGTAACACTCAAAAATATTTTGTATTACCAACTAAGAAACCAGGAATTATTTTAAAACACCATAAAAAAAAGCAAGCATATACATCGCAAATGCATTTCCCAGAGTGACTGGAAAGTTTTAGATGTCACTACCACCACGATACCTTTATTTTCCCTTTCTGTGAACGACAATGGAGAAGAAAAAGTAGTAATGTTATGTGTGAATTGAAGGTACTATGAAGTTTGAACTAGAGTGTGGTCCATTTATTTCATTAATAAATTATCATAAATTTGTTCTAATTTATTTTCACATGACTTATTAATTTTGTTGAATTTAGTAAATTCATCTCAGTATTAATTTCTGTAATTTGATTTATGTAATTATTTGGGCAATCATAAAGGTGTCCATCTCCACATTAAGCTATGGTTTCAGAAACATCACACAGTTTTTGCAGCTCTGTTATGAGCTCCTAGCAATGTATATAATAATTACAAACACACAGAAGTTCTTACATTATACTGAAGAGGTAACTATTACTGCCCCTTTATCCATGATGAGTGTCAAGTGAATGAGGCTATGTAAAACACATAAGCTGGTTCTGTCTCAAAAAACCACCTCTAAGCAACACTGCTATGGCATACAGTTAAATGCTACAAATAGTATAGCAAGTAGAAGCATGGGGGGAAAAATTCACCTTTATTTTCTAAACATAACAATTCATTTGTTACTTAGATGATGATGAGGGATGTGGTTGGTTGGTTTTTGTTCGGGTTTTGTTGTGTTTTTTAATACAATATTTACTTTCCTCCAATCATCTGGTTACAGCTCTTCAAACAAGAAAAAACAACCCACATGGAAGGAGGGTATTGCTTATTTTTTCTATTTTGGTTAGGCTATCAATGAAGTTTAGAATACACTCTTCATTCAAGGAAACAACACTTCAACAAAAACAAGTAGATGGGTTAGAAGCTTAGGTGAAATCAAGATGACAAGATCCCTCCAATGAGACACAAGCTCACCATACAGCTAACAAAGGTCGCAATGGAACGGTATGTTCTGGCTTGACTCTTTGGGTCTATTAAGGAAGCTGAACAGGAACATCAACAATGAGTTAATAAAGGCTATAAAACGTACTTCTAAGTAAAATTACCCTGATTTTTGTAGAAAAAAGTGCCACAGAAAAAAAGGACTATATGTAGTCTTCACTAACCCCACTTGCAAGGCCAAGAATGTCTGTTAAAATTAAAGGTTGGCTAAAATATAGTGAGGAACAACTGGCAAGATTTTCTTCCATCCCACACACACGCACAAATCTTCCCGAAATTTTGACCAGAATGTTAAGATTTTCCCCCGTCCCTTCATCCGCAGTCCTTGTACCAAAGCCTCACTAGGCACTGGCAGGCATAAGAAATGGTGAGGTAGGGCTTACTGAAGTTACGCTTACATGTTGCAGCTGAAAGACAGAACAAGCAGTGCCCTGGGACACGTTGTTCCCTTCAGGCTTTGGGATACCTGTTCAGCTCTTCCCATGCAAAGCACTTCAGTGCAAAGGCCTCCGACTTTCTGAACGCATGGAAGGGCTTCACTACAGGAAAGCCACATCTGCAGGGAAGTAAGCAGGACTTTTCCAATTAACTTTTTTCACACCCATTCACTTTATGGGAGAAACACAGGATATAAACTAAAAGGAAATAAAACTATTTTAAGCAATTGCTGGAGCCAGTAGAGACAGCTCCATGGTAGGGCTACGTTTGTCTGAGACACAAGACGATAAAGATACTAGGAGATCAAAGATGCCATTCCAGTTGCTCTTGAGCATCAAGTTAACAACTGTAATTAACACTGTCATAATAAGTTCTCCCTTCAGGTCTTCATCAAAATGTTTTTGGAAACTTTGTCAAAATTACTACTGTTTTTTCACACATACAAACTGTGGTCCATCAGTAAAGAAAATTATCCCTTTGATTCAGCCACCACTTCTGGTTGTGAGCACATATTAGAAGCGGGAAATTTACCCCTAAATCTGGAGGTAAGTGGGCAGCCCCACTACCTCTGATTTTTTGGGGTCAGCAAAGACTTAATTTCACGTACACATATACTTTAGAATCACCAGCAACTTTAACTTTTGATTTTCATGTGGTTTATTTACCTATACGACTCAGTCTGCATTCCAATATTACATTAACCTCTAAGGAACTCGTGTTTTTTTTTCCCAGGAAATAATTTTTCATCACACTACTAAATCACCTCTGATCTGGGAGTATCACAGCAGTTTATAAATATTTATAAACAATGCTCAAATGTCTTTTTTTCAGTAAATCCAGATTATGCATTTTGGAAATACACAATGGCAAATCCTCTGTAACAAGTTACATTTAAAAACTGACAACAAAATAGTTTCTCAGCCTAAAATAACTTCTGGGCTTAACTGAAGTAACTTACATGAGGCTGTTCAGATGTTTGCCTTCATGAGTAATATTTCTTTGCTAAATCTCAAACTGAATACAAAACTTAAGCTTTCAGAGACTTTACAAGGAATAATATCGCTCCCTAGAAGACTTTTGCTCAACAAATTAACACACTGTAACAGGAAAGCCTAGGCTTACAATACATGATTGGGTATTGTTTGAGTAATACTCTAATCTTAATACTTCTTACAGTCTGTTTTAAAATCTAATTAAAACTTCCACGTTGAAAACGTTTCTTGAATTTAACCTTTTAAAAAACAAAACACAAACAAACAAAAACACCAAAACAACCACAAAACCCCCACAGAACAAGTAGTAAATTAAATGTTTTTCAAGAACTGCAAGCAATGCTTCTGAATTTTAAAACAGAATCAACACAAGAAATGAGGGCAAGCGGTATACTTCCTAGTCACTTGTGATCAGTAAGCTGTTTGGACTTGCAGTCTCAGCAGAAGATTAGCATTACAGGAGGGTGGGGAGAAAGCCCACAAGCTTTTTTTTTTAAAGTACCAACTAACATTTAAAACAGATTCTCTGCTTGACAAAAAGCCACATCATAAAGTTAATTATCCAAATGGTCACACTGAGTATTGTACAACATAGATCTTAGTTTAATGCTGTAGCAAAGAAATCAGCACTAGCGAGGCTGCATCTGGAGTGCTGCGTCCAGTTTGGGCTCCCCAGTACAAGACAGACATGGACTTACTGGAGCAAGTCCAGCTCAAGGCCACAAAGATGATTAAGGGACTGGAGCATCTTTAACAAGAGGAGATGCTGGGAGCACAAGGACTGCTCAGCCTGGAGAAAAGAAGGCTTGGGGGGTGTATCCGGATACAGGGTGTATCCAGGAGAGATCCGGGATCCCTCCAATACCCTGGCGCTACAAACAAGAATATCCTACAATTCTTTTCATTTCTGAGCAAATTTTTAATTGAGATTTCACCTGTTTCCACAACACAATATCATTTTTGCTTTAAAATGCTGCTCCTGTGCATTAATGAAATGTGATACTAAAGGAGCCAGTATCACAAACTCCTTCAACCCAGCTATTTGCGATTGAAATATTTCATATAGAACACCTTTCCGTCACATGCTTTCAGCTTTAGAGTCACCAAACTAAACACCAGAGCTTTTCTACTCTGTTCTGCTACTCCACCACTTCTAATATTTTCCAGGTAGAAAATCAAGAAGAAAAAGCCTGCTAGTAATTATATCTTTGATTCTGTCACCAATGAACTCATCTTTACTTCCTTCAGCAGTCTGTCAGGACCTAAATAATACTGCTTGATCTGTCTTGTCATTATAGCTTGGCATTTGCCCAACTTTCGCAGAAGTGTTTCAGTACCTTAAGAAATTCTTTGTATAATCTTATTGGTGAACATTTTGCCCTTTTAAGTCGTACAACAAGATAGTCATCTTTCTAAGCCAAAAAGGAAGACAAGCGCTTTGTCCATAACAGAGCTCCTTCACCACACCCCGTATTTTAAAAAAAGTTTTGTTTATTGAATGTCCAAAAGAAGTGATCACATTGCCAGCACAAGATCATTGCACTACATTTTTTAATGTAAATGTCAGAATATGTATCATATATAATGTCACACACTTTATTTGGTGACAAAAATAAGGTCTGAGTGTTGAAAGGGATTCCTGTGTTTTGAATTATGTCAACACACTTGAACAAAGCAGACTTTAGCCAAAAGACAACATTTAAAGAACATTACTGTCCAAAGTCATTTCTACTACAGCTAGCACATCATTAACTCTAAAATGAGGCATCATTAACATTGGTCACAAATTTCTTAATCTTTTTTAAACTCCAAGGAAGTCTAGAAGCTGCAGTAAAGAACACTGTGTATATTCTTCCCTTTTCACTGGAAATAAACTAATGTCCCAAAATAACAAGAGGGAAAATATACTCATGAAAAATACAAAGCCACCTCTTCAGATGAAAGATTAAGTACAGCCCAACTGACTTCAACATGAGGACTTGTATCTGGTGTGCCACATTTTAAATGAGATGCAAGACAAAGATCTCAAAGAGGATGTTATTCTTTGTACCCACACCGATTTTAATTGAGATTTACTGCACATATTTCCTGGTCTATAACCAAAGCAGAAAATTATCTTCCTTTCAGCCTTGTACTAATTTTATGTCAGATTTGTTTAGAAAACCGAACAGCTTGCAAGTTCCTGAGCAAAGTTAAGTTTGTTTCACTGGGGCGTATGGGGGGGTGAAGCAGCAGGTTTTTAAAAGAACCGTGAAGTTCATTCGGTTCCTTCTGGGAGAAATGTTCCTTGTTAATGCAAGTTATTACAATAATCGTGTGTACTTCTTGTCTAGAAGAGTGCCAGGACATACTATAATGGGAGAAATTGTAAATCTTAAAGGTCAAAGGTTAGTACTGTGTGGTTTTAAATTTTAATCTATTTAGGAAATAAATAGGAGTTTCACAGTCTTCTTGCTTCTATATTTTACGTTATTTTAAGTACTGAATATGAAATAGCCGAAGTAGAAAAGCTCCACTAAAGTCACATTTTATTTAAAAAAGAATGGCATCTCTCACCTAAGGATGGCACTCTCCCAGAGGCAGAACAAAGCATATTAAACTGTTTCTAAAAAATAGAAGCTATTTTATTTAAATAGCAAAAAAGAAGTTATTTTTACAGAAAAGACTAAAGATTACACTGGAGGACTTAATTTCTGTCATCCATCTTTGACAGGTTTAAAAAAAGTCATACTAAAAAGAGAATCTTAATAATAAATCATGACCATTTTATACCTATGTATCAGGCCTACAACTGATACACAAGTATAAATCCCAGTGGGAATTCAAAATGTGATATAAAAGCCAAATTCGTTCACCAGAATAATCCTCTCACTGGCAACAGTGAACTCCTTCCTAGAGGAAAGGCTTATCCAGAATTTGGCCCTACAGCTGCTAAAGATCACAGGTCACCTGGCACATACTGTTAGCACATATTTCACTGCTATTGGCTTTCTGGTTACTATATACTCTCATTTTACTTCAGCCTCATCTTCCATTGTTTATGCTGAATTTAGTTGAATCATGTTCAGCTCTATTTTCTCTATTTAGTAGCAACTGTCTTATGGAAGAATGCGTAGTCGAGATGATGGGTCTGACAGTATTCTGACTCTGTGAGACAGACTGTTACTCTTCCCGAAATGAGGAAGCCAGCTTGGAGAAAAAGACAAAATTGGAGCGGTTATGCGCTGACACACAACTGTATCTTGGATGATTGGCCACTTTTCCATGTGCCTTCAATCTAAAGCATGAAATGCAGCTCGTTACTGTAACAGACTGTAAACAACCCCAAGACCAATCATCACAGGTCAGGGAGAAAGCCAGCATGTGCACTTAGGGCATGCAACTGATCCCAAAGAGCCCGACACAATCAGAAATTTGCACGTCTAAGCACAAGACTGCAAGGGCTTTCCTTTAGATGCTCGACTTGCAAAGTGGGGCTCAGAGCTTACTGCTATGTACCGAGGCCCCCTGAACGGAGAGAACAGCAGCTGCTGAACGGAGTTATGGCCCTTCTTCCACCTTCCCATCAAAACCCAAACCAGAACACACCTGGCAAATCAGTCTTCACACTGTACTTTCTAAGCTTGAGTCAGCATGAAGAAAATACTAAACAAAAAGCTCATTTGTATTCCTACCTCTCTCCTCAGCGTTAGCTCAAGAGTGAGGACTGCAAAAATACATTCACCCACCTGTGTTGCACTACACATGCCACATCCTTCTCCTGAGACACCTGTCAGTCTCAGCATTTCACAATCAACGGCCCTGAGATGAGCTACATGGGTTGAAGGAAGATGGAAGAAACAGCAAATCCTTCTCTGTTCCTTCAAAGAATCAGTGGCAGTTTCTATCTCATTTTAAGAGGCAGAGAGAGAAGGGAGCACTCACTTTATCTGTGTAACAGACTAATACGTGCATCCAGAAAAAGGCTCAGGTTCAATGCCTGGGAAGGGTCAAATATTTATCTCCCTCCTTGTGGAAGAGGATATAAGAGAACACAACTCAGGATATTCCTGTGCAGATCCCTATTTCAGATGCCAGCATCCCATTTTCTTGTATGGCCTGAAGAAACTGAATGATACAGAAGGTCCACTACCATATGAGCTGTGGAGCAGCACATGACAAGTATGCGTTTTACAGTTAAATGCCTTCCGCACTACCACAGCAGTAACTATTTGCAAGAACAGCTATAGAGGAGCATCCTACAGATAAAATTCAACAAACTAACCAAGAAAATATAGGTCCACCGAGATAAGTTCAAGGTGTCAAAGCGTCGCTACTGCATGAAGTGGTACTAAGGCTTCTCATTCGAGTTATTCATACCTTTAATCTGGGAAAGAAGACACTGAGAGAAAAGGTAAAGCTTTTGTAAAACCTCAAACAGCTCTGGAAGCGCTACACATTTTACATCTGCATACAAATTTAATTTTGCATTTTAATAGTACAGGCAAAAGGGTTATGATAAATTAAGAATCTCGTAACTTGAAAGCCATATTGTGATCAACTCATGCAAACTACAAAAGTAAACAGTTAAGGGGATTGCTTGACTGCTACCAAAACATCCATAATATAAAATCCAACCAATATGCAAACACACCACAGGCATACTTAAAATATCCTACCCAATAAAATGGATTTCCCCCCCACAACAACATAGGTTGCACTAATTGGTATCCTGCATCCCTCTTACTAAATATCACTCATCAGCATATCCTTAAGTTTGATCCAAGAATTAACCTTTGACTGAGAGAATCTTACTGCAGGACTAGGACAGACAGAAATTCTATTTTTAGAGGTAAGAAAATGCTTCCAACAGCAGTTGCCACAATGAGGCAGTATTCTCTAGTGCTGCCAGATGTGAAAACAAATTTAATACAGTAAATCACTGCTAATTCAAACCACTGACAGGAAACCCCACTGCAAATTACTGAATTTTACAGATTAGCAAGTAAATGAACAAAATAAAAAACAAAAATTTCATAAGACTGCCTTCCGCATTCACTCTGACACATGCAAAGTGCTTCTAACCCTGATTTATGCTAGAACAAGCAAGAATCATAAAGGATACAATAGTAAAGAGTGACATCTGTAAAGCCACATGTCCCATTTCACTGAAACTTAGTGATAAGCTGTAGTTGGTTGACACACAACTTATGCCCCACGCATGGAAAAAAGGGTTTCAGAAGCAGGTTGTCTTTAAAATGTTTAGATAAGCATTTGTTAAGTGACATAAAACAAGAGTAAAATAGAGCCAGAGCTGTAGAAAGCCTCTGAAAACCAAACTAGGAGCTGGGTTAATCTGTCAGGTGGGGGGGTTAATGGATTACTTTGTTGACGCTGGGACCTACTCTACAATGAGCTTAGAAGAGGCTCTGCTTTGGACCCCAGCTTGGCCACTTTTTTTTTTTTAATATATACTGACACTGCACAACATGGAAATAATCTGAGCCCTGGCCAACAAACACAAACCTGAAGTTCTGGATCCCAAGTTTATACAAACAAGGAACGTTTACATTCAAGCACAGGACACAGTCAGGCACTTTCTGGAGTTCAAAGGCCAACTTCACTGTCAGGTTTTGACTGTTGGTTCACTCGTATTTGGATCCAAACTGGAGCAGCCTCGCAGCTCTCTCAGTTTAAACTAGGGAACCAAAAGCAGTTCATCCTCTTACAGGTTTAGAGAATCATCCAGCCAGCACAGACACCTTATTGAGTCCCACAGAAACTATTATTTGATCAATTTAATCAAGTTAAGCTACCGTCTTTAGGAACTAGATAGGACACCTCTGTACTTTATTAACTTCTTTTTTTAAAGCAGTTTCCTTTAGCAGGGCCCACTCTTGAAGATCGAAGTAGCGTTACGAGTACACTGAAATAGCATGCTCCTTTGATGAGCCTACAGGAAGGACATCAGCTTTACCAAGAAAATTCCTGTTTCTAGTCCTCTACATTAGCTTCTCCCAATTTTTAGATTTCCAGTATCCATTATAATAGGCCTCTGGACCTTGACACAACATTGACACCAACTTCCCCCCTAACCAAAAGCTCAATCTTAGGTATTCTTCACCTACCACAACTGCATAGATGACATATTTCCATGGTGGAGGTGCAGCTCACTTAATCATGTGTGGAACCTCAGTCCACGCTATTTCATCCATTGATTCGCCTCTTTTTGACCTGTGATACTACATTGGAGCAGGAATCTGAAGCCTTGTCATTAAACATTAGAGGAGAAGTGGGGGGGTGTGTGGAATAACCAGGCTGATCTTCCTCTAGAGGTGAACTGTTTTCTTCTCATTTAGGACTCAACCCGTGACTTTTGTGCTTGCGGTGATTAACATATCGACCATTTTTGGCACTGCCTTTTAGACCAAGCCCAGCCGAGATTGCAAAAACCAACATCACCAGATTATACCTTTTAGAATCCTTCCCAAAGCTCATTCAATTGTTTTTAAAACCTGGTATTGCTCCAATTCACACACTATGGCTTAACGTAAATCCAACTCATGGTCTGTCAAACAAATGTCAAAGCACTTATGACAGCTCGATGCAAGCATTGAGATAACTTCCAGAAAGGTACACCAAGCACTCCTGGGGATGACCACTGAGGGGCAGAGGGACCAGTTCTCTTAAGGGGAAAAAAAGGCATCAACCTCTTGCAAGATTAACAATGGCTAGAAAAATAGGTACACTCTGCAACTCAAGGTACTTCAGGACAGTGTTAGCTGTATCTCTGTCAACAGCACTTAAATCATACGCTGAACATCCATGCCGTAGCAATTAATGATAATGGCACAAACCAGCACTTTTCTATTTGGATTGCCCTGTGACACAGCATCCCGTTCACACAGCCCAAAAGGGACAGAAGAAAACCACATTAAAATTACCTTCTGTATCAGAAGTAATGCCTACTAAGCAAAGAAGCTCTTCTCGTATTAGTTTCAGAAGAGATAAAACTCCTCATCACAAGAGCAGAACAGAAAATTTACTCCTCGAGTTGTAAACATGTTTTCCTTTCTTTCCTTTCCAGAAGGAAAACAACAGATTATGTGCTGTCTTCCTCCAAGAACAGAAAGTTGGTTTACAACAACAGAGCCACGTATTATTCTGCATGGAGGCGGGTGGAGGGTGTTGGGAAAGGGATTGTTTTGTTATTAAAAATCCCAAAGATTTCAGACTGTTGCCTGGCTTCAAGACTCATTAAAGCCAGCGGGAATGCCATGGACTTTAATAGCCTTTGAATGAGGCTCTACACTTCAGATTGCTATCGCAAGAAGAGACTACATCTCATTTTCTACAGTAAATTACCTCAGCACCCTTTAAACAGATTTGATCCAGAAACTATGGCTGCATTAAGTCACTTATCCATTTATTCTCCTCCATCAATGAGCAGCATATGTTGCAAGGAAGAGTCCAGAAAGAGAAGACTTTTGAAACTGCTGCACAGCAGAACTTGAGCTTGGGTCTTCAGCAGTAGGACAGGCTAGAGTTCCCTTCCCACCTGCCAGCCAGCACCAGCAAAACTCAGGAAGACTACTTAATTGATTACCGTGAGTCAACTTGAGACAATGCCATCAAAAGTGTCTCATCTTCAAGATTAATCTCCGCAGTAGTTAGCTCCTCCACTTCAATAGGTGATATTTTATTTGGAGGTGTACTTTGCCTTGAAGAATGCAAAATTAATTTCCTATGGTAATGCTTTATATGTTAAAACAACCAGCAGATAGTAATAACTGCAATAATCTGAATACCAAACACCAACATTAGTTTTTTCTTTTATGATCAGCAGTTAATCAATAGATAAATGAAGCATATAGGTAATCGGAAGTAACAAGAGATCTTGTTTCCTTAACCCAGCTCAGGGACTAATGGGTCAGTAAAAATTTGCAAGATTTTTACTTGCAAATTTTAATTTGTTTTCGTTAGTATGACTTTCTTAAAAAAAAAAAAAATTGCTCTGCTGTTGACATTTACTGCATATTGGCCTGGAAATTTTATGTGTTCCTATTCCCAGAATAGTATCCATAAGATATAAAAATTTGTCATTATTGCAATAATGCTGATATTAGCTTTTGACCAGTCATGCCACTATGGTCCTTATACTCTGTTCATCTACGCTAAAGCTGCTAGGTGATTCATTAGACTGCTTTCCACTATAGTGTGCTTTATTTATTTTCAGGACATAGAATGTCGAACATGATGTTTATTTTCTGAAAATGCAGTTTTAAAAAAATGCAGCATGGCATTTTTAAGATTGTTAAAGAAAAGAAGATAACACATTTCAGCTGTAAGTTAAATAGCAAGCAGGTCATAATCACTAGTCTTTACCATATGAATGACAGATCTTACTAGTGTGCCAACCACATATAATGGGTCTTCCTCTTGGGTTCCTGTAAATTCACATAAAGTTTGGAGATAGGCGTCTTTGCCCAATCTCACAAAGAGATACATAAAACTAGACCATGGATTGAAATCTTATCAAATTACACTGTATTTAGCCCTTCTACAGAATTTCCTGTTTATGCCGTAGATAAAGGCAAAGTTTCTTTGGTAATTTGAGCAACAGCATGGTGTGCTTCGCTCCACACTGAAATATAGCAGTTATGTTCCTCCTCCCTTAAGTCCAATAAGCTGCTTTCTAAAGTAAGCTCCTATAAATCTCTGAATATCAGAAATTTGTGGCTGGTTTATTTTCTGGCTGTCAGTGGTTCATAGGTAAGACAGAAGCCTTTATTAGCTCTAAGAATCTACCTAGCAAATAACCTACCTGGATCCAAAAGGAGGGTGAATAAAGCATTCCACAGGAAGGCTGGATTAGTCCACTCAAACAAATGAATGGGTTTTCTCAAAGAGAAAAATTGTCCCTATGGTTTTCATGGAACTATATTCAACTAGTTTCTTTCAACTTGTCCAACTTCCCAAGGGCAAGTTAAGGTGGTTTACACTGCCAAACAGCAGTTTCCAGTCTGATAACAATAGGGTATGTTAATGTTGGCAGCAATACAAAGGAGTCACACTTTCATACAGATGTTTATGAACAATAGTGATTTGGTATATCCAGCTTTTCTTCAGCATCACCCATGCATAGTTCAGGGATCTGTTCTTTGTTTAAGTACAAGTTCTTCAAGCGTTCTGTTTACTGCAGCTATTAAGTGAGAAAGGTGAACTCTTACTGTGTTCATACACTTGGGTACATCCTATATAATCCAAAAGCCTGGTTTAGCAATCAATTTTAGCGCCCTCAGCTGTATTCAACAGGTTAGGGTGGAAGCAGGAAATCAACACAGGAAAATAAACGAAAGTTTTAGCTTAGCTTTCGTGATCTTGTATCACTCCTAGACAGCACTGGTTCACATGAAGACAATCCGTTAAAAAGCATTAACCTTTCTGAAAGGACAATATTGTGTCACTTGAATCAGCAGCAGGTCCAAGATGCCAGCCCTGTCACAAGGGGCACTGCTTTTTAAGTATCTCTCATTCCAGTGGGGGCTGCTGGGGTGGAATTGACTTCTGGGAATTCTCACTGGCAATTAATGTATCACAGCTGCTGAAAATGGTACTCTCCTGTTTGTAATTGCTATAGGCATTGTACTAAGTTATCTGACAAATTCCACAGGAAGGCTACAGAATTGCCAAGTACATTTTTGGACACTTGGGCATAATGCATCAGTAAATATACTCTGATACAACCCCGTACCTGAGTAACGATGGGTAACGCAGTAGCCTGAGGGATTATGTACCAGATACAGCACCTTCTGCGTCTTACACAGCTCTGTTCACTTTCTCAAGCTAGAAGTGAACAGCAAACATTACTGTTTAACGCTTAACTGCGCGGGCAGAGTCGGTGGTCTCAATACAGTTCACAGGCAACCGCTATCACCATTAATAAGCAACTATAAAAACCTGTCCAGCTTGACGACAGGTCCCTCAAAGTCAGAAAAATGTCTGGTAATGTGAACTTTCCCTCCTTTCTCTCTCTAGCCTTCCAGAAAAGGGTTATCAGAGGAATGAGTAAAAGCCTTTATTGCCAAAATCCTTGCTGTGCCTATTCTAACAAACCCAAGGCTCCACACAGCAAGACAGCTACCCACATTTTCAGAAACGCAGGAAATAGTAAAATGGTAGGTATAAGGCAAAAGCCACCATTTGTCAAAATAGATTGCTAGATACAGTTAGCAGCCCTGCAGACACGCTTGAGGAGGGA
Source organism: Pygoscelis adeliae (assembly GCF_000699105.1). Lineage (NCBI taxonomy): Eukaryota > Metazoa > Chordata > Aves > Sphenisciformes > Spheniscidae > Pygoscelis > Pygoscelis adeliae. The sequence goes on along the minus strand of NW_008823944.1, from coordinate 1,137,256 downwards.
CACACACGCACTCTAAGGCATTTTGCGATCTAATTTGGTTACGTTCGGCTAAAACATAACACAAACCTCAGCACAACACGCGCTCCTACTTAATTAGATTCCCCAAGAAAAGTCAGTCCGAGCCATATGGTATTTTCCTCAGCAGTTACGATAAACTGACCTTGATACTAGGAAAACGCACGCTGCTTCTGCCTGAAGCATAGATTACAAGCACGGAGCGGCGGGGTGCTCCCGCGGAAAGGGGGCAGAGGCAGCGCCATGCAGAACCACCACACCCCACACCCCCCCGTGCTCCCGGGGAACTAGATCAAGAGTTAAACACTCTAATAATAATAATAATACTACGCGCTTGAATAACCACGCTGCCAGCAGAACGCTACGAAGCTACTCAGACATCTGGCCGGCAATTAAAAGAAGCCTCATATCGTGTCGTCGTGTTTCGTCTCCCC
>NW_008823944.1:1124132-1135630 GCF_000699105.1 Pygoscelis adeliae | reverse complement strand
GGAAAAAAGAGGCCGGTTGGTGCAAACGGACGGGAGTTGCATCCGTGTGGATGCGGCACGCCGGGGAATCGTAACGAAGGTGTGGCCTGGTCAGTCGTCACTGAGCCACCGCTGTAATTTGGCCGTGCTGTTTGTGTGTCCTGTACCACTGCAGATTGTGCGGTATCAGGCTAATTACCTTTCCCGTGGTGTTATTTTTCATCCCTGTTTTTTCATGCTTGTTTAACTTCGTTTTAAAATAGCTGCAGCTGTTCACTGCACGGTACGGTTTTTTGATCTCGGCTGAAGTGCTTTGTCAAGACAGATGTATTCGATAAATCTTGGCAGGTTTTCAAGGAAAATATTTTCTAGGAGAATATTTTTGTTTACATTACTTTCATGGTGTTACAAATAAACTGGTTTATCAAACGTTTACTTCTATGCTAACCTACACTTGCCTATGTTAGTAAAACGGGTGCCACTGTGAGGCAGACACCACATTCGTTTCAAAATTATGTAAAAAAAAAAAAACTTTTGGAAGTATTCTGCATCAAATATTATTTTGTATTTCCCAAACACACCTATAGGTAAATACATGTCTGGGTATTTCCCAAACAGAAGAAACTTGTTACTTCTTTAAATAAAAACAAGAAAAAGAACCAGTCGTTTTCAACAGTGACATTTTTTCAAGAGCGACAGGACATGGCAACAAATCTGGAACTGACTGAAAGGAAAGGTCACTCATTACTCTTACTATCGAAGAGTAATTGATAACACGCACCAAGCGTTTTTAATAATTGAAAAAATATCTGGGTGGAAATCCCTCTCCAATCTTACACTTCTAGCTGAATCCCTGAAAGAAGAACATGTTTTAAGATCAGCCATCAATATCAATTAGCTATAATGCTTATGATTACACCACCGTGAGATCAGACTGGTAAAACTGTGCCCCCGCTCCTCACGCTCAAGCTAATAAGCTAATATTAAGTTGACTTCAAGAGTAATGTTTCGCCCTTGCCTCAACTTTGTGTAATTAGGTACACGGAGAGTTTATACCTTTCTCTGTAATATTTCACACTCTTCTCCGCTGGAGACAAAGCATTGGACCCGAGGCTCTTTTGTTCCACACCGGTACAGTAATCAGTATGTTTTTACTCTGCAACAGTACTCCACAGGGAAGGTATTAACTTATGGCACACTTACACCAGCCGTTAACATCTGACAGAGTGCAACCACGAGAGGGGAAAGAGAAGAACAATGCACCAGTGAAGAAATACTGTAACGGCCTTATGGATATTATGCTGGACTTCTCTATTTGTCTGCATCCCCTACCTGTTGGATGTCCTATTTGTCTTCATCTACTGCTTTTGGCATCTCGCTTCAAAAGAAATCAACTTCTCTTTGCATCCGTAGCAAGTATTTTCTGACGGATGGCATTCACAGTAAAAAAAACCAAACAACCTGACTAAAATCTCTTTTCACTGCTATAGGCAAAATCATAAGGCATAGATGGGTGAAACTGAGATATGCCAGGCTTTCCCTGGAATCACATATGACACAGCCATTGAATAATTAAAATAAGTATCTAAATAAGGATGCAGAATAAACAGAAGTCTAAGGAAGAGAAACTCTGCAGCCAAGCATGAGACCCAAGTGGTAGCATGGGAATTTTTGCCCCGTGAGCAAGTCGTGGCCGACCCCCTTCCAACCCAGTGCCTGGCGATTGCAGAGCGGAGCAGGGCACTGAGGGGTGCGAGAGATACCGGCAACAGTGGGGTGGTCATCAGGGAAAGGGGAATGCCCCATACATTTATCTCACTTCCTATAGCTCTGAAATTCCCATTCCTCCTTACGTTCACAAGAGAGTTAGGTTAAAGTGCAGGCCATGCAATCTTTCAGGGACAATAACCTCAGTATGGAGAGAACCAAAAAAGAAGTCAGACCCCCAGTATGCATCTGTAGTACAGGAACCGTTCTGCCACATGGTGCTAAATAAGCTGTAGCATGGAAAAAATCTTGTAAAAAATAGAGAGCAGATCTAGTAATAACGGGGTGCAGGACGAGGAAATAGGTATTTTATTGGCGGTGAGTTTCTCCTGTCACAACACAGCCTTTTTCATAAAGAAAAAAAAATCATCCAAATGTAGACTGAAATAAGCAGGCGGTTTTTGCTTGGAAAGCTCAGCACTAAACCCAGCGGTGGCATAAGCTACACGTGGCTACAGGGCTGTGGTGGCCAACGGGTGACTCCTGAGCCCGTCCCCAGGCTGCGCTGGGTGACCAGCCAGCCGCACTTGTGCAAGGAGGGCAGGGCAGGCCGAGTGCCAGGGCCTGTGGCAGCCTGCCTTAGCCCGGCAGTGGGCAACCCAGGTAGGGTGTCCCACCCTGGATTCAACTTCCCTCTGCCCTCAGCATCCATGGAATGGGGCTTGTGGCCGTAAGGAAGATTTTTGGAGCGCGGTTCCTACGGTCAGGAGTTTTGGCCATCTTTTGTACGGCCTACGATTGTCGCAAAACCTGCAAATAAGTTGGTTTCGGGGGAAATAAAATTTGCAGTGGTTTGGTGTCCCTCAGAGGATATCCAGTGGGGTGCAGAGAGAGGGTGTTAGCCAATGCACTCAGTCAGCTGGATTGTATAAAGGGCTTTGTTGGCAGTCACAGACCACTGCAGGAGGACTTTGTGACGTTCGCCTTCCGAGTGTCCCAACCTTCTCGACAAAGGTAGGGTTTTTTAGTAAGGAAATTGGATATGCAAATGTGGACAGTACCTGCTGGAAAGACACAAGTCACTCTGTTAGCCACAGGGACCAATTAGGAATTTATTCCAGCTTCTTGCTACCTCAGGGCAGAAAATAAAGACGGTAATAAGTAATTAAGCCTCTCTTGCTTTCAACAGATCTGTTAAGGCCTCAGAGTACTTCCACAAAATGTAGCGAACAATAATTTGATAGTAATAACTTGGAAGTCATTGTAACCTTTTACCTTAGGGTCTCAAAGATCTTCATAAATACGAATTATTTTATAAAGCGTGTATGCAAAACATGGAGTAATATGATAATTCAGTTAAACCAGTTAAGTAATTCATAGCCCATAAGCAAATAGGAAAGAAGTGAAAGAGCTGAGAAGAATGGACAAATTTTTAATAGTACTTAATATGTACAGCATACAATGTGATATGGCATTTTGCCATGACTTTTCTTCAGAGATTTCAACAGTCAAGTTCCCTGCCCTGCAAGCCTCACAATGTAAGGAGGAGCTCTGACAAACTTTAAGTGTGAAAAGAGAAAAAGGAAAGCTGAGACAAGACAGAATTAGGATTATATACATGTTAGTAAAGGAGACAGCTTGAAGAAGTTTTGCTATTTAACTAGCAGCAGAACTTCAGCGAGCTAACGCTTTGAAAAGAAACAAACATACTGAAGTCTCACAGCTGGGACGGAAACACCAGCAGACAAACTGTAACTGATGCGGTAAAAATGAGTTGTTGCAACCAGTGGTGGGATGGCGGGAGGGGGTGTGCATCTTTTTTTTGTGTGTGTGTGTGGTTTTTTGTGGTTGGTTTGTTGGGGGAGTTTTTTGGTCAGTTAAAAGGTAACAACAGGAATATGAGCTAGTAAAAGAGATGGCAGAGGAAAAAAAAAAAATGGTGGTAAGAGCTACCCGTGACTACTGGGAAGAATAATCAGAATGGGAATAAAAGTTTCGGAAGCGAATGTGATGCTGACCATACCACTGTTACTGCGGATTTCCTCATTCACACAGGGTGCGCAAATGCAAGCTTGAAGGTGTCTGCAGAAGATGCTGCACGCAGAGAAATGAAGGCTCTTTTACTGCTCTTCCCTTACGCCTGCCACTGAATGCATATGGGTGAAGCCAAGATTCGATTCCTACATTTCTGCAAGTAAAAAGAAAATTCTTAAAAGGGTGTGGTGGGTTCTTCAATTTCCCTGAAGAATGAACTTCATTTTGTGACAGTGGCCGAAACACACAAGGCAAGCGTCCTTCATCTCCAGGGGTTTTTTTTGTATCAATCTTTTTCTCCACTTAGCCCCACCTTTCATGCAATAACTCCCTCTTGCTCATCAATCCGAGGACAAGCAGCAGCAGGAGGGATGTGGTTCACTGAAGTTTTTCTTCAGAGTTTCATTTATGTCCTGTGCAAAGTGGCACTGAGGGTGTGGTAGCATCTTTTATATGGTTCAGCACTGCTCTGTTCTTTACAAATTAAAAAAATGAGAAAAAGCGGTGTGGTGCCCCGGGGAGGAATAAGAAAAACCATGCAAGTGTCCGGCTGAACGGGAAAATGCTCATGTTAAGTCAGCTTTGACTCCACAGATTCAAGCGCTGAACAAACAGGAGCGGGTGTTGGTTTAGCTCTTGTTCTCTTGTGTTCAGTGGTATTTTCTTTCAGCCTCATTTGGTTTCTTTGTATCAGAATCAACAGGTGGCTATGAAATTTTGGGCTTAAAACAAACCCATCTAAACCCGCTTCGCCTGCTGTTGCTTCTAGAGTTACTCTCATTTGGTTTTACCGGTTCAATTCTCTAGCACTGTCAGAAATTTTTCATTTGCTTCTAAACATAACATTTACTTAATGCCTCTGATGCCTAGAGCCAGACTACAATCAGGCAGGTTGTTTTTCATAGAAAGACCTATTAAATGCTTTTCTTATAAAATAAATTGAGCTTTTTCATTATTTGAAATTATAAAAAAATTAAATTTTAGAAGCTGTCATCAACCCAACTGCCTTGGGCTAAAGCTGACAAATGAAGGTGATGGTGTTAAGAGCTTTTTCCTCCCTTATTATAACTCTACACAGACAAACTATCTTCAGATGCAAAGAGTATACATTATATAATTCTCTGCTTGTATTTTACAAGCAAAATCACAGCAATAATGTCACAAATCCTCATGAACAGTCTTAAAAACCCTAGGCAGTACAAAAACAGTTAATTCCTTTAAGCAAGATTAGTCAAAATTAAACTACTTTATATTAACTTCTTATATTTTAGTATACCCTGAATAAAGTAGTTTTCAGAAATTCTTTTTTTGAAAGAAGCCCTAATCCTGACGGTAATTTCTGCATGGAAATGCAGTCAACAAAACTAGCTGAGCAGAGTTTTCCAACCTGTTATTTGGGGATATAGGATTTAACCACTTCTGAGATGCAGAGAAAAGGTGAGCTTGCTCACTTTTTTCCCTTCCCATTAGACAATTGCATGGGAAAATGTACATTTTCATCCACACAAGTGTTTACACATTTACGAAACTTTTATGCAGCCATCTTATATCTAAGTCCCTACTTCTGTGATATTCATCTGTTCAGAATCAGTACTACATGGCTGAGGAAAAAATGGATGTTGTGAGCAGCAAAAATGCCCCTTGACGGGGGTGCAAGCTTTTTGTACAACAGTCTAGTTCGTGAGCATGTCTGACCCAGGGAAGCAGACCATATTAACTAGATACACTGACTGGTAAGATTTACCCAGGTGTAGCAGTAACAGATATTCTGAGAAACTTGTCTCCACAATGCGTCTAGCAGAGATGGACATTAAAACAAAAATTATCAAGCAAAAATTATTCCATGATGACTCTTTCATCAAGGTAGTTTCTCTGTTGCCAAACACAAAGCTTAGAGACAAATGCATAGCAGCAATAGTTATGGCAATTAAAAGAAGGTTGCCTGCCAGCACCCCTTTCCAGAAAAGAACTGAGTCAAAGTATTATGGAAGTAGATGTGTCAGATGCTGGCACATCTAATCACGTTATTGTTTGACATATTCTTGCACAACCTCTCACATGCCTTGATTATGGTCAGTACCCTTTGAGCTGTGCTCTATACAAGCCCATAGAAAATACATCGTGCTTGTTTCAAAGAGCTTACCCCATGAATGCTCTAATTCCCCTCCCTGGATTTTCTATAATCGGTTTGTTCCTTGGTGTTTTCTCACACACAAAGTAAAATTCTTCTTATTTAACTTACCCCCAAAAGAGCACGGGACATACTGGAGCAGGATTATATCTGTCACAAGATGCTGAAATGACTGTGTGGTTTTATGCAAATCAAATCCTCCAGGGATTTTCCCAAATCCACACACGTTTCTTTTTTGTATATCTGCCTTGGGACCTCACATCAGCCATTTTACTTTTCCGTCTTGTTTTAAAGGTATTGTGTCTGACAGGACCGTGTCACTTATTTCACCTTGGCTCATCCTCGCCGAGAGCTGCAGGCACTGCACGGATGCACTCTTCCGCAAGACCAGGATCAGCCCTGCAAGGCCTATTCCTCACCTCCTTCTGCTCTGCCCAGATTAACAATATCTTATTGCAAACTAGACTTCAGGAGTTTCTCATTTTTATAATTCTTATGAGAACTGCCTTCCCAGTTTGGAAACTGGAGTATATCAGCCCTCCAGTAGACCTGGGACCAGATGACATACGCCCACTTTCTCTGCTCAGCTCTGAAACTCTCAGCTCGCAGACTAACAGGGTGTGTCACTCCAGCCAAATATTTATATACCGAACTTCATTTCCTTATGCAAGTTCCTGGTGAATGTATAAAAATACAGTAACCGCAATTTTAAAACCTAAAATACCCACATCTATTAGTTAAGAATTTAAGGGGAGAGACTGGTCTCTAATTGCACAGCTCAAACTGTTCATTTTCCTATGGGTGCCAATTATTATTGTTCTCCTCAGTGGCATCTCTGCTGTAGGCCGTGGGGTAATGAAGAAAGCTGAGTAAATAGTGCATATAAGATATCTGTGAATCATTAACAAAGTCATTAAAACAATTATAGATGATTTGTACTGAAATAGGGTCTAGCACAGAGAACGTTATTCTTCTTGTGCACAGGCAGTCTATGGTACCAGGAATAGAAGGCTCTGCAGCCAAGGCTTAATCCAACGGTCTTTCTGATAAAATGACCCTTTCTTTCCTGATGTCCACTTTGGAGGCCCTCAGTTGTTTTCTTGTGGCCATTCTTACAAGGGATTATACTGATGCCTTGGCTGTTTGCCGATGAGACAGCTCCGTGACAGGAAAGATGCCCGTGACCCCCGCAGGGCTCAGTAGGCTGGTTGCCCTTGAGGGCAAGCGTTGGACCCTAACTGTAAAACAAATATAAAGTTGCAGACCGACATTTATTTACTTTAAATACACTTAGGAATGAGCATGACCATCAATGGCCTTCCTGGGCAGGTGAGTTTTCCATGTCGCTACCAGCGTGCTGCACAGGTGCTGTCACATTCCCTGTCGCAAGTTGCCATTGTCTGGATCGTCCCTGTATACAAACCCACTTAGATCAGGCCTCCATCGACACGTGCAATTAAGCTGTTACAGCCATCACTGCTCAATGGCTTGATTTCTGGAACGGCAGATGGCCCACAGCTCTTACTGGAAACTTCAGCCCTTTTTATTTCAGGGCTCCTGGTTCTGTAACTTGATGGCCTCACGCCTGAAAAGTGAAGCTGGAGTGGTCCTGTGGTGGCTTCTGAAATGCAGCCCCACTCCTATTCCCACGCCTGGTGCAGAAAAGTGAGGAATCCTCTCTCCTTTAATTAAACTGCCTTAGGTGAAGGTCACTAATTTTTCTTTTTCTTTGAAAGTGCTATGGAATGTAATCCCTGAAAAAACAAACCCACTACAATTATGTACTGCTGTGGTAGAAGAGACAATAAGGTTTCCACAGCAACTGTTAGCAGTGACCCAGTGTACGTCATGAGTACTATGTGACTTCATTACTTCTAAACCATTCGATGGTCTGTATTAAAAAACATTAACGGGAATAGGTTCAGTTACAATTTTAATACCAAATCCCAGTTGATGTACTTGATGTAAATAGCTTTACTGCAAGCTATAATTCTTTCAAAAAAACCCCCCAAACAGAACAGCAAATAAATTGTCAGGCCAATGTTGCTGGAAGATTTTAGCTTTTATATCTGAGGTTCATTCATTTCACTTGCAGCTATATTGTCCTTTCTTGCAATTTAGTCTTACCTCTACTGGATGCATAAATATACAAACAAAAAAATCTCCATATCAAGTACCAAACAATTGAGAAGTGCTCTGTGCTTGAAGACATTATCAAGGCTCTTCACTTAGTGGAAGGGGATATTTTGCCAATGGAGAGGTGAAAGGGAAGTACAAAGGGATAAGCTGAGAAGATTCAGGATCCCTGTAGCCCCCAGACACAGCTTTATCTGTGAAGCGAGGTTCTCTGAATGCAAGATGGTAAGGATAAGGATGAATTCTTGATAAGGAGCAAGACAGAAATACATAGGATTTTACCAGCTGCATGAATAATAAAAGTAAAATTCCTTCAGTCTGTTGAGAAAGCCTAGTTCAGGAGCAGGACATTTGCACCAGCTTCTCTGGTCAGCTCAAGTGCCCAAACATCCTTTCTTACTTAGAGTGAAAATTATAAAGGACCATGTACACACACTCGTGGAAGTATCTCAAATCTAGGACAAATCTGAGGCTCAGGGAAGGGCAAAAGAGAAATAACGTGTAAAGTATATTGGTGGACTGTGTTTGATTGTTAATGGAGGGATCCATTCTCCTAATCTGGAGCATTCAGTACTCTAGACCATAAAAAAAATATAAAAGCATGCTGCTCTCTTCAACTTTTTCTTAATGTTTGGTATGATTTGCATTTTAAAATAAATGCAATCAGCCCCAGACACTTTGCAGTGCATTCTACAGACACCACGGGAAAGAGAGAAAGAACTCCACATTGGAGATGTCAGTCACATCCTTTTCTACAAGAAAATGAGAAGAGACTGTGCGATGAGAACGATATCTGAATCTGTATCAGGGAGACTACATTTGAAACAGTGGCAACAACAAGGTGAGCTCAGACAACCTCATTACTCTCTGAATGTGATTACTTTGGTAGTTCTTCTCCTAACTGCCCATTCCTTGTCTTGCAGGGTCTGCATGTGCAAATTATTCTACCTCTCCCTGCCTGTACTGTACCAAATGTATTATGGATGAGACCCATAATTTCAAGGCAGAAATAATTTCTTCAGGAAATACAGGCCAATCGCTTTCCAGAATTTTTATGCAACTACGTTTATTATTTTGCTTATTATTATGTTTTATAATTTTGAAGATTTTTGAATGGTGCCCTGTGACATTACACCTTACACACCCATCCAGAAGATTAAGTTGCTTGAGTTGCAGCAAGCATTTAATATGTGCAAATAGTTTCTTTTTACCTAGCCGAATATTCAAGTGTAGTTTTCAGCTACTGACTACTAAAACTCTGCTTCTCAAATTAAATCGTCCTTTTTTTCCCAGTCAGGATAGGAAAATATAACATATACCTACTATTCATTAGCATTTTGATAAATGGAATAATAAAGGACATCAGCAAAGAACCCAGCAGCAAATGGAACAACTGTTCTTGCACTCTAACTATGGAGATAAATTGGATTTTTTTTCCACAATAAATCTTCATGTAAACCACTAATTTATGTGTTTGGCCTGCTTTCTCCCTCTACTGGTCTGAAATAGAAACTTTCCTGCAGGAAATTTCAAGACCTTCCATATTAAAATCTGGCCTTTGTATTTGTAATACAGCAAAGAAAACATGATGCCCCTGGTGCTCATTCTCTGCGGTACTAATGAATCACGTGCCACTGTAGTTCATGGACAAGGACAATAGACATCTTCAATGATCTGGCCATATTTATGCTATTTCTTCTTAAATTTGAGCTTGAATAGTCATGTGATAGCATGACAGTTAATCACAAATCCATGATTAATACATCATCCTGAACCTCATTCAAGTGATGAGCGCGAATTACTGTTTGAAGTTTGCTCTCTGCTAAGCAAAATGGAACACATGAAGGGAAAAAGGTGGGGGATGATTGCCACTTTAAACACATCACAATGGCAAGAACATCGCAAAGTCTCTGAGGTTGGGCGTTTCTCACTCATAAGAAGCCAGCCTGGATGAAGGCTGTGTTCAAAAGATGTTGCTACCATGTTCCTCCTCTCTCATGTTTCTCTCTCCTTGGGCAGCCACATAATGAGCTAGCTCAAGGAACTGGTCTGGCCAAAATCTGCCTTCCTGTATACCTCTCAAAGAGTTATTTTTTAGCCAGCAGATTGCACTTCCATCAGCTTAACATGAGAGTGAATCACAGCCTGATCACAATTTCTAACATCTCCAGGTTCTCCCTTTTTCCTTAATATAGTCTTAATTTGACTTACCACATTTCCTGTGCTTTCCTTCCAGAAGGAGCTGATCACTCGGTCCCTGGTTTATCTTTACCTTTTGCCTAAAAGGTGTCCTTTAACCTACAGCACCCACACACAGGTGACCGTGCCGACACTGAAACCCCCCTGCATGCTCTGCTGGATCAGGCAAACGTGTATTCCCATGGGATGCAGGGGAATGGGCCGGTATGGATCACGCTCAGATCAACATACCCTGGACATCTATCTTCCTTGTGATCCCTTCCTCTAACCTATGGAAGAAATATTGATTTTTAGCATGACTCACTGACAAGTTTTTACCTCACTGTTTGCCACTGACAAAGGTTTGAGTTACTGTCTTCCTCCGTCCATGGCAAGAAAACCAGATGATCTCCTGCAGAGCTGAGCTCTCCAGAGGCTGGCATAGGAGGCTGCTGCACTCCAGCGAGCAGCCGCTCCATGGCACCAGGATGCCGAGGTTTGTATTCCTGGAGCAGGAATCCACTGCATTTGCACAAGCAGCGGATCAGGGAGAGCAGAGCCACAGGGGAAGTTTCCCAAGTCTGGGCACATCATAGAGCTGTTTGCATGGAGAGCCCAGATTCATTTCTGCACTGCAGGTTGCTTTGCTTTTACTGGTGCAACCTCAGCAAACTCAGTTATTCAGGGTCTAGAAAATGAATGTTTGGGGTTTTTTTTCCTCCACCGCAGCCTGGCAGCCTGCAGCTTTGAGTGCAGAAGAGGAAAAAAAAAAAAAGATATTGCCAAAAGTAAACGTAAAAAACCCCAGCTTGTAAGCACCATTAGGCTTGATGGCAATGTGAAATGTTCAGAGTTCAGAGAAAGGGAAGAGAAGAGGAGCAGACACTTGACAGTGTGTGAAAGTATATAACCTTGCTGTCAAAGGAGAAAAGACTGTTAAGACAGAAGAAAGAAGCCAAGCTCAGCATCAAGGATGGCTGAGCAAGTGTTTAAAGCTAATCACTATTTGGAAAGGTAGCCAGGAGTTGTGAGGCAGGAAAAAACAGAGAAGGCCAAACGCATGTAGCCAAGGAAAGGAGAGAAATACTCTGGAAGCAACCCACGAGCAGCAGAATTAGGTAGTAAGAGAGCATGTCTTAATCACAGTATTTCACACACTCTCATTTGTGGGGCTTTCTGGCCTCTAAACAGACATGAACGAGCAAAGGTACGAAGTGTGCTTGTCTCCAGGTTAGACTCTTGTCATATGCCATTGGTGCTGAGGCACACATAAGAGGGGTCAGCCGCTGCCACCCACCTGGGATACGCGTGCCTGCACACCCCAGGGCACGGC
>NW_008823944.1:1106117-1124101 GCF_000699105.1 Pygoscelis adeliae | reverse complement strand
AGCCCACCCCAGCCACTCAGCCTCCTCTCCCCTCCCCAACCAGCTCGGGCTGCTCCCACCCGAGGGACCGGAGGAAGCTGCCCGGGACCGTCACAACCTGCAAACCCTGGTATTTCTCCCTTTAGCTGCAGTACTTGATGCATAGGCCCTATGCAGCGGGACTGGTGTGTGCAGCCTTCCTCCATGAGAGCAGAGGAGGCAGGCACAGGCCGGGGCTGCACCGAGGAGCTGGGGGATTTTATAGCCCAGGCCTTGCACACCTAAATGTAAGTTTCTGTTGCTGCATTAAAGAGAATGATTAAACCTGAAGGGCAGACACCATACGCTCCCGGCCTCAGCTGGGCCAGAATCTCACCTCCCAGCTATATAGTAAAATGTACCCAGGCCGTCTGGGTTGAGTTAAAAATCAGTATATGAGAGTTTCTTTGAAAACCATTACAAACCCCTGTGTTCTTTCTCACTGCTTGGTTTGATGAAGGCAGTGACACATCCTAACAAAGTGCCCAGGCTGTACAAGGAGACATTTAGCTTCCTGTTCCCTCTAACGCATTTGATCTCAACGTTGTCCATGTCTGCATGCTAGGATGAAATGGGTGGGCAAGAAAGCCAGAGAAGACTTCCTCCCAAATCCCCCCAAATGGAGCAGTTTCTCAGAAGGGGAAATAGTCTTCTACGAGGAACGGACGTGGCTTTGCCATGAGACAGGGTAAGAGAGACAAGGATTGCAGTGGGTGCCATATCCTTCTTTATCCACACAGACAGCCGGGACAAGGCTTTGATTTCTCAGCAAGCACCGGCTGCGTTAAAGCTGCCTGTTTTGCTCATGTGCTCCCCGCAGTGCTTAAATAGAGCAACTGGGCATTGTCTGCACAGAGATTATGAACAAAACCCACCCCCTGCCCCGAGTGCAGGTGCACACAGTGGGTCTGATCGGGAGCCAGCTGGGAGAGGAGAAGGGAAATGCCACCGGAGCTGGCTGTGCCCGGGGAAGCGACGCGCTGTGACCAGGGAGGGACATGCTCAGGGTGCCTGTGGGAGTGAGGAGCCACGAACTGCTAAGCCATGGGAGCAAGAATTGTGAGCACGGCTCAGACAGGTCCTGAAAAACAGCCCTGGCACACACCAAAATGTACCCAGAGCTTCCTGCTTGGCTGCCATTTGCTCATTTCTCTTCATCCAATTAGAGACGTTTAATCCCGCCAGTTTAATACCCTCTTTGATTTCTGATGGCTGGAAGGACCCACGTCCTCGCACCAACTTAACTTGTGATCATCATCTGGTAGCTCACCCCGGATAAACTCTTGTTTGCACTGCACACCTCAGTCCTGCACCACCGGCAGCTCACTCGGGTGTTACTCCCATTCAGCTGTGGGTTTCAATGGCATCTGCACTGGCGTCAAACAGGCGTAACAAAGCGGTGGATCAACTCCATTATTCCCCACCCTGTGCTCGGGCTGCAGAGCAGGTGCTGGCCCAAAGCCGCCCTTTGCAGGCCAGACCCTCTGCACTTCATGGGGCTGGACCTGCCCTCATCTTCTCAGCAGCTTCAGTGTGCTTCTGCCTCTCCTCTCTCAGCTTTCTCCAGCCCATCTTGCTTTTGGAAATTTCCCTAACACAATGCTGAGCAAAACTGCAAAGTCTTAAAAAAAAAAAAAAAAAGGAAAAAGGCAAGCTGGAGGAGGAGGAAGTAAAACCGATCCCATTTCCAAGCATGGCTTAAAGCTGCTTGCCATCAGACCCTGACAGTGCTCATGTCATGTCTGCTGTCTGCTTACTTCTTGAATTCCCTCTGCAAGTTACTCTAGTCAGAGGAAAATGAAAGTGACGAGCACTGCTGACGTGTACGTGGTCTGAAGAGGGCAGGGGCAAAGTCCTCTGTGAGGTTTTAAAAATAGATGTGCTGCAAGTGTACAGAAAGGTAGACTGAGTTTCCTTCCCCCACATGCAGCTTCTGTAGGCACTTTGAATGCTGGTAGTGTCACCACATGATTTACTGTATGTATTTAACTAGGATGGCAAGGCGCACTGCTAGGCGACTGTCAAAATGCAAGGATTTAATGGTTTGGGATCATTGTCTAACCCACTCCTCCAACATAGCAAAAAAAATCATACAGCTTTTGCCTTAATCACTTACACAGTTTCCTGACATATTTGCAGTAGAAAAATTAACACATCATCAGTTACTCCAGATCAATTTGATGTATTCCAGATTAAGAACTGGAAACACAGTGGGGATGTGCTAGTGTTTGGCTGGGCATTTTCCCCTTTCAAATCATACTTCTAAGCTTCCTGAAAACTACTATAATATAGACAAGTCTCATGGGTTTTTTGTCTCCCTCCTTAAAATAATAGGAATGGTGCCCAATATTGCAAACTCTTTAACCAATCAAGCACACAATTAACAACACAAAACACAAATGTGTTTTGTCTGCAGTATTCCTCAGCAGCAGCTTTAGTGGAGACTACTGCACAGTCTTGGCTTGGTTAGAAAGATCAGATTTGCCAAGACAGTTGCAATTAATTGAAAGTTGTTCCTATTACCTCTAAAGGTTGCTGAAAAGAAATTATATACTCAGTTCTGCCTACCAAGAAAAGGGCATTCTCAGTTATAAGGAGATGATATCCAATTCATTTATATAAGTTTTTATCACAGGTTAGTAGAAGGCTGTACAAGGCCAATTAAATTTCTTATTGGCATTAAGACAGAGACAACTGTTGTGATAGAAATTCAATAGCATTATATTTCGATACTTACTTTGCAGCGAAAATACATCAGTGGAAAATGGATAATACTCCAGTTACCAAGTACTCAGTTAATGTATACTAAAAATGAGAAATACACCTAGGAAATGTACTTTAAAAATACGCCCTGGACTCAGTCATTCTTCACAGTCAATCACCAGTGGATTATACTGTAAAGGGAATTTTGATTTCAGCGCCTTAATCCTAGGCTACAAAATAAGAGCTAGTGTACTGAGAAACTCCAACCAGTGCGTGCATTGCAGAGACCAACAGCAATATTCTTCCTGGGACTTTGGTAGTCCTGCAGCAATTTATCCAGCACTGATGTTGGCTTACCTGCACACCAAGCCAGCCCCGGATTTGGGTGTGTTTTAACAGATTTCTGATGTTTATATTACTTTTGTAAAGTAGCGGACATAGTAGGCCTGATTCCTACCCATGGATAGGTCCAGGGTATCAGTGGAGTTGGCCTGGCTTAAGTAGGAGGAGATGTCTTCTACTTTGGTGCACCACACAGTCCCAGAAGAAACAAAGGAAGTTCCCTCACCTGACTCATGTTAAAAAGGAATCACGTCTTGGGGTGCTGGAGAATAGCAGATGACATCTAAAGAGGAAATGAATTATTCCTATTATTACGGTGCAGAAAAAATAATATTTCTCTAGACCTTTGCGGGACATGTACAAAGACACTCAAGATGTGTTTGCACTAACTGTAATAGAAAGCCTCCCGCCACCCCCAACTACCAAAAATGAAATGACAATTCCAACAAAATATGCAGTGAAATGCAATTATCACCAGGAAAAAAGAAAAAAAAGAAAATTATTAGTCTCCAAATTCTGTTGTAATAGGACAGGGATTCCTTTCAACTCTGGAAATTTCAAACATCAGCTGGGAGCAAAGCAAGTGAATGTAGTCACCGCAACCCAGTCATCTTCTGTTTACAGGATGAAACACTTGACATTATTTTTGCTCAGAGCCATTTACTATCCAGAAGAAATAGCAGCATTGCACACCACAAGCCAGTACCATAATGAATCTGGAAAAGGAAATAAAATTACCCAATGTCTGGCTGAAGCCAGTGCTATT
Organism: Pygoscelis adeliae; assembly: GCF_000699105.1. Classification (NCBI taxonomy): domain Eukaryota; kingdom Metazoa; phylum Chordata; class Aves; order Sphenisciformes; family Spheniscidae; genus Pygoscelis; species Pygoscelis adeliae. The sequence continues at coordinate 1,120,272 of NW_008823944.1, read as the reverse complement.
TATCCATTTTACATAAACACTAAGAACAGAAACCCTTTCTAGCAACAATTCCTAGCTGATATGCCTTCAACATCATGTTTTTCCCCAGCTACATCCGACTCTTGCTTTGCACTATTCCTTGATAAACTTCTTGTTACTCACAGGCATTTTAATAACCAAATATTACTGAACATACTTTCCCTAAAATTGTGACAATAAATTCCCAGTTTAATCTATTATGCAGTTTATTGTTGCTGCAGGAACATATGTCCCTTTTACCTCTCTCCCAAGCCACACCTTTATAGATTTCCCTTTCCCTCCTTCACTCCTTCAGAGGAGCTGAACCACCCACAGGTTATATTTTGCCTGCAGGAGCACCAGTCTGCTGCTTGTTCAGTTGTGATTGATTCAATCTAAGCAGAGACCTTTTCTTATAAGGAGATTTTCAGCCCCTCCAAAACTAAGTCCGCAGCACAGGGTACAGTATCTCTCACCACGCTGCCGCCTGCACCATTCCCCTCCGTTCCTCTTAAAAGAGGATGCCCTTTATGTGGAGATATTGAGGGGGTGGGTTTGCATGTTTTTTCCCCCACTAAAGTCACCTTTGAGACCCTCCATCAGAGAGCCCTTCAGTCCCAAAGTAGGACCTGCTTCTCACCTACTGTTTCTGTCTCTGGAGAGCAGCCAGGCATTTTGAAGCACTTAAATTTTTCAGCTAAAAGGTCCTGAGAAGTGATCACCACACAGTCAGGCAAACAGCCTCTCCTCTGGGAGTGCCACCTCTGCATTTCTCCTGGAGCAACATTTGTAATAATGCACTGGCAAAGTTCCTCATACAGATGTTACTTTGCTGCTAGGGTACATGAGACTAAGCATGTTCTTGGTAATGTGACCTGTCAGTCTTAAATCATCTAGATTAAATAGATGTGCTTGCCCTCTCTGAAACACACATGGAAAAAATATATAGAAAAAAAGCATTCTCAAGCTCCAGGAAAAAAAATATAGAGAACAGCCTTGTGCCAATGCTCGAGGGGGCAGGGAGCATCTTTATCTCCTGGGATTGCTCCAGGCATGCAGAAGCCCAAAGGAAGCCCCTTTGAAAACCACCATGTTGCTGCTGCCCTAAGCGGCTAGCAAGTCAGGGTGAGAATGGAGGAGGGCGCCTCATTTGGGGGATGAGGAGACATTTTCTCAACCTCTTGCTCTCCGCTTCCCTTTTCCTCCAGAACTGATGAATGGGGAGGGCAGAGGTCCATGGCACAGAAGATGCTCCCTGCTCAGGTCATGTTCCCAAACCCATGGATATTTTTGCTAGCATTGGGAAAACTACTACTACTACTGCTAGATGGGTCAATGCATTAAGTTTTACTCTGGTTATCGATGGCCGTTTAACTTTGCATATCCCAAAATTACAGGTTCTTTTATTGGAAAGATGCTGTAATCCAACAAACCTTTTCCTGTGTGTTTAGTGGTCATAAAAAGTGCTTTGCTACCAATCCTGCCTGCCCTATGTGGAGCAGAGACACGGCACCAGCAGTGGCAGTGAGAGCTTGCCCGTCCTGCCTGGCCACCTGCACACCTCCATGGGGACACCTCTGGCTTCAACAGGGGTATTTCAGCTCCAGTGTCCATTTAATAGTGGCAGACACCAAACTGAAAGATGAAGCTGAGGGTTTGCTCTTACCTGTAAAATGTGTATGAGAGGCAGATTTCTAGTTTGCGTGATACGGGGTCATTCTTCAGAGCTCCCGGGGGTCAAGGGTTCTGCAGGACCTGCAGACCTCTGACTTGGTTTACACGTGCCTTTTGTGGAGATGGTGTGCTCACTGGTCACGCAGCATACCTACAGATGCCTGTGTTAAAAGCTCCTTTATGCCATGTTTCACATCTATATCGTTGTAGACAGAGGGAAGGTCATAGGAAAAAGCTAGGGGTGGGAGAAAGCAAGGTTGTATTATTTAGTCTTGAAGCAGACCTCAGAAACCCATCAGACCCTGTCTGGCCCATGTGGAGATGTGGTTTTGCTTGTAACAGCAATTATCTAATGACCAGGTAGGTAACTATTACCTACCTACTTATCATTGTAAGATTGTGTGATCTAACACCTATTATATTGATTTTGTAATTGATAGCGACAATATGTAGTTATTGTTTATATAATGAACTGTCTATGACCATAGAATAAAATGCAACATTGAGAAGTACAGGCACAGGATGGTATCACAGGTCCTAGGGCTATAAACAGCTCATTAATGGCCCATTACTGGACATCAGTGAAATGCAACCTTGGGAGTTGGGTGTAACCATCTCAGGGGATAACAAAGAGAGCAAAGACCATGTATCCAACATACATGAAAAACACCGCAGAAAATAAATTTGGATGTAATGTAGATATGCAGACCAATGACGAAAGGGAAAGGTGGAGAGTGCATTAGTGAACATATAAAATCACCCCAAGGGAATGATCCTAAAGTGAGAAGGAAGAAACCATCATCAAGAACATATTCCTCCAGACGAAGGACCTGGCATGCTGAGATCTCGCCATACATCTCCTCTCCAGATTGAAACTGTCGATGCTGACATCCAGACGGGCAGTGGGAAGATGCACATAACACCAGAGAGAAGAGCAGAAAGCTGGCGTGTATATCATTTTGACAAATCTTTCTGAACTGGGTGCAGCAAATTGGGAACAATTACCTGGTTTTATGGATGGGGAAAACAGACGCATGAAGCATTTTAAAATACTTGCTTGAAGTCACAGGGGAAAGCAAGCTGTAGTAGAGTCAGGAAACATTTCTTTTTCTTCTGAATATCAGTCTGGTTCTTTACACACATCTTTTTTCCACCCCAATCAGCCGAAGTTTTGAATTCCCTCTGTTCCTAATAGCTTAAATTTTTCAACCTTTTGTCCCCCAAACTTCTCCCATCAACCTGAATTCCATGGGACACCAGATATAGACTGAGATTTGGATGTGAGATGCTCCTTCTGCACTGGCTCATGTGGAAACCCCAAATCCAAATAGCCCATCTGCAAGTGAATTCAGACTTAGGTCAGACGACTGAAAGAAGTCTCCCATTACAGCATGCTTGAGAATGTTTCCGTCACCTTGCTTCAAGGGCAACCAGCGTGCAAAGCCATGCCTAGGAGTCAAGTAAATGAACTATGAAGAAGCAGGGACAGCAAATGATGTTCAGTATAAAAGCACTCCAACATGAAGTTAGTGCTCCATATTCAAATGGTGCAGCAGATGCAGATGGCCCTCTACATTTTTAACTGACCGTTCACCTGTGAAAGCTCTCACCACAGCTTCAGTCTTAGAGAACTTGCAGTTCCTGGCATCCCCTGAACTGTCAGGTGCCCACATAAGCCACTATGTTGAAGTTCTTAGAAGTAATGGCAGGTGCTTCTGACAGCCTGCTCCAAACCAGTGTCCACACGTTGGGCTGATCAAACAGCACAGCTCTGCACGGTTGGGCTGGGGGTGCCAGGGGAAGCCTTCCTGTGTACCTTCTCAAGGACTGCACACAGTAACATCAGCGACACAAGCTATTTGCTCTTCTTCCCCTGACAGAAAATGGTGGCTCTGAAAGGTCAGAGAAAATCCCAAACCATGTCCTAGTTTGCCCATGCAGCAATCTCACGGCTGGAGGAGATGCAGGCAGTGCTCATCGCCTGCCCAGTGGGAGAGGCTGCACCCAACAGAGCACCTTTCTTCGGTCCTCCCTGCCCCAGGCTGTTTAGGGATCAGGGGTGTCTGGAGATGGGAAGATGTTTGGCCCCATATCTGGAAGTTTTGACTTAGGTTGAGATTTGCTGGATCACAGAGCATCCTCAAATGCATCACACTGTTACGTGTGTACATGAAACACGTTGTCGTCCTTGTGTCTCAGCTTTTGCACTGGCTCTACCTGGAACGGCCACTCTGTTCCTTCTGGACGAGGAAGTTAGTGGCCATGGTCAGAACTGGCTTTTTGGGGATCAAGGCTTATTCTCATTTGCTTTCTGTTGCACAAGCATGGATTTTTTTGCAGGAGAAGAGTGTGCCTAACAGTGCCGTTGCACCGGAAATGGAGGGTCACTGCAAGCCTCACAATGCAAAGGCAGCCTGACGTAATAATCTGCCTCTCATGCTCAAAGCTCACTGTTCAGAGAGGCCGTTCATGTCCTTACTTAACGGGGAACTAGGAAGAAGAGCTCAATGTATGGTTTCTATGGAAAGAAATTGTTTATGTAGCCCCAGTGGACCCAAGTCTGTTCTAAACCCTAGAACCTAAAAGTTTGGCTGTATCAGGGCAGCCAACATTTTTTCTTTGATTTGAGTGGACACAACATCCTCCATCTATGCAAGAACCTTAAATCTTAGCCTTAGCAACACAATTTCTCATATTATTTTTCTTAAATGAAAGACATGATTTTTGCTTTCCTGTGCAAAGGAGAAAGAGGAGCTAATCTGGCCTAAAGAAGTTTGCATACTTCTGAAAAGTCACCCTCCATCATCACGCGAAGGGATTTATTTAGATGTTGTGCAACAGCAAGCACAAAATATAGTGGGGGTGGCTGGTGTCTCTCCCCAGACTGTGCAGAATTACTCTTTTACTCTTCCATCCTTCCCCCAACCTCCTCTTCAAAGTATTCTCCATTCCTGCAGATGGATCTGTCCATGGAAAAAGTAACTCCCCCACCCTTTTTTTCCTTTATTCACGTTCCCAGCAGTACAGAGAGCTCAATTAAAAATGCCACCCTGCTCTGCCCACCCTGGCTTCTCACACCAGCAAGGTGATTTGAGACACCCTTGGTGAAAGCTAAAGACTTGTTACGGACAAACTTCTACCCAAGTCTGATAGTCTCAGACTAAACATCCAGAAGCCTGAATGCTAATCCAGGCCCTGGTAGTCAACAAAGTTATACTGCAGTTGTATCATAGCACACGTGCAACATTTCTCATACAACACCTTCTTGCAGTAAATGCTTCTCAGAATATCTGGATGTTGTGCTGCCTGTTCTGCTTGGAAGAAAAGTGACTGCATATCAAAATTAAATAGCAGGCTAGGTTTGAGAAAGCTAACCAAAGGGCTTGGGTAGAAAATGGGTTGTTTTGCACTAGCTTTTTCCTAGGTTATATTTCAAATCAGTTTTTACTTTAAGATAAATAGAAGACATCATTTCCCATTTTGCCAGTATAGGTTTTCAAGAATGACAGATTCACCATTTTAAGTGCTGAGAAATGAAGCTGTTTCACTTAAACGTTGCGATTTTTAGCAAAACTTGCAAAACCTAAATATCCATGCTGCTTTGAATTTCAAATGTAATATTTACTTCATAAAAAAGCAGAAGAACAGGTGGCCCTGGCCCGGCCAGAGCTCTGACAAGCCCAGGATCCTGTCTGACAGTGGCTGCTAGTGGATGCCTGAGAAAGGCTACAAGAAGAGAGCAAACATCTGGTGAGCCGAAAGACCTCAAGTCAGCTGTTTAAAAGGACCAATGAGTAGTTTTAAATATTTGTTTTTCTAAAGGGTAATAAAGAAGGGGGAGATATCAAACATGTTATTGTAAAACAACGGAGGGTGCAGATTCACCATCCTGGGAGAAATAACAATGTTACTTGGAAAAATAGCATCTCTACGCCTGGTACAACTAGCAGATGCTTTAAAATTAAGCCTAGACTTAGGTTCAACCAGAGTTATGACATCTTTATAGATTGCTTGCCAAATAAATATAAAGTTACGTATGTTTCAAGCCAATCTTATCTTAAGTGGCCTTCTTTACCGGGACCATTTTAGGATTAAAGAAAGCATCCCTCTATTCCTCTAAACAGGTATCCCCCTGTCATGCTACAGAGTCTGACTCAATGGGACTGCTCACAGGCTTGAAATGACATGTCACAGAGTGACAGAGATGCTCAGCATGGGTTGACTTGGATTCCATGTCATTTTTTCCCTCCTGCTGTCTTTCAGGTCCGTAATGCTCTTGTGTTCAACGGTTATGGATGTGCAGCATGTTACAGTTGATTAGAGAAACTAGTCCCACCTATAGAAAGCTTTCTTTCCAGAGCAGCTCCAAAAGCACCACACGGTGCCAGAAGAACAAGGGTCCAGTGCTTCAGGCTGGTCCTTGTGAGGACATCACGGTGTCCAAACCTCCCCTCCATCTCTCCCAAGTTATTTCAGTGGGAGTAACAGGAAAGCAGAAAGGAGTGCTCTTTGGTCAGTACAAATATCCCCCGTTCCCCATAATGTGCATCTCCACACATTCAGGGACTCCTGGCATTTGCACAGGAGGAACGAGTTTTGGTCGTTTAACAACATTTGCTGCAGAAAGTTGCACTTTTGGTTTGCAATGGCAGAAGAAAGGATGAAATGTTGCTTTGCATTTCTGCAATTTAATGGAAATGTTGTATAACTTCAAATTCTAAAACTAGCTGTGGAAAACCTGAAATTGTACTCCTGTTAAGCGAAATGATCCAAATTACATTTTCTACCCGGAAGCTTTAATGAAGGAATAATGAAATCACTGTTCACAGACAACCACCCTGAAATCTCACATTAATATAAATTACACATAGTGGCTGAGGATACTAAAACACTCACTAGGAGACAGAAAAAGGAAAGCCTTAAAGTTTGGGAAAGAGCAGCACAGTAAAGTCTGACCCATTCATGTCATTCCTCTTTTCTAGTTTATACTAACAATTCCTAGAATTTAAAAAGATGTGAAAAGTCTTTATTCAAAGGTGGGATAAAAAGACAAAACCTTTTCTGACGCTGACTTTCATCAGATGGGCTAATTAGAAGTTTTGAAATGTTCAGTCTTTAAAAATGTGTGTTTCCACTTCTTTTTGTATCATGGACTTAACTTATACCTCCCCACAGATTTGACACAGTCCTTCAGTAATGACTGCTTATAAAATTCTGAAAAAATCCTTGGACAAAGTCTTTAAAGTAAAAACTGTCCCCAGATAATTGCTATAATACTCTTCAGAAACAGGGAATTATTTTTTAGAAAACTAAATTTCAGCTCATGTGTTTATATAAAATATCACAATTTGTTCCAACCTGAACTTCCACACTGCATAACAAAATGTGTTCCTGGGATAGGCTGATAAATTTATGTCAGCTTAGACAAAATTTTAATATGGCAAAAAATAAACACTAGAAATATGTTTAATTTGCTTAATTATCTATAAATTTGCTTAATTATCTCTATTATATTTAGAACATGTGTTTTACCTATGTAAGGACTTTTTAGATTTTTCTGACCCCACTGAGATCTGACCACCTTCAATAATACTTTAAGAAAAGAATATTCTCAGTTCCTTTTAGGTAGTAGTGAAGTCAGAGTGGACAGCTGACCCTACAAACTTTGGATTGCTTTTCACACAGTGTAAGAAGTGGAAAGTTGTGAGGCTTTTCCTGGTCCTGAAAGGGCTGTTTCCTCTCCAGATACTTCCCTAATGATCTGTGAACATAAATCAGCTAGGACTCACAGCAATACTGCTGAAGAGCAGATCTTTTTCTTATGACTTGGCAAGGCTGGTTTAAACACCAGATGGATGAAAAATAATAATAATTGGAAGAAAAGCAGTATCTTCTTCCACTGGTCCCCCACAATCTTTTTTCTGTCTCACACACACCTACACTTCTCCAGTCACATGCTGAATGCTGCTCTTGGTAGGACTCTGGAGCACCAAGTGCTTCCCGTGAAATGTACCCAGTAATTTGCTCTGTCGTGATCCTTCCTTCACTGGCTGTAGTTAAGAGAGGGTGGTTTTATTTAGCTCGGTTACACGGAGCCACTAACCTCTCCGGTGAGTCTCTAAGTGTTACTGGTACAACACATGGGATGGGCTGCAAACCAGCGGTGGAAACCCTTACGATACTGGGAATGTGGACCGGCTCTGTCGTGCCCAGGCTTGCTGTCCCTCCATCCACTTTCTAGCTCCTCCAGCAAAGTCACGCTCGCTTGAGCCTGGAGGGGAAAAGCTAGTCTAATTGTGTCTGTCTCAAATAGCAAATCCTCTTCCAATCTGTCTATTTTTATAAATGTCACATTTTCTGTATGGCTGACCTTTTCCTTTCCCGAGTTTTCTATCTGACTTGGCATGGGGGGAAATGAAGTCCAGGATTTGGAGGACAGTGATGCAGTAGCTCTGGGATGACATATGCTGTGGAAATGCAGTGCAGCCACTCTTTTCAGGCTCCTGATTATAGGGCTGTATCGCGAGTACGTCTGGCAGAACAATACAAGTGGATGGCACAATCAAAGGCTGGTGCAAACTGGCACATTAAATTGTTAAGTATCCTTTACAAAAGCTCGCAGATCAGTTTATTGCAGGACCAGCCTGCTGACTAACAGAAATTTATCAAAACAGTGATTAAACACCCAAAACAAAACAAGCCACATTTTTTTTTTCATAATGGAAAACCTCTCCAAGCATCTACAGGCTCAAGTGTCACCTGAATGTTTACCACAAGGATTTAAACTGATGGAGCTGCTCGAAGCCTGTGGGTCACTGTATAGAGACCTCATTGCAGCTACATCTCCTGAGAGTCCTCCAGCATGCCCATGACCAAAAGAGAGCATCCTTGCACGGCACTAGTGTAAAGAGAGCACATGCAGTTTCAGAAAGCATCTGCAGTGAACACAGCTAGGCTGCAGACACCCAAAAGTCCCAACCGGACTGGCTCTGTGGGGCAGTAGATCAGCATGGGGGTACGCGGCTGGTGTTCATCTTGTGGAGTAACCACGTTGCTACCTGGCTGGTCTGCGTGCTGGCTGCCCCTCCGAGGCTATAAAGGAGGTGAATACAGGAAAACAGCAGCGTCGCTGCCCTTTCGGTCCACCGAAGGCCATTTCCCCTGCAGTTAGAGAGCAGAAGTAGAGCAGACTTTTTTACTGCTTGAGCCCAAAGATAGTAAACATACAGGCTAGCCAATTCAATACTTTTAAGTGCTTTGTGTTTTTTTAATTTAACACAAATGACTCTTAAGTTCCTCTTCATCCCCACTACAGCAACAATCAGCTCCCAGCATTGCATGAAATATGCCTTTTCTCAAGCTGTGCTAAAACAGTTAAAAAATCATCACTGCTTAGGTAGTGATTTTGGACAATACCATTCTGGTATTTCCCTTGAGCATCGAGATAAGCACATTTTCTAATGATTCCCCTAAGGAACTTCAAGCAGTGAAGCTATTCCTTAGCGAGCCTGTCTGCTTATCAAGTAGTCCTGGGGCTTTTGTGCAGGAAATTAAGACACACAGAAACTCTGTTTTTAATTGGGTCTGTGCAATAAAGTTGCAATGCTGGGATGTCGGACCATTCTTTCTATGCTTTCAGGCTCCATCTCCACACACTGAAAGGTGATCCCTGTTTCCACCTTCCTGTTGTCATTTTCAAAGAGGTCATCTTAATTTTGTTTTCCAAACCAGAGGGTACCACCAGAATAACAGTTTGTTTAACTTTCATAGTGGCCCACAGTGTAAGTGACAGATTAGAGAGGAACAAATATATCCAAAGGCATTTTTTCTGAAAAGTCGATCTTGTAAGTTTACCAAATTCTGAGGTCTTTTTTCCGTTAGGCACCAACAGGAGTTAAATGTTGATTTCCAATGCCCCTGGATGCATGCCCAAAGCCCGTACACCAGCAGTTCTACTAATCAAGTATTTTACTTCCTTTGCCTTGATGTCAAGTGCCTGAAAACAAACAGCTTCTTTCTGGGAAGAACAGTGTGTTTTGCTGGACATGGAGCCACATGTTTTTTTCCACTTCCATTTCAGTGAAACCCTCTCACTTGCATCCAAGTTTCAGAGCTGGGTTTGATCCAGGTGGAATTTCCTACTGGTTTTGTTTTGTCTTTTAGCAAGGTAACCCCCCCACATAGCCACCTCCTCCCTTGGTATTTGGGTACCTTGTTGTGTCTTCTATTTCTTTTCCTTTCCTTGGAGCTGCTCAGCACTGCAACCAACCACAAAGCTGCCAGAACAAGGCTGCTCTTAGAGGCTAAAGGAGATAGAGAGAAATGCCTTTATCGTACATTAAAAGGCTGTCCTGTCAAAAAAGGGCTTTTCTAAAATAGCCACTTTTCTAAACAGTCACTCTGAACTAAAGGGAAAACCCCTGTGTCTGAGTTTTCTTTGCGTGCACTGCAGCTAAGAAAGGCGAGGGCAGCCCCTGGCAGCCTTCGCAGCCGGCTCCGAGCCAGCGCAGCGCGGCCGGAGACAGCCCCAATGCCCCGGCAGTCCCGGGGCTCCTGCCCAGCGGGTGCTGGGGCTGCCCCCACTATGGGAACGCAGGAGGCTCAGCTCTCCCACAGCCTGCAAAAAAACAGAGGGGTATCTGAAAGATCTCTGAGACCAGCCCTCTTACCCATGACATTATAGGAGTGACAAATCCTTCTTGCTGGAATATTTGCAAAGACTCTACTTTAGGCTACACCAGACATAAACAAGCACGGGAATAACCTCCTGGTTTTGCATAAGGCTGAAACCAGGCAGACATCAAAATGACAACACACGTTTCTATAAAGAGGTTTAAGATCACCCCATATTTAGGTTTCCAAAATCCAAACTACGTTTTTCTTGATTGAAAATAGCCACCCACAAATAACTCATAACTTGTTAAAAGAAGACGTGAAAGGTAAAACATAATTACCATTAGGAAGCTGCTATCGGTATGCCACCATTCCTGTTACACCCCAATCACCAATCTGTCAGTCATCTGAACTCAGTCACCAATCTGTCAGTCATCTGGACTCAGCCTACATCAACCAGCCCTGAAGTCTGGCAGGCAGAGATTGAGCCTAATGTTTAGTACAGGCCGGTATGGCGTTCAGGCTGTAATGCCTGTTGTTCAAACGTCTTGACAATTTCCTTTAAAATTAGTTTTTTTAAAAAACATTTAAATGTGGTATATTTCAACCATTCTGGCTAAAATTTTAAAGACAGCTCACCTGCAGGAAAGGAGGGAAAGTTTCAGCTGAAATTTCTCATCCGTTCCCCTGAGTGATGCTAGGGGGAAATATTTTGGTTTGTCTGTTACACTAGAAGTTTTAGTATTTCTTGCTGTAGAGTAATGAAATGGTGAGAGAGAAGATGTCCTCCTCTGTAAATGGTTTGTGCTGTCATTTTCCAATGAAAATGGATAGAAAACTGATTTTGCCATGATAAGTATTTTTGGTTGCTTACTCTTTCTGGATAACATAACTTATACACATTTGTATTAAAAAGAGGCATATCAGAGAAAATGAGGACCTCGCAGAGGCACTGAGAGGTAAGGCAGTAAAACAGGTCCTTGCACACGGTGTGTTAGCAGGCCTGATGGGTGTCTTTTGTGATGCTCCCCGATTGTGCAATCCCATTTTATAATAAAATACAATGTCATGCAGTTTATTAACAAATCCGAGCAGAAGAGTATATCCTGTAATTACATTTCAGACTCTGTGCATACATTACTTTTCTTTCCTGACAGCCCAGAGCTGTTCTCATTTTTTAATGTAAATGCTTTATGCTGCCGGCCAGTGACACATTCTCTTATCCTGTTTTTCTAAGAAAAGGAGGTATGAAATGGTCTTATCTGCCTGTGAGTGCCCACATAATTACTTTTAATCCAAAGGGCAATTTCAACTACATCTCCAGGAGGAGGAGATGCCTCAAAGCCTGTGAAAACGTGTGGACGGGTGGAAGGGAGAGGGGCAGTGGAGCACATCCAGCGAAGGATGGAGGGGATCTGTCCTACACGCGGCCAGCACAGCCCACTGGCCCAGCGACACTTGCACAACTCTGCCAAGACATGCAGGGGAAAACACAGGAGTCAAAAGATCCAAATCTGTAGGAAAGCAGGCTTCCTCGGGTCTGTTACCAACAGAACAGCTTAAATTGCTGCGGGGTAATCATCATGCTGCTGTAAAAGAAATGAATCAAAAGGACATGCAAAGCTTTCTGAACCCTTTGATTCTTACAGCTGTTTAAATCTAAGTGAATCACTCCTGTTTTCTGTAAGTTATGTATTTCAATGTGTATGGTCTCATTCCTGGGGTTCAGTGAGAGAGCTGGCTACTCTTTAGCTAACAGCCACAGACTATATATTTCTTTTTTACTTTCTCTCTGGAGGTAGATGTCATCTCAGGAAAAATATACATGGACCTTAGAGTATTGAAAACTGTCCAGTAGAAATACAGCATTTGCAAAACTTGCTAGCTGAAGGAGGAAAAAAAACCCATAATAAGCTGATTTCCAAGTCCTTGCTTTCTTTTCCCCCTCAGATGCTGGTAGTGAAAAATCCTTTCTAGGAGAGGTAAGAGCTTGAGAAAATTAACAAAAAGTGAGACGCAGCATAAGAGGTAGCGAAAATATTTCTCTTTTTCTCAAGAATGAACAAAAAGCAAGGCAGAAAAGATGATGTTCAGAGGTCTAGAATGAAAAAACCCTGGTTACAGCCACCCACCAAAGACAGGACTGCTCCGTGTTACCCCAGCGTGCACCCTCCTGCCCCTGCTCCAACCCCATTTGGCTCTAGGGCTGGACGTGTACAGAAAAATATTAAGTCAGGACCCACATTACATCTGCCGATAGGAACCAGGAGGCCACGAGACTGGAGGTTCACTGGCTCCAGCCCTCTGCAAATATTGGTAACCCCATACGGGGTGTTCGGCGCAGCCAGTCCCACAGCACTCCCAAGCACCACCATCCCCTCCTGCACATCTCTGAAGCACATCCTTACGGACTGATAACTAATTTCAGTATAAAAAACAGCTTAAAAAGGCACAATTGCCAGGGGGGTGTGGGATTTTTTTTTTTCTCAGCTTCATCTAGCAGTCAGCTGTGTCAAAGCATGGAGGGAGCAGCTAACTGGCACCTCCAAAACCCCAGTGCACTGTGTCCTGTAACCTTTACCTCCAAGACTGGTGACAAAAGACATTTCCTGCTTGCTCTGCACGGGCAATTCATACCACAGGTCTGGATTAGGTGCAAATCAACATCCTGGGATAGATAAAATGCAGACACATTTCAATTTTTGTTATGCTACATCAACCTTGCACCTCCTAAAACAAAAAATCATAGTAAAACTAACTTCTGGCAGTGTGCTCAGGGTGTCCCCTCCCTTGCTGTACTGGTATTTTGGTGTCACAGAACTTTCCTAAGCCAGAGAAACATCCAAATGATTGAAGAAATAACTCAAAAAGGTTGTTTCATGGTTGGGATATGGGCTATGTTGCAGATTATTCCATATCAGGTGCAGATTACTCCCTATCAGAGCAAGATGCAGCATCCCAAGAGGCAGCATTATTTTAGAGAGAGGTGATTAATTTTGAAATTCTTATTCGGATTAAATTGATACAAGGAACCTCTCTTGCTCAAGTACTAGAACATTATTTTTTGGTATTTCTGGAGAGTACCAAGTGCATTTTCTTTTGCTAGACATTGACAACAATAAAAAAGTTGAAAATATTGAATTGATAAAATCTCTCTATGTTTTTGTTGTTTGTTGTTTTTTTTTTTTTCAATATTGCCCCTTCGGTTTCTACTGTGAATCTGTCCTTTTGAAACGTTAAGACACTGTATCTGCATCTCTGTTGAAAATACATTTTCCTTCTGTACCTGAAGTGGAAATAGCTTTAGGAAAATGTGAAGAAAAGTCAGGAGCAATCGCAGAAAATTGGCATGTGTTTCATCCCATATATGTAAGAAGACTGGCAAAGTAGATGAGATGCAGTTACACTGCAACTTTGCTAGCTGAGCTGGTGAAGGAACTGTTGTCTATAGCTCAGGCAGTACAGCAAGCATTGGCTGCTCAAGTCACAGCATCGTGGAATCCTGGGAGGTAGGAAGGGACCACCAGAGGTCATCCAGTCCAACCTCCTGCCTAAAGCAGGGTCAAGCATGGGATCACACCAGGTGGCTCAGGGCTTTAGCTGGTCAGGTCCTGAAAGCCTCCAAGGATGGAGATGGCATGACCTCTCTGGATAACCTACTCCAATGCTGGGGTGGCAATTTCTGCTACTGCAGGACTTGTGTCAGTCACCTACAGCTCCTCCTCAGCTGTTCCCCACCTCATCACCCATGAAGCAGGGAGGGGTCCTGCTTCTGACCCACAATTTGTTGGCTTCTGGGGCTGCCCTATATATCTGCTAACATGAGGCAGCAGCCAGTAACCTGACCAGCTCCCTACCACTCTTAGCCACT
>NW_008823944.1:1078545-1106055 GCF_000699105.1 Pygoscelis adeliae | reverse complement strand
ATCACAGAGAGAGATGTACCCTGTCTCCCCCAGACAACTCAAATTCCAGGTCTGATGTTATGATGGGTGTTTTCTGTTCTTCCCCATCTGTCTCTCACCTGCTTTGAGGTGCTCCTCCTAATTTCTCAGTTCATATTTAACAGTCGCCAGGCTTGAGTTCACAGTTAAATCCATCGTTACAAATAAAAGTGCATCCAGGCAGTCTGGTGGGTGGGAAGGTGGGTCTTAACTACCTAAAATCTTCTCTGCCCTCATGGTGCCAGGTGAGCTGGGAAAGAGAGCTGGGGTCTGTCTCCTCTCTTCTCAAGCTGAGCCATCGTCTTTCCTGTGATACCCATGGCGTAGCAGAGCTCCTTCCCTGTAATGATGAGTCCACCGCTATGACATGGCCATACTCTCAAATCCTTGCCTTCAAGCAAAGTCTTGCAGGCTCATGAGACGTTTTGATGGCTTTCCTCACAGCTGGTCTGTTGAGTCTCACACGCTGAGCACGAGACCCAGGATTTCTCCCAGGCCCTGCTATGACTCAGTTAACAACATGTATTTACGCCATGCTGCGAGGCAAGCGCTCTGCCGCCTTGAAGCCCAGTGGGATGGTAGCTGCCAGTCATCTTGACAGAAGAAGAGCCCTCCCACACGGCCACTTCCCAGACACATTATCAAAGCCTTCCCATGCGTTTAACTAGTGAGCCAGTTTTCACCTCTGCACCCATTATCTCAGAGCAGAAAAGTGACGTCACTCTGTGACACGACATGAAATACTCAGCTGAAGCAGAGCCTCTGTCTCAGTTGCCTACGTCTACTGAGGTGGTAGCCTAAATTAGAGAAACTGCAAAATGCTTTTTCAGTATTAAACCAGCATGCTGAATCAGGGTGGGAAAGTCAGCGTCTCACAGCTCAGAAGTGGATATGCTTACCTCCCTACATTCCCCTCTGAGGCCAAAACAGGTGTTTCTTGCTAATGAAATTGTTGAGATCTAACATAATTTAATATACACGCACACATGTGTGTATATAGAAACAGAATTGAAAAGAGCAAAAAAGCAGTAAAAAAAGTGTGATGACTCAAGAAAGAATTGTGATTTTTGAGACAACTATCTCTAGGGCCCCTGTTCTGGTTTGGCTTTTCTCCTCTGCCTCCCTAGAAAGACTTGACCTCCTTCATTAAATCATGTCAGATACCTTGAATTAGATAATCAGAATCTTAAACACCCCCAATCTCTTGTGCACTTTGAAATTCTTGGTCTTCACAAAAAGGGCATTTGTTGGGTGATGTTGTTTGGTCCCATTCAGATTTCAGCACCCTCCAGCCAGTTCATATTGTCCCAGGAGGCACATGTCAGGATGGCACAGCTAGCACAAACGTTCCCATTCTCCCTGCAGGGAAATTTCCTCATTAGGAGAGCACACAGGCCAGCCACCCCTGCTGGCTTTCCTTCCCGTGAAACACAGGGATGTTTCTATCAACAGAGCTCTGAAGGAACTTTGAGGCATGACAACTGCCACCTTCTACGGCCCAGAAGAACACCAGGATGTTCCTGACTGGTCCATGAAGGTACACAAGCATGGCATCAACACACACAGAAAAAATGACATGTTTAACTGCCAATCCCAACCCTTCATAATTCCAGAGCTGATTTAATCATCTGAGCCAACGGTTTCAGGGCCAAATTAAATGACAAAGGTGACGGAAGGGCTCATCACTGCTTCCCTAAATAGCACAAATTGTTCTGACCTGTCACAGCAGATCAGGATGAAGCCTTTAGGCTAGCAAGAGAGCCATAAAGATCAAATGGAGATGAGGGCAGGGGAGAACTAATGTGTACTTAATCCCAGACACTCTACTGAGACAAGACCTTTAAAATTTGCTTCTTAAAGTTATTTGAAGTGGTTTTAGGGATGAAATAAGGGAGTACCCATCAGACTCACATGGCTCCGTCACCTTGCCCAGAATCCTACACCAGTCCCCCTGCGCCCAGAGCAGGAGCCAGGCAATGACCACGACTGGCAGCTGGTCCCCTCTCTGCCCCTTCTTGGCTGGCAGGAAGGTCCCTGGAGGGGGAGGATGGCAGTGTGGTCCCAGGGCACTGCTGATGCAGAAGGGGACAGAAGGATACTGTCATGGCAGGCCCATGGTCAACGCATGTTGCTCCTTCCACCTGTCACCTCACCACATGCCATCTCACCAGTGACGCTGAGGAAATGTGGAAACTGAAAGGGAATGTGCAAGCTAAAAAAATTCAAGAAGGAAATGGTGCAGGAAATGCTGTTTCCCCTCTTGGTGCAATGGTTTAGGCTATGCATATGCTAAGCTCAGGGTTAGGGCTGTATTCTCTTGCCTCTCCAAGGCCGCCTTGCTCAGAGGACACAGGGGCTGGACATCTCAGATCTTGCTGTGCTGCTTGATAGTCCTTTTACAAATCACTTTTCTTCTCTAACTCCAGCCACTGCATCTTAATGTTTGGAGGAGGTTAACAAATAACAAATGACAATAAAAAGACTAATGCCAGTGTTTGGAAAACTGCTTCTGTGCACACAAATATTAACCTCAGCAGATCACTGAACAGGAGCTTTGCAATTATCCTCCAAAGAAGTCGAATCGAAATCGAAGGCACCAAGCTCAAATTCTCAGTGTGTCGTATTTATGTAAATACCCAAATAAAATAATAATCAGCAGTGTTCTGAGAGGCCAGGAGGAGTGGGATAGCTGGGGGCAGAGTGCTGGCAAGACATCTAGAAACCTCACAACCAGAAGCAGCAAACATCAAAGTGCCACGAGGAGGATGGATTTGGGTTCTCCAATTACTTCATGTTTTATTGAACATGACATTTGTGCTTTAATGTTTTTGAGTATTGAAGATGAAGTTCCCCCTGGGCTAAAGGTTAAAGGAACCAATGGCTGGAAAACTCCATTGCTGAGAGACAGAGTTTCTGAGATAGGTTCTGAGACTGCCCTAAGCCCAGTGGGCTGGATGAGGGGCAGGACATGAATTTGAGGCCTTCTGGAGCACTGTCTACTCAGATATTTAACCAAGCAAGCCTCTGGAGCTCTCTCTTGTTTATTTATCCCCACTCTTCTTGTGTGCAGCTTCTGAGATATAGTCTTTTAGGGTTTTTTTTTTTTTGTTTCCCCACTTCTATGCAGTTTCCTTAATAAGGCCCCAACATGTAGCAAACACATGAGGGAACTGAATGTCAATGATTCAAATGCTTCGGAGCCATCTTTACCCAGGGAGGGTTATCACAGCCTCCTTTCCACCTTAGTAAAAAGTTTGAGCAGAAACTCGCCCTTGGTTTTGGTCATTAAAGAAAAGAAATGGGACACTTTTTCCTGTGCAAGTGAAGTTAATCAATACCAGTCTTCTGGAGTTATGGTTACGCGAGCAGAATATAGCTCTGGAAGTCAGACATGCCGACCTTGCCCCACGGAGGTCGCCTAAGAAGTCAATTTAACCACATCTTGCTGCCTGGGAGTAATGCTAATCCTGCCATTTCTGAGCCCCGCTACAGAATTAACTACATTGACCTGTGTGAAAACATGCGGTAATGCAATTCAGTTCTGGAAAATCTGTGGCCAATTTACACATTTTTAAAATTAAGTTACCATCATTTAGCATCTAGTTATTTATGTCCCTGAGGGAAAGTTTTTATTAGTATAGGGTGAAGGTATTAATATTTTAAAGGCAAAAGAATAAATGACCCAACTAATAGTTCATAAAATGATCTTCCCAACTTGTCTTGAATGATACTGCAAAAATAATATAATGAAAAGAGCATTACAGGACCTTGATCAAACATGATCCTTCAGGGCTAAGGAACCTCATTTTCCTGCATACAGATACGGTTCACTCAGTCCCACGGGATTTCATACCACATGAAGACATCAATATTTTCTGCAGAATTAAGCAGAGCAATTAAATAGCTACTCTACTGCTGCACTGTGGAAAAACAGGTTGGAAAGGATCATTTCATAGGGATATCTAGTCCACCCCTAATCAAGGATCAGCTAGACTTACATTATACGTGCTGTGAATGAATGCTTCCCTCTGCAACAGCCCAGGTTGCTATAGGGGCACTGCCACACTTAGACCAGGCTTAAAATTCCTTTACAAGTGGTTTCTTTCTTTGCAGGAATGTGAAGTGAATTAATGAACACCAAACCACTTCCATTGTCAACCATTTGTTAGGGAACGGCAACAACAAAGTGGTTTAATAAAACAAGAGCAACCGAATTCACTCACGGGCAGCCTGAAGAAGCAGGTTTGCTTACTTTTGAGGTCCCGATATTAAGCAAGTTGCTCTCCAGCCACAGTCAACTGGTGCACCCATGGCCTTCAGAGGAATGCCAGTGCAGTCGCTTTGAATGCTTTGAGCTGAGACATACGGTGCCATGGGGAAGATGTAATAAAGCAGAGAGAGGAAACGAGCAGGTCCTCCAGAAGACTCCCTGCCTGCTGTGACTAATATTGGTCTCTCAAAGCACACAAACGTGGTGTGCAAAAGAGGCAGCGACAGACGTGCACAGATGTGTCACTGTAGGGATGTGGTATAGAGCAAGTCAACTCTAATGACTTGCTAGTGGTTTTCAGCCAGGCCCAGTGAACAGACCGTTGTGCAGCAGTTTGTAGGTGGTGGGATGCCCTGTGGACAGAGGCAGCAGAAGCGGGCTTGGTCTGCTGCATGAGGTGTAGGTTGAATGCAGATAACCTAAACGCATACGAGACTCAGAGAAAGAAATTTGCTTTTTATGAGTAGTGACCCTCTCTACAGCATAAAGCCTGGATGGAAAGTTTTATGAAGTCTGATCGGTCAGTGATTTTACATCTATTTAGATAGACTGAGCTGCTCAAAAATCGAAAAAATTATGATGCTGCAAAGCCAATGCCCAGTACCTCTAAAGACTTTATTTGGTGCTTCTACCACTGCCAGGTGCTGACACGATGAGGTTTTACCCACTTGTGTCTTATGCACTGAGGTTGTTATATCTTCACAGTTCATGGAGTAAATTACTTTCCCAGGGTCACATAACTCATCTTTGTCAGAACTGAAACAAGAAGCCAGGTGCTCTCATTGCCACCCCAGACTCCAGGCTCCAATAGCTAGATTTTGTGTTTCCCTCTACTTTACTAGCTTCTGCTAAGAGAAATGTAAGAGCACTTCATCCTGCATTACATGCAGGAAAGGAAGCAGAAATTTGAATAGTTGCCATCTGCTGGAGTTGCTTTGATTTATTACTTTCCAGCCTCAGTTGAAGATCAAACATGCTCTAGAGAGAAACATTTCCTTAGGTTGTTGTACTGTGTGTATCTCTGCTCACTGCTAAACTAAGACACAAGGACATGAGCAGAGAACATTCCCTTTCTTCACCAGAATAATTTATACCTTTAATTCAGTAGTTATAACCAAACACCCAAAAGGTATTGTTGCCTCTATCCACTGGCAGCAATTTTTCATTCAACTAGCATCAAATTTGAAATGGAATAAAACAATTATTCTTTGTAGTTCCCTGTCTGGCTTATTGTGTTTTCTCAGAAAGGAACTCTTTATCCATTAGAAGCATACCCTTATCTTTCTTCAAAATGTCACACAGACAACAGTAATTTTATGACATTTCACCCCATCTGTCTACATTTTTAGAAATAAGTTTTGCACTTCATGTATTTTCATTTCCTATCTAAGTCCAAAGCCATATAATTCTTCAGATAATTACTGCTACTGTTTCCTTCAGATTATATAATTATTTTCCATGTCTATCTAGCTGTCTCTTCATTTGTAGGTTTAATGTTGATTAAACACAAAGTACTATGCCACTGCTAATTTTACTTCAAAGGGGGATTTTCACACTAGGGCAAATAAAAAAACCAGCATCAATATCTATGCCTAAAGTAATTTACTTTTCCATTAATTTTCTGTACTCCCCCAGCCCCTTTGGTATTACTGGAGATCTTTGGTGCTTGAATTAACTCTATTCCTTTGCACCCAGATTTGTCTTTGGCTCAGGTCCCAAGTACTGGTAATAGCTGAGAGAGGTAATTCGTGGACCTAAAGGACAGTTTCTGGCAGAGTCCTACCCAGAAGGGTAGTGTATGTCCTACCAAACAGAGAAAACAATGTCAGTAGTTGGATCAGGAAGTACTAAAAAATACGCAGTTATGTGTGTTCTCTGTCAATCTAGAATGAAGAGAAAAAAATCATTACTTCCAAAACAAATAATAAGAGGTAGCAATCATAATAAAACTTACCAGAAGAATCCGTAAAAAGCCCTAAAAAAATCATGTTAATGCTTTGCCAGCTACTGTCCACAACCCCACTGTTTTTTTTTTTTTTAATCGCATGAAAAAGACAACATGTGGCTGTATATCACTTGTGTGAGTGGTCACTGTTTTCACCAGCATGAAACAGAGCTCTCATCCTTACAGCCTCAAGTTGCCTCTCTCAGCTCTCAGGCTTTGGGAGAGAATAACACTATCCTGCCTCTCTCAGCCTGGGTCATCACCTAAGACCAAGGCAATCCAAAATAACTTTCCTAAATGAAAGTGCCACATAATCCTAATACTGCAGATGGGTATAACAGAGAGACAAAAGACTTAACCTCCACCCAGAAGTTCCCTACATGCTTATCTGGCAGCTTTCCATCCTTTAGAAGAGACTTTGGGTGAGTCGGGGCTCCCAGGCACCGCAGCGCTGCCTTCCCTGCATGCAAGCCTGGCTGCCAGTCCCTGCCACCAGCCCCTCTCACCGCCTTCTTGACACGGTCCCTCCATGCTCTTGCAAGCTGTGACTCCCCTACCTTCAGAAACAGGGTGAGTAACCCAGCCAGCTCTTGTGTTAGCCTCCAAGATGCCAAAGAGGAGCGTGGCAGGGGGAGGGCTGGCTTTTCTTGCCTCTGTGCAGCCAGCCAGCCATGCTTTGAAGGGGAACCCATTTTTTCCTTTCATTAAACATCTTTACAGCAATGAGGCAAACATGCAGACCATTGATCTAACGTTACTTCCCATCTGCACCACTGACACGCTGAGGAGGGCCATGCCAGATGGCTGTTTCACCAGGAGCTGTGCCAATGCAGAGCGCAGAGAGTTCCTATCCTCAAATATGTCAAGAAATAGGACTGAGATGAAAGGATGTCAGTCCAGACAATAATGAATAATCTTGGCACTCCAGCAGATTAACTGTTGGCAGTTTCAGATATGTTAGGCATTTGTAGGCAGTACAGAAGGGAGATCTGCTTGCATAGGGATTTGAAAGATGATGCTGTTTCATGGCTTTTAGGTGGCGCAAAGACAAAGCAGTGCAGGCAACACCAAAAATGGTCCATGCTTGTCACCCTTTAGCCAGGACAGCTAGGAAAACTCAGGTCTTGGTGCTCAAGACATTGAGCTAATGGAGACCTTTAAAATCAACAGTGAGTGTCCAACCAAAACTCAGTGGACCCAAAGGAAAGGAGTCTAACAGCACACCATCCAACCCAGAATCTGAACCCATGTATCTATCTTTGGGTCCAACCACAGCTTCCTTCTTTTTCTCTTGGCTCCAATATCCCACTGCATTTCATTGTCTTTGGGGCAAAAATTGCCACATCATTTATGACAATTCTTACATCCCCTGTACTCTTAGGAGAGCTGATTTATTGCACTAAATGCATTAATGAAATTTGAAACACAGTGCTTCTCACCACCAAAATCATGCCCTACAACAAGAATGAAACAACTCCAGAGGGAGCCTCAGGACAAAAATATTCAACCCAATCTTCCAATAAATACCCTACATGTTCCATTCTTTCTTCCAAAATAATTTCAAGGCAGCAATGCCATTGTACTGTGTTCAGTCAAACACAGCAGTGACAAACCTATCTGGGGTAGGAAATAAACTTAAGAACCCAAGGCAAACTCTAGAAGATGTTCTTTCTTAGTCCTTGCCTTAAATTTCCATTTTCTCCGGCAGACTTAAACTTATTGTGAATGATTACAACAACTTGGAGGCATTCAGTTGCTTCATCAGTGTTAAATTCCCAGTAGGAAATATGGCAGAACTACAGCAAGGATGAGGATATTGTGTGGGTGACCAGCAGTGAACTGTCCACATCCCACGTGTACACGTTAATTTAAAATTCTGAAAGAAATTCTGATCAGAGCATTAATTGTTGGTGTTTTAAATATTATAATTAAGTCATCGCTTTTCATCTTCTGTGAAGTGGGAAAGTGTTGTCACTTCAAATCTCTCTTGTTTTGTGCCAGAGATTTCTAGTAGACATTAACATCTGGGATGTTAATGTTTGCATTTGTATTCACTCTGCAAACAACTAAAACGTTCACCTCCTATGAATATTCAGTCTATAAAAATTCAGACAACATTTTTCACTTGCAGGCCAATAATTGAAATAATGTATTCACCAGAAGAGCTGAAATATATATAGTTGGGCAAATATCTATCTATCCATCTAGCTACTTAGACAACTTCTTTAGCTGCAAATAAAAGTTGTGAAAAACATCTTAGAGCATTTAATCTAGAGTGAACATCAATCAGGACTGGTAAAGGTGAAATACAGCAGAAGACAGCAGATAGGAGATACACAAGCTTTCCACTGGAAAGGAACCCAGAAATGCTATGGTTGTGCTTTAAATCTTACAAAAACATGGAAATTTGTAGCTAGAGATTAAAACAATGGAAAAGTGGTGGCAAATCACAGAGGAGAGCTGGGTAACCTTGCAGTGGTACACAACAGGGAATAGCAAGTGCCTCTAGCATGGGGTATGGCAAGCTGATGGTATCAGGGCTTTGCTTCCAAGGAAGGACCAGCTGTTTCCAAAACCTCTGTGGGCACTAAAGGAGAGTACCTTTCATTGCAGGAGGGAGCTTCATGCTAGCTTTGCTAATATTGCTGCTGCAAGCGTGTAATCATCAGCTTAACCTTTCTCTGAGTACCACTGTCTGTGCTATCAGGTTTTAGGGTCAGACCTCATGCTGCCTGCAGTTAGGAAGTCCTAACCTTCTCCCACAGCTCAACTCTGCAGTTGAACTGTCAGTATAACTTTAGTTCATGTTAGCAACCTACAACTGTCAGCGAAATAAATTACGCGTCCTAAGATACCATCATTCACTCTAATTTGTCAAGGTGGATTTTTCCCCAGTGTAGCAGGTTGTCCAAAGCTTTCTGGAGGTCACCTGGAGCGCTGGGAGCTGGTGTCCCCTGGGTGGAGTAAAAGGCAGAAGTACATGCTGATAAAGGCGCTGACAAAGCAGAAGCCAAATACAACTAATACGCATCAAAAAAGGCATTTCTAGAAGAGATAGGAAACTATTAATGCTACTGCACAAGCAATTGCTGCTGCCTCATCTAGAGTACAGTCCACATCCCTGGGCACTTTGAAATGTCTAAGAGAATTCAAACCAAGTTGGAATAAAACCTATGAGGATAACAAGTAGAGACATTTTCATTGGGGATCTGAAAGATCTCGGCTAAACTGGCCTAGAAAACAAAAGCTGGGGAAAAATGTCCTAGCTGCTTTTCATATGGAGTTTGCCCAGCAAGAACAGTCTGGCACAGTTGCCCTGCCAGACCAGGGGGCACGACGCTGTGATCCCAGGGAGTCCCTTCCAGCCCTGTGTTCAAAGCATTGTGGTTCTGGAGTGTCCATCTGAGGCAGTAACTCAGTGACAGAAATAATTAACTCTTAAGAATAAGAAGATGAATGCCAACACTGGACCATGTTGGAAACAATACTTTCTTCTCAGAAGCTTAATCTGCTGCATGCCAAAGTCAGAGATTTCAAGGATAATACAAAAGATGCTGGGGGGAAAGGACTCTCCCGTTTCCGTCTGACTGCCTGCATAGAGAGAAGCCCTAAGTACAAAATCACAGAATAATGCATTAATCAGATACAAAATGCAGCTCCACTAATAAACTTTTTAACATCAAAAGGCAATGTTACCAGTAGACTGCAAGCAAGTTGCTGTGATTACAGAGCAATTTTCTTGTGAGGCAACGGACTTAAAAATAAATAAGGAAATGCAAAGCTGTTTTCCAAGGTGGATGAGTTTCTTCCCTTTTTGCAAAACCTGTGGTGAATTCTAGCAGGACAGATGAAGACCAAACAATGAGAAAAGGCATGCTTCTTAATTACCAGCTACAACATGATCCCTCCGTCTTCAAAGTGGCTGTAGCAGAGCATTAGCACATGTTCCTTGATGAGCAGAGGCATCCACAGATACTGACTATTTGGTCCTGATTCTGACATGTGTGAGTGCAATCTGGCAACATGCTGGTGGGATGGACCTAGTCTGATCACATGCATGAGGCTCTTCATGAGCAGTCGATTGGGAAGTGCTACCTGAAGCAGCTGGAACAGAAGACATAACTGGCATATCCCTCTAGATAAGATTTTTAGGGCTAGTGCAGCTGGGATGAATTCATGTTTGCTATTTCTGTGAGGGACTGCAATGAGTTGGGGCGACCAGCCCTCCTGAGCTAAACCAAGTGTTCTCTTCCCACAGCTCAGGATCTGCACTCTGATATATGGGAGTGCTCCCATGGGTTAAGTCTTTTTATATGAAGATGCAAAGGAGATGACAAGAGAAAGAAATCTGTCACAGCTACTGATGAGTACAAGACAAAAAAGAGTCCTTGGGGAACTAGGGACAGAGCGACTATTTAGGTTTCCTTCCAATGACTCTTCATAACTCCGAGCTCTGTCTTTATAAGATGTCAGTGATAATAACTGCAGCTAGTTCTTCAGCAGCTCTCGGATCCAGTCTTTGAACATCTCCATGCTTATTTGGATTCTGCTATGTTCAACCTGCATAGCGTCATATGCTGTGTATAATCACATTTATTAATTTATCTGGAAAAAGATGTCTTCAAAATCAGCAGTAAGTGCCAGATTCTTTCCCCAGTGACCAGCAGTGACATTGTTCCATGATATTGCCACTGTCTTTCCCCATTAGCTAGATCCCCACAATTCACAATTAATAGATTTCTTCAAGACAGGTGAATGTGCCACTGTAGGCCAATTTTATGAATATTTGTAGAACCAAAGTAAACAAATGAATATTTAAAGAGGGGCTTTGATGTATTGCTATTTCCCTAATGCTGTCGTAAGCAGAAATGTCTGTATTTCTTATTGTCAATACACTACCCTCTTGGATCCAGCATAGAGAGCAGACACCACAGCTAGGCCTGAGATACACTTTGTTAAGTACTTTACATGTCAAGTGACATATTATTTGAAATATCAAATGAGACAGTAGCTGCTCAAAAGAGCTTCCCACATGAATCAAGAAGAGTGAACAGATGGGACCCAGAGAACCTGACATATGTGTAGCCCGTTTATTGCCTGAAGATTGTTTTCTGCTGCAGTACTTTGCTTTTGAATAACCCATCTTTTGCTGAAAGGCCATGATCTTCAGAGTCCACTGCAATAGCTCCAAAAGGAGCAGAATGGCAGGTACCTCCCCAAACCCCCCAGGGGAAACACGGCAAGTACTTGGCAACCATGGATCAAATTCTGAGAACAGTGTGAAATCCCAAAAAGAGAAGAAGTTTCAGATTTGAGAGGGGAAGCATTTGGCTGGGCCAAGAGGGCCAGAGGTGCACAGTAACTGAGATATCTCTGTTCACCATGAGATATTGCTCTACTGGCTTTCCAGATTGCTTTAAACATCAGTTGTTTCATCCGTGCCTTTCTGTATTGTCATAATATCATAATGTGCACTCTCATTAAAAGAGAGCTTTTTCTGTCTTTTTGTTCAATGTTAAAAATGTTTATTCTGAAAGCCTTCTTGTTGGTGCTCTTTCCTTATCCTTTCTATCTTCTGTTATATCCAGGTTAAGAGATTGATGGGATAAGATGATGGGGTTCCTTGCAGAGTTTATAGTATTTGAACATCAAAGGTTTCAACTACTAAGTTTGAAGAGTAAGATGTTCTTGCTGCTTGTTAGACAAGTGTAGGTGAGTGCTTATTTATCTATCCTTTTGCAGCCATTTAACACCATGGGAAAGAACTTTTATTTTGCTTTTTGGCTGTGTATATCACTGCATCTGTGAGATTCTTGCTTGTGGTTTTTGTCCCTTATTAGTATGGAATTAAAATCAGTCCATTCAATGCTCACAAAAGCTTCTCCACTGATGACAAGGGAAAATGATGCAGCAGACTTTTCTGTAAGTTGGGCTTGCTAATGTGTTTCAACACCTCTATGAGGATGCTCTTCATGGTGGGAGGAAAGGAGGAAGGGAGAGCAGGTATCCCAAACATTGGCCTGTCTGTTTAATCTGCCAACAAATCAAGATTCATTGCTGACCTTGTTCACTAGGACAGACCAATGGAGTTGCCAGTGGTGAGCATGGGTGTGAAGGAGCTCTCATCACAAAAGGCAGAAAGCTTTTGTGTTAATCTAGTTCTCCCACTGTAGTACCTTACATGCCAGCACCACATCAGGCATGCAAATCCAAAGAGAGCCCTGAAGACATCCCAACACAGTTCTGCTAACACCACTGGCACATTGCTGGTTACAGGAAAACAGGCCCAGCTGGAAACTCACCAAGATGCTGGTTCCCATTCCTCAGCCCAACCTGGTGAGGGGAATTCCCATTTTAATATTCATTTTTAATATTTGACAGACAAGTCAGCAGTAGCCCTTCATTAGAAAATCCAGCGGCTTCCTTCTTGTCTTCTTAAGAAACTTTCCACCCTGCCTTGACCACTGAGAAGTTGTCACCAAGATGTTGACATTCTTCCAAGTCACCTCCACCAAGAAACACCAAGACAAGGAACTCTGGGAACTTTCAAACTGTTTTTCTGCCTGTTCAGTTCAGTTTCACTTAATGACTTCTGACAAGTAAAAATAATTAAAAAAACCCCCATCCCATTAAAATATAACTGCCTCCTTCAATTCTAAGTGCATTGCTCAGTGAGGGACACAGGGTGCCGAGGGAGGCTGCGTAGCCTCAGTTTTGCTCTCTGGGTGAACTGAGGGGGGCACGGGCACTGCACAATTTGTTCTAAGATCAGTTTTCCCCAAAGTGCAATAGTTTCAAATATACAACTCCTGGCTGCACAGTGACTGGTTATTACAGCTTCTGTAGGAAAAACCCAACTGCTAGTTTTCCAGGTCCCCCAAAGCACGTTTAGGTCAAATGGGGGGCACCAGTGTAAGAAACAACCCACATAACAGAGCTGAAAGTGGTAGTTTTTCTGTACACTCCCTCTTTTATATATTCTTTGCCTATATATCAGCAGATCATGGGTTGAATCTTTAGTATGGACCTGGTATGGTCCTGGGTTTTGGCAATCACCAGAGATGCAAAACTCTTCACTAAACATGATGTTTCCAAAAAGTCTTTTCTAGAATATTTTGCTCTGCAGAGAATCTAGTGCCTCCTTGCACATCTAGTCACATTTATTACTTTTAGATATTCCTTGAACAAAAAACAAACTGAAACCATACATTCAATAATAAGATTATTATTTTTTTATGCCCAGTTTCAGGACATGGATAAGTCATTAATGGGACAGGGAATAAAGAAAGCTACAGCAGCAACAGTACAACCAAAATGGAAGTGTTTCAACGACTGATTCATCTAGCATCGCAGAGTCTTAAGACACCTGGTCCCTTCTTTTAAGGAACTCATTTATAAAGACTTAAGCAATGTGAAAACATTCACGTATGCAGCCTGTCCTATGAAAATACAGCTGGATTGCAGAATTCAGGGAAATACTTCTAATGCAATCAGGAGCTGATGAGTTAAGATTTCATTGGAGCCCAAAAAAGCTGCCAGTTGAAGTTTATGACTCAGGCCAAAATGAAGTTAATCTCTATTTTTAGATCTAGTGCTCGTAGGCAGTTCTGGATTTAGAGCAAAATTCCACTTGCAGTTGGGGGTTAAAGATGAGGTGAGGAAATCTAACATTAGCTCTATCCCTTTGGACTCCTGTCGTCTCCATCCTACGAGCTCGTAGGTGCTTACTCAAGTGAGCTCTAAACCCAGTCAGCGCTGTACCATGTACATTTGCCCCTTCTAGTCAGAGCCCCACATTTAACTCTTCTTTTAATGTGCCATTCCCACGTTAAAACTAGAAAGACAACCACTAACTTACTGAGTCCAGTTATACACCACTCTTCTCCCATCCTTCTGGCATGGATTCCAGCCTGAACCCCAACATTATCTTTGGACATGGTCAAACCAAACTTTAGGGAGAAAGCCTTTACAGGCACCAGCACCAAATCCAGTTCCCCTTTGCCCCTGGTCCAATGCCTAATCTCAAAAGCTCCTGTTATTAGAACTTAAAACCAGTTTACAAACCTAGATTTAATGGCAACACTGGTTTTAAAGATCCCATTTTCATTGGAGCTAGGGATTAGTGTGGGATCAGGAGGCACTCCTGGGCTAAACTTCAGGTTTGGAATCAGCAAAGGCTATGCCAAAGGTGATCTGGGTCTGAAGGAAGGCGAGGATTACACCTGTGGCTGGGTAAAGGCTTGGGCTGCGAGCTTTAAGGGTTTTCAAGCAGTGCTGCTGGGCAGGCGCTTTGGGAGGCATCAGCATTTTCCTGCATCATCTTGGCATGCTGCCCCTGCTATACCAGCAAGAGCTGACCAGTATTTGCCCTGTACACGCTTCACCTGTCCTCTGCCTTTCACTAATGCCCACATTTCTGAGCTACAGTAAGTGCACAGGCATGCTTTCCCCTTCATGAGTCTCTAAGCCAGTTAAAAAGGACATCACCTAAAAATTAATTTAAGGGAACAGTAAGGAAGTGTCTGACTCACGGGTAGGCTGACAAACCTTGGGAAGGTTTTCTCTCGAGAACTGAAATTCCTAGTTTAGTTTCTTGCCAATTGAAATTAATTGCAGCTATAATTGCCCATGAGTCATTAATCCAGCTCTGTGTTGTGGCCACTTGGGTGTATTTGGCCTGTTTGAGCCATTGCGGTTTTCTTTTGTTAAGTATCAAATGGCTTTTATATCGTCTAGTAATGCACTGCATATCACTGAAAAAGGCCCTGGAACCCAGCGTCAGTAAGTGCCTGCAATCATGTCGTTTATTTTTTTTAACATCTGAGCTATTTTTGAGCTGAACAGAGGGCTGAATGTTATAATGTCTTCCTTCCTGTGAATGCACCACTTATCTGATTACTGAATATTGCAATAAATTATGCCCCCTACAATAATTTTACATAACCTGCTGGAGATGCAGTGTAGAAAAGGGACTGTGATTACAATAGGAAGATTACAACCAAAATAGTTTACTTACAAGATACTTTCAAGTCTTTTTGCACAAGTTTTTATATATGAGTGGAACATTATTATCCTTACCTTAGTTTCATTATTTACTTTTCAGAGATGAAATACACATATATACATACTAGGCACAAGTCTCTGCAGATGCCTGTATCTTGTACCTCATGCTACAGCTGGAATTAAGCAGGGCAGAAAGTGAAATCAACTCAATCTGATCATGCTTCAGCTAAAATTTGGTCTCAGGTTGGACAGAACTTGGGGTAGCTCATCTGAACCCCTCTTGCACTTCCCTTCTTTGATCTCAGATGATACTGAAATACCTTTTCTTCCTGGTGCCTCCTAAGGGTGGGATTAAGATTATATATGATGGGATCAGCCAATATGCTTTGTTCACATGTGTTGCAATCCAAAGTCTTTGATGCAAAAATGCCTCTAGTACCTGGATCAACCACCTACCCTTTCCTTGAGGAAATCCATCTAGGAAGAGAGCAAGCACTTCTGTCCGCTGGTCTCTGCTCCTCCTATACTCTTGCAACCCTCATCAGGGCTGCTCTGATTTAGAGCAGCATATTTTTAGTGGTACTGTGGTTTTGGAGTTGTGATGGAAAGGAATTACAGACTGTAGGGTCCCTGGTAATCCAAGGAGACAAAGCTGGAAATCCAACTGTTTTGTCTCTGTTGGCTTGTAGTTGTATCTGCTTTCTTTAACACACAATTCCTGTTTACGACAGATTGGAAATACATACAATATGGGATTTCTATGGTAGGTGCAAGCTCCTGAGGATATTGCTGTAATTTTCCATTGAAAATAGTATTTAAAACAGAAAACAAGCTTTCAGAAGTGGATTAAATCCAGATGGTACCAGAAAGCTGAGGCAGTCTTGATTTTCATTTTCCACAGTTGAGGGTGCCTGGTCTGCCAAAGTTAGAAAGGACCAGCATTCGCCTTAGGCCTGCATATGAAATAATCCCCTTTTTGGTCCCTAGAAGTCATACATTCAGACGCATAGGGTGCACCGCTCACAACTGCGGAGCTGGTCTACCCATAAGGGCACACCAGCCTCAGGGGTGGGATGACAGCAAAGAGGCCCCAGGGGACCCCCAAGTCAAAAGCACATCACTGTACAAGGTGGCACCAGGTGGGCTTTGCATGAACCAAGTCTGAAAGCAATTCAGCTATGCTCGTGCAATATTGCACACACCTGCCATGGAGTTAAAGCGTCCCATGAGTACGGCTACACGGCTTCTGTGCCAGAGCTGGCACCTCTGCGTGGTTTGCTGTTGCACTGTGTGACATTTCCATGGAGGGATGAAGCAGCCTGAGGAATCTCTACACAAGAGCAGCTAACTCCAAAGACCCTGCACACGGCAGTCACCTGCCTTACCAGGGACCGACAGTACTATCGCAAGAGAGGCAGAAGAGCAGCACAGCTGTGAGTTCAAATCTGTCCACTTTAAATATGATTCAGAAGTCATGAGTAAAAAAAATAATCACTTAAAACCTTCAAACAGAGAAAAGGTCAACTTCAGTGAACAAATGGCTCCTACAAACATTTCATCCATTATCACTGTGGGAATCCTTTCTTAGACTTTTAGTGGTACTTGTAAACTTTGCCTTGTTCTGTGACGTGAAAATGCTTTATGTATCTCTCTTACTAATTACTGAACATCTGAGAGAACAGAAAAGACCAGCTGAAAAAAACCAGGTGCTTGGGAAGTCAAACACTGAAGAGCAGTAAAGAAATTAGATGAGTGCTGCCATTTATGATTTTAATTATTATGAGCTAATTCAGCTACATCCCGATAAACGGGAATTGCCTTGCCTTATTATAGCAAGACATAAGCTTGCCCATCCCCTGCGAGGACTTACGCCAGACTATGGAGAACAGACAGTGCAGGAGTGTGAATTCAATACTTGGTTTAAGGCAACTGGAGAAAAATCATCATAAACCTGATTCTCATAACTGTGTGTTTCAGGGAGAGTCTGGGCATTTCCACTCCTTCCACAAAGTCATGTGCCCATAGTAAGATTTCAGAGCTTCGCTGCCATATTGCAGGATGAGAAGCAGCCAAGAGAATTATGTCAAATAAATTCATGTCCATATAAATTACAAAGTAAAGCCCACAGCAGTATCTTTTTCATAATAGCATGATGATCCTGTCTGCCAGAAACCAGCATCACTGGTAATGCTTATCTCTTAAAGCAGTTCTATGCATCAATTTATATTTCAGGCACTATCTTGCAATTAAATTTCTAGGCTTAAAATGCCCATTTTCCACTCCCTCCCCTCTTCCATTTCTATGTCCTCCAAGATTAACAGAACCTCCTCTGTGCCAGCAAATTAATCACACTACAAAACTAAACCGTTCATTAGAGCTGCAGCACACCACAACTGCCATTAAAAACTCAATATTGCTATTTTCTGTCTTTAATTTTATGGTGCTGTTAGCAGCAGCCTCTCCTCTAATTATACGCAACACCACAATAAATACAGTGATAAACTCTGAACTGCGGTGGGTATTGATGTGCCACGAGCTTGCAGTGTGTTACGACACCAGAGCCCTTGTCTAGGGGCTTTTTGATGTCTACAGTGTGCGAATTCTCACACACATCGGCTCACGCAGGATTTGCCAACACCCCCCCGAAGCGTCCCGTTAGCCCACGTTCACTGATGCTTTGCCGCAGAAGACGAGCAGAGATGCAGCTGCGCTGCTGGCTTTAGCAGTGACCTTGCCAGTGCCCTCTCTCGCTGTCCAACTGCTCTTTTCTGGCCTTTCCTTCCTCCCTCCCTCCCCCCCGAAAAATCATTAGTCTTCTTCCTTTCTGATCCTTCACCTCTTTGGAGA
Source organism: Pygoscelis adeliae (assembly GCF_000699105.1). Classification (NCBI taxonomy): domain Eukaryota; kingdom Metazoa; phylum Chordata; class Aves; order Sphenisciformes; family Spheniscidae; genus Pygoscelis; species Pygoscelis adeliae. The sequence goes on along the minus strand of NW_008823944.1, from coordinate 1,087,972 downwards.
GAATTGGCTGATCTAGCAAACAGTGACGAGTTATGCAGGATCTCCTCTGTCCTCTACACCAGGGTTTTGTAAGCTGGCTGGTGGCAGGCTCAGGCATGGGTGGGCTGCCCTTCCTACCCTCATAGCCTGGGGGAATGTCCTCTGGACATTTCATTTTTTAATTTAAAATTTCTACTTTTTTCCTCTGTTGTTAGGAAGGAATACATGGACTTTTAAACTTGTTCTGCAAAGGTAACACTGTAGAGCAAGAGACAACCTTGCATTTTGTATAGAAGCAAGATGGTGTCCTGTGCTTATATAGAAAATAATGAAAATGTTTCATAGTTTTGGACAATCAGGATAAAAATACGGACTGTATCTTATCTGCCTGCCTCTGTTCAATCAAAAGCTGAGCTCCTTCGCCCTAGTATAGAAGCTGAAGTATACACCATGGTACCCTGCTCCTAGACATCTCATTTCACATTTGGCAAAGAAACAAAACAAGAAAGCAAAACTGCAGCCTAAACAAAACACGGATGTTGGCCCTCTCAAGGACTGGCTAGATCCCCCGGGAGTCTACAGGAAAATGCAGCAACCCTATCAACAAATCTCCTCAAACCCTGCAGTTTGCCTGAGTCAGCTATTGCGTTAAGCACTGGAAGGAGCCCTCAGGCTTATGCACCTCTGACTTGCAACTGAATTATGCATGGTTTTAAACATGCAAAATGAACCCCGGCCTCCAAGCTTTGCTGCATTAAGAACCCCTTTATATAGCTTAAGCTTAAGCAATAAGGTCTTAACCTGAGGGCAGCAGAGCTTTGAACTCAGCCCCTATAAAAGGCACCTGGGCTGGTGTAGGCTGCGGTCCTGACTTGATGAAGACAACGAAGCCAGAGCTTTGCTGCAGGACTCTCCCCCACATCCTGCTCTCACCCCGAGGAGCAGAAGGCAGATCAAAGGCACAGCAGGAGGTACAGCCCTGGAGAGTCATCTCACTCCTTAGAAGCTGTGGGAAATCACCAGGACTCAGGCAAACTCACCTCTCCTCCAGGAAAAGCATCTGCCATGTTATTTAAAAGCACCTTCTTGCCTTCCACCACTCCTTACCTAAATGTGCAAAGGGGAAGACAAGGAAACTGCCAATGAAACTTGCTTTTCTATAGCACACAGATCCCCAACTCTTGGTTACAAAATAATTGTGTTAATCTTGTAGCTTTCTTGCTCAAATAGTACAGAATAGCAAATAATCTCAAGCTTTCAGATCTGAAATACAGTCTCCAGCACTCAACTGCTCTGATTAAACTTACATCAACAGTAATCATGCATTACTAGCAACCTCAACTGCTAAGCAGAACACTTCCTTACACAGTCCTGGTGTGTATTTTGCATGTTGAAACCTTATGTGACATATTAAGTTGTGTAATATCATAGCTCTGTCTGTGAACCATAGTCATCTACTCGGCTTGCTCATAATATTCCATATTAAAATCTACCCCAAACCACAGGGGCATTTCTTGTTATGTCCATAGGAATAGCAGTATATCTGATGTGTTTTGCTCTCGTGTACGCACCAGCTTTTTCAGCTTTACCAAACGCTTGAGATCCTGAACAAGGACTCCAGGACTCATCAAAGAGTTTTTCCTGCACTTACCAGCAAGACTATAACAGGCTTCCTCTGAAAAGCAGAAGCACTGGCACTAAGCAATGGCAAGCTATGGTGGCCGTTAGCTGCAGCCCTGCTCTCCTCCAGATTACGTCTCTGTTTCCTGTTGCCCACCCAACGCACTCGTAACCTGCTGGGGACCCAGCCGCTGAGGCCATGCGAAGCAAACTGCTTCTCCCCGGGTACACTGTGGGATCTGCTGGGAAGCTGGAGTAGTGTTTAGCTCCCCATGTGCTGTCAGGCACCAGGACCTCCAGGGTCCTACACCGCGGCCTGTGCAAGCACCCGGAGCTGCAAACCACAGCAGAGCAGGGAGGATGCCAGGAGGGGAGAAGGGACACATGCAGGTGACAAAAAGCTAAGATTAAAGCTAAACTGGTTCTGCATGAGAGCCTGCAAACGTAAATCAGTCTTCTCTGATGGGAGAAACATTACAAGGAAAACAGTGATCCTTATCCCAGTGCTGGGGTGTGAGGAGGCACTGAGGTGCTGGCTTCGATCCTGTGGCTCTGTCCCAGGATGGAGAACCTGAACAGTGCATCAAGAGTATGGCAGTGGGACGGCTGGAGGTCCATCCAGCTGCAGCTTTCCCATCCTCTGTATTTCATTCTTTTCTCAGGGAACAGCTCTGTTTCCTTTGGTGATACTTGTGATACTGTGATTTTTTTTTTTTTTTAAGTGTCTGTCAAAAAGATCATCAGAGCAACACAATTTTGTTTCAGACTTTTCCTACTCATTTGTGTGTCTGTTTGTATACTTGTGTGTATCTGCAGTAAAGAACACAGAAGCAAATTAGTTGACTGTTACCTTCATTCCTGGTGCACATGCATGTATTTTATATTTTTATGTAATGATCTTCTTCAGACACTGGTACCACACAGAAACAAGATCTGGAGCCAAAATACCCCTCTGTTAGCACTGGCAGACTAGCTACACAAATTAGTTAACAGCTGCATACTACATTTCTCCAAAATTTATAGGTTGCTGTTAAACCAGCCCTGTCATGGTGTGGGTGGCTAAAAGTTTAGGGCTTTCCTTATTTATTTTCATTGCTTCAAACTTTGCAGATTCAGTTTCATTCTTCCTTAGGGAGCCACATTTTAAACCTCTCTCAAGGTGTGACGCAGCACTGGAATCATTCTTCTTTAGCAAGGCAATAACTTCTTTCCTGACTGTGCTCTTCCTTCCTTCTCCCCAGCACATGCCCCTGCCTACAGAAGGAATTTCAGTGTTGCTTTGATGGATTTTGCTCTAGACGTGGGGAAACAAAGGCTCAGGCACCACAGCTTGAAATCTGAAGCTGTTCGGTGATCATGGCAGGGACAGCAAACGTTTTGGCTTCTTTAGAGCTCAGCTCCTCACCCCTTGCTCCCTGCTCCCCTCCCACCCCTTGCAAGACAGAAGAGGGCACACTAGTCGTACCATGCCTACTGTCCCCTTAGACACCCAACACCTCCTCTTCCCCTGGGATTTTGAGAAGCCAGGCTACATTGGTGAAACAAGGAGCACATCCCTCCCTCTCCTCCATGGCCCTGACAAGGTGGCATAGGGTCAAGTCATAACCTTACCTCTAAGTCTTCTCTAAATGAGATTCAGTTCAGAGTCTTTTAAAAAACAAATCTGGCCAAGGGGAAATCTCTCTTTTTTATCCTTGAATAATTCAAGGAGGATCCTGGAAAAATATTGCTGGTCAAGCATTTTCCAGGCTGGCTTATGGCTTTGGGTACCCAACTTAGAGCAGTTTTAAAGGGGCTGATTTTCAGAATGGGCTTAATACCCACTTTCTTCTGAAAATCCTACTCTTACAAGTGCCTCTCAAGAAGGAAGGTATAAAAACACCCAACCTGAGCAGTGTACTATGAATCCCAATCTTGGTCCCTGTTCTATCTCCAACCAAGATGCTCAGAGACACAAACAATTTCTATGAGCCAACAAAAGCCTCCATGACAGAATGTGCTACTGCAGAAAATACTGGCTTCAGAGCCCTGGAGATTAGAAACCATTACTTAGTGACAGCTCAGCTTTTGCAGCGGAAGCAGTAAAAAACTGTTTCCCAAAATAGGTATATCATAAATACATTTCCTTACAATCACCATGAAATAAGTCCATAAGTGGATGAGGAGATCTTCAGACACAGCTCCACTGATCAGCTGTGGTCCAGTGTTTTGCTCCTGATCTCCTAGTGGATATATAGCTTTTGAACGTGAAATATTCCTGATCAGCATGTCTTTTTCCATGAGCAGGATGATTTATTTCTTAGTAGGATCATATGTTTGCTTGCTTGGGCACTGTCTTCCATCCATCTCCCAGTCACAGTACCAATCATGTTGAAATTGCTTGAGACAAAATCTTGAACATAAAAGCAGCAACCTATTTCCACCCAATCAGCAAATTCCCGTTTATGGTTGTATACTCTTTGATGACTTGTAGTCTGTATTTGAACCGACTCATTGACGACAGTGAACAGAACATTTTACCATCGTTATCTGGAGTTTGTTCTTTCTGCACCCCAAAGGAATTGCACCTGAGATTTCAATATGTTTTAAAGTTCAGCTGAGCTAAAAATGGTCAAGATCAACATTGAAACTTTAGAGAAATCACTGAAAGCCTTCCTGGGGGTGCAAGTAATATTAAAAGCTGTTATCCTTGTTTAAACTCTGTTGATGAACATGACTCAGCCCTTTCCCTGAGGCCAGTTCAGAGGTTTGCATCTTGTCAGTGTTGAGCAACATACTGCCTGTCTGCTTTGTTTATGGACGGGCTGTTTGGGTTGACATTGGAAAGAAGAGATCTGCATGAATAACTGTGCAGAAAAACATGAGCCTGTGCTGTCTCCAAGCTTTGTGCTAGCCAAAAAAACCAGCCAAACCAGTGCCAAACTGGAGACTGTGTGGTTGTATCAGCATGGCACCAAGCTCAAATGCTCTTTTCATGGGGGTTTTACTTCCTAGCCTGTGATTAGGCAGCTGGATATTGCATATTTTGAACTTAGCAAGGCCTTTGGCATTGTCTCCTGCAGCCTACTTATAACCAAACTGGTGTGGTATTAATTGGATAACTGGAATATAAGGTAGGTGGAAACCTGGCTGCTCAAAGGGTTGTGACCAGCAGAATAAAATCCAGCTGGCAGCCCACTGATACTTGGGCCAATATTGTTTACCACCTTTGTTAATAGCAGAACAGGGGAATGGATTGAGATCTTAGCAAGTTCACAAAACGACACCAACCTGAGGGAGCGACCGGCACGCTGGTAGATCAGGCTGCTATTCAGAGAGCTGGACAGGCTCTGTCCCCTGCACCCTTTCACTTCACAGAGAAAGGCACAAGGTTTCTGCTGAAATTTTGAGATGACCAAGGCTCGGTGTAGAGCCTCACAGGGTGTGAGCTCAACAGGTAACATGCTAGCAAAGACTTTCATCTGAGGATATGCAAGTGGACTAATAAATGTATATGTGCTAGCTCATGGCACATCCAGTTATCTGAGGCCGAAAAACTCAGCACTGACAGCACCCTCAAGTCTGCAACTCAAATAATATCCCATTTCTCATCTGAAAGATTTTCAGGTCACTGAAAACATTTGGTCTTTAAATTTCGTGACCACATGATTTGCTTTCCTCCCCTCTTTTCGACCTCGGGATAAAAGGCTTACTGATAGCTTCAGTATAGCTCTTGCTTTGTGACTCCTCTCAAAATGCAGTGAGTCGAGCAATGGTATATCCCTCTGTTATTTACTGCTATCAATTTAAAATGCTTTTGTGATGTTTCAGAGAACTCGTCTTTTACAACCTCTTCCTCTATCTGAACAGCAATTTGTTTGGCTCATTACTTAGGAAAACACTTGCCATGCCAAATATACTACTTCAAAGCAGGGTTAAAATGTACTCAAAATTACATTGCCCTGTTATTACTAACACTAACGTATATTGAGAGAAAATTACATTACTCTGTTATTACTAACACTAACATATATTGAGAGCTATACTTACATAAGCAGTTGGATAAGGCTTAACCACACATGCTTTTGTGCAGAAATCAGATTCTTGTATGGAAAAATACTCTATTTTGCATTCAGGAGAACTGAGTATTTGGCTGTAGATGAAATGCAGTTTTGTTTTGTAAGCAGAGGTTAGTAATTATCAGACTTGCCCATGCTGTTTCACTGGAGGTAGGAATATGAATATATTCGTATTTACTGTTGCTTTATAGGGCATTACAGGTCATGCTAACATATATAAATCAAGTTTCTTTTTTAATTAATTGCTATAAATGCAGACAACCTTATACAAAATTCTCAGTTAAATTGTCTGACAGAAATACATGGAAACCTCCTCCCTTAAAAAAAAAAAATTGAAATTATTTTCCAACAGACCTATTTTCATTTTCTGTCATCATGTATCTGCTTTGTCTTCCATCCTCCTCCTCCACTTGTGCCTTTCCTCTCTCTGCCCCTCTTTACCTTTCAGAGCTGCAGCATCTGCTGCACTACCCACAGCTGAGCTTCCCCATAACTGGCTCTAGGGGAGCCAGCAGCCGCTCCGCCTTAAATCTCGAGCGTGCGGCAATTGCGTTTGTGCTGGCGTTTCAAAGCAGGAAGCTCACACAAAGGTTCAGGAGAGATAAAAAGCTAATGAAATGCTACGGCAGAAGGAGTAAAAATAACTCCTGTGGGCGAAAATGATCCTTGACACACCAGGAATGCTGAGAAAACCAGTGACGAGGGATCTTTACCTTGCCACGTCCAGCACTGCTAAACCTCCCCACAGAGGCAAAGGTCACTGCCTGTTATTTATAATTAACACTTACGCTGCTGCAACACCTACGGGCTCTCGTGATGAGCAACAGCCTCCCTGCACCCAGCAGAAAGCCTGGCCGTGCCCTAAGGAGCTCGTTATAGCCTATGTTTGAGATAGGAGATGTCCACGGGGCAGCCTGGGGGACAAACGCAGGGAAGGGGAGGCAGTGCCACCCTGTGTGATGTGTGCCAGCCCCCTCCCCAGCCCGCTCAGGGTTATCCAGATTTGTGCAAAGGGTAGAGGGAGATCTGCTGGAAGCGTTTTTGAAAATCTGGCTTTACTGTCATTATCAGGGTTTCTCTTTTTTCTTCTTCCCTCTCTTCTCCACTACAAAGAGCAGCACAGGAGAAAGCAGGAAAGAATTTGTTTGAAAATTTGGCAAGCAAGTGATAGCAGATGATGCTCTCAACCGAGAGGAAGCAGGAGAATACAGCTTCCAAGCGTTGAGGGATGGGGAGGGAAATAGAATGTAAAAAGTCCTTGGGTCATAGCGACCCCTAATCTGGCCCCACTGGGAGAGCACCCCCATCCGCAGCCAGAACTTATGGTGGGGACGAAGGACAGGTCCCTGCTTTGGGAGGAGAGATTTCTTCCTGTGCAAGCAGGGGGATCCTTTCCCCTCTTAGAAAGAAAGTGGGAGGCTGCCTGCCTGTTCCTGGGAGCCTGGGCTGCGATTCTTTCCTCTGGCCAAGTAAATAAGGAAAATAAGATTCACGCATAATCAGTGCAGTCCTTGGTGCCCACTGAAGGCTTTAGGGACTTCATTTGGGCATTATCTTGCATCCCATTATCACACTAATTCTCAACAACTCCAAAGAAGTCAATATTCAGTTAATATTTATTACATCTGCATCTTTGCTAAGGAAATGCAGATGAGGTTTTCTCTGCAGATCTAGCTACCAGAGAAAGATTTCAGTGTTCTCTACATGAGAAAATATAGCAATGATATCCAGAGAGGTTTTTATTTTAATAATATATTTTTTTCCTCCCTGTCTTTCATTCTTTCTGCTGATTTTCAACCCTTCCTCTCAGGTCAGGACCTCAGTCAAAAAAAGAGCTAGACTGTCCTATAATTGCTTTTGCTGGCTCCAAAGTTAAAAAAGATTCAGAAGGTCAAAGAGAAAAACATGAAAGAGCAAAGCGAAGGGGAAAAAAACCCCAAACCTACTTGTATTCCTTTTATTTCACATTTAATGGCAGAAAGGGAAAGAAGGAGGCACATGGGAGCTCCTGTTTTGATGAAAAATCTACAGGTAAAAAAAAGAAGTTGCTCATTTTTAAATACTTCTGAAGGGGAATTGTTGACTGCTGCTACAGAAACATGCCTGTACTTCTTGTGTCTTGGTGGCATGCGTGGCGTGCTGACTCTAGCTGCACAGCATTGGCGTGACTGGAGCTGCCAGGGACTGTGAGAATCCTCTGCTCTGTGAAGTGGCAGTGCCACAAAAGCGCATCTGTGCTTCCAAAGAATAAAGAAAAAAACCCTGAAAGAAGAAGCATATGGGACATATGCCTGGTGTACGGCACTTTCACAGCCAAAGAAGCAACTTTTGCTTGGGCATTAAATCTGCAGTCTTTTACTGGCAGTGGGGAAGAGGTCGGGGTGAGGAGCTGGCGAAATACAAGCTATTTAGTGTATTCACGCTGACAGTGCCACCCAGGCTCTTCACTCTCCTGTTTCTCTCACTCCTGAGACCTCCACGCTCCCTTTACTCACTCGCCTCCTCCCACCAGCAGACGGTTTGAGGTCTGGGAGCCTCTGCAGCATCACACTCCAGCACCGCAGTCGTGGGGAGGAAATGTAGGTGGGGAATAAATGGGAACCTTGCTAAAAGAACAACCTGACACCAAAATAGCCTCACCTGATGTAAGGAAACCCCAAATGATGATCATCTCCCAGCTACTGTGAGCTCGAGCGTGAGGGGAAGGTGTCTGGCTGAAAGTGTGTTATCTTTGCAAAGCTGTGCTAACATTCATGTTCAGAAAGAGGTTTCTGAGAGAAAAGGCAAGGAAACTGCATCTTGTCTTCCAGCAGGGAAGGGTTGGAAAGTATCTTTAAAGCCAGAAGGAAACATGCAGTAGAGAACTGCTGCTGAAGATGAGAACAATTTTAGATGTCTGCAGACAATCAATAAATTCCCTGTTTTTAAGAGAGGAGAAAAAGGAAGGAGGAAGGAAGTAGCTCTAGGCAGATCCAATACAGGGAAAATTGGGTCTTTTTCACTGCAGAGCAGACCGCAGCTGGCTAGACAAGCAGACATGAACCTGGTTGGAGAGCTGGCAGCAGCCCTGAATATATGACTTTTGTCATTGGGCGGGCAATTGCCTTTCCAAACATGAATCTGTCTTGGCCAAGAGGATTACTTTTGGCAATCAAAAGACGCAACAGACTCAAAACCTAAGAAAAAGAAATAAACGGAACATAGTGATGTGGTAAAAAGGTTTTTGCAAAAATGTGGGAGGCTGCATCACTCACAACCAGCAAAGCCACCACTGAGCTATGCAAGATAACTGCAATACTAGTAAATTACACACGCTGTACCAGCATGCAGACCATCCACCTTCTACCTTAGACACGGTACCACTGACTCTCTGGGGCATGCGTTGCTGTGGCTTGTTTCCTTTGCAGCTTGGCTCAGGATGAGTCGCCATCACAGAAACATGGTGGGGTGACTCTCACGATTGGAGTGCTGCAATGGATGGCTACAGACTCTTCAGAAGGGACAGGCGAGGAAGGAGAGGCGGTGGGGTGGCTCTGTATGTTAGGGAGTGTTTCGATTGTATAGAGCTCAACAATTGTGATGATGATACGGTTGAGTGTTTATGGGTAAGGGTGAGGGGGAAGGCCAATGAGGCAGATATCCTGCTGGGAGTCTGTTATAGACCACCCAAACAGGATGAAGAGGCAGATGAAGCATTCTACAAGCAGCTGGCAGAGGTCTCTCGATCGCTGGCCCTTGTTCTCGTGGGGGACTTCAACTTCCCGGACATC
>NW_008823944.1:1028073-1076750 GCF_000699105.1 Pygoscelis adeliae | reverse complement strand
GGCCCATGGCATCCTGGCCTGTATCAGAAATAGTGTGGCCAGCAGGAGCAGGGAAGTGATCGTGCCCCTGTACTCAGCACTGGTGAGGCCACACCTCGAATACTGTGTTCAGTTTTGGGTTCCTCACTACAAGAAGGACGTTGAGATGCTGGAATGTGGTGAAGGGTCTAGAGCACAAGTCCTCTGAGGAGCAGCTGAGGGAACTGGGGTTGTTTAGCCTGGAGAAAAGGAGGCTGAGGGGAGACCTCATCGCTCTCTACAACTACCTGAAAGGAGGTTGTAGCGAGGTGGGTGTCGGTCTCTTCTCCCAAGTAACTGGCGAAAGGACGAGAGGAAATGGCCTCAAGTTGCGCCAGGGGAGGTTTAGATTGGATGTAAGGAAAAATTTCTTTACTGAAAGAGTAGTTAAACATTGGAACAGGCTGCCCAGGGAAGTGGTTGAGTCACCATCCCTGGAAGTATTTAAAAGACGGGTAGATGAGGCGCTTAGGGACATGGTTTAGTGGGCATGGTGGTGTTGGGTTGACAGTTGGACTCGATGATCTTGGAGGTCTCTTCCAACCTTAATGATTCTATGATTCTATGATTCTATGATTCTATGATTTTTTTTCTCCCAGAGAGTCACAGACCCAGCATAAGTGGGAATGGGCCCCCACGAGTCTCCAGCCCAACCCTGTTCCAGTGTTTGACCACCCTGGGTTAAAAGATTTTTACCCTAGGAAAAAGGTTGTTCCTTAGAGCTAATTAAAGTCCCCCTTTTCCCACCTTGTGTCTGCTGAAGAATATTAGGTCAAAGTGTCCAAATTCTCTAAAATGGCAGGAGTTCACTCTGAGTAGGCTGTACCATGTCCATTTTTAATTTTGACTTCTAGTGTGATCACTTGAGAGGACAGAATGGGAAGTACAATAATTTAGATACACGGAGTAGGAAGGAGTAGAAGAAAAAAAAAAAGAAAATACAGGCTACCTAACAAAAGAGGATTAAATCAATCTCAAGAGGACAAATGGTTCTCTTGGGAACCCCAATAATGAAATCCACAAATGTAGGACAGGCTAGGAAAGACTGGATATGGGACCTGAGACAAAGGTCTGGAGGTTACAACAGAAGTGAAATTAATAAAATGGTAAGCTCTGATTCAAAGCAGACAATCCATGAATGTCCTAAGGAACCTGTACAAATGACACTGAGGAAAGTTATTCAGAAACACTAACTAGCCTGAAGAGTCTGGTCTTCCTCACAGCCCCCTAAAGCCAGACAACGAGCCATAAATAAATCATCTCTCTGTATTATTCCATAACTATCTTCAAATCAGTGGGAAATCATAACGTGTTAGAGAAAAACAAGCCTAAAACTTTTAAATATATTAGCTCAAAAAATGGACTTTTACCATAAATATTAAATGAAAACCTGCAGTTGAGTGAACATCTTTTGCCACTTCTCATCATGATCACTTTTCCATAACTGAAGTAAATATTTCATAGTAATAAAGGTAAATTCTTGTTCATAAAAATTGGGTTTTCTCAGATTTAGAGAGGAAAATCTATTTCCAAAGTCAGAACAAGCATGCTGCTCTTCATTTCACAAGTTCAACTGTGGAATTAAAAAAAAAAAAAAAAAAAAAGAAGTGCTTTCACAGCGAGCCCTCACAGGGTCCCAGCTGCTGCAGTTGCTCTGCTTCCATTGCAGGAACCTCACCCAAATCTCTTCTCCAGACCCTATAACCCAACAACTACAGCTTGTTTATCAACATGCACAACAGCACAGCACCTCTCAACAGCTTCAGATCGGAGTAGGGTGAAAAAAAGGCACAGTTAAGTGAGAACCAAAGGTTTCCAGATGGAATCTTTACCTTTACCAGACCTTGACAAGAGCGCTGCAACTAACATTTGAGCTTTGGTTAAAAGATAGAGATTTCCTAACTACAGACAGAAGAAGGTCCTCAGATTTTTATTTTTATTTTCCAGAAGAATATGCTGATACACATTGCTAGAGAGAAAAAGGTGTCACCAGCTGGTGATCAACAGCCCTCTGACATCGTCCTCTGGGTTTGCTTTCCAACCGGGTACTGAAAGAGCCCAGACTTCACCTTGTGACTGCCAAAGTAGGGATCGTCCCCATTTGTGCACCAATGTTGCTTTCTTCAGTTGCTCATCCCTAAAATCAGCTTTGAATACTAAGCAGGTCTGTCTTATTGGGTACCAACGAGACCAGAGCCCGAGTTTTGATGGCTGTCCCCCATATGAGTCAATAGCATAATCTGCAGCCAGCTTCCTGCTCGTGTGCAGTAGTTTATTACCTGTAAACAGGTAACAAAAGATCAGAAGCAAAATCAGAAGGAGGAACCTGAGAGAAGGACCCAGCCATTCATCCTTGTAGGAAAACTTCTGAAAAATGGCAGTCTTTACCCTAGAAAAAGAGCACCTGACAGATGATACGGGATAACTACTATAAATATGTAAAGATGTCAGGAAGAAGCTGTGACATCAAATATTCAAAGAGGAAAGAATATAATAATGGGCTTGCAAGAAGAAAATGGGGGAAAAGGAGGCCCCGAGTGCAAATCAACAATAGGACATGGTGCAGAAATCAATCAACAGTGGACCAACACAAAGAGCATAAAATACCTGTCTGGGATCCCATGCACCCCTCATCCCAAATGCTTCTTGCCAGGCTGATCCTCAATAAAGTTATTTATATGTAAGCAAGAAACTCTGAAAGGTGGAGTATGGTGGTTGTCCTGTAATGAGGCAATGCTCCCAATCTCATTTCTCAGCTAGATGAGCACATTCATTCATAGTAATGCTGTACTAAAGGTTTTAATTCAGCCTCAGTGGAAAGTCCCTGTAAATTAGAATCTGGCTGCAAGTAATCCTTAGAAATTCAGGGGTGCCTGCCGGTAATTATTTCTGTTTCTGATTAAAGGATGGTTCCACATGCATTTTCATACAGTTTGGGGCTACTTGGTTAAAATCCACACCAGAAATAGAATTCTGCCATTTCTGTAATCTCTGTGTGTGTAAATAACAATTTAGCCTTCTGCAGCATCCGAAGGGGCTGAATCCATTGCTATACAGTCTGTGCGTGCAGGGGAACTGCAGTGCTGGAAATGTTTTGCCATTGCTTAGGGACTCTCTCTGTAGGTAGCTCCAACTCTGCAGGTGTGTGATTGGAAAAGCCAGCCTACAGATTTTGCCACACTTACACTGTATCTACAGTTATTCATGTTCTTCCAGGCACATTAAACTAGCAGTCAGCTGGCTACCCAAATCCACTTTATATTTTCTTAATGTGAGCACCTTGGGAAGACTGAGATTAGATTACCCACAGTAGCATCACTTGACAATGTTGTTAATAAAAGCAGTCGGTTCTCTATGGGCACCCTTCTTTTTATCCTTACAACGTAATATTCAATCTCCACTGTGTGAATTATTTATATAAGGAAATGGGTAAGAAGCAGATACTGTTCTTAAAATCTAATGACACAATCGTTGCATTTAGCAGTAGTTCACAATAAAGCTGCAGCTGTCAGGGTATTATTCCCTTTTCAAGGACCATGTCATCCACTTCTCAAGAATATGTATGAGTGAGGAAAGCCAGGATTACAGACAATGCAAGTAAACTACTAGGCAGAGCCTTCCCCAATCTGGAAAGATCTGAGTCTCCAAAAGCCCGTCAAAACGGGTGTGTTTTAAACATCGCAGCTACCAAATGACACAGTTTCAAATCGCCCATCAATGACTCATGCCCTCATGCCACCCCTAATTTTTATTTTTTTTCCCTTTAAGCTGTATGTCCCTGTGCATGTTGTGCTACCACGGCCATTTCAGATAAAGCTGTAATTAGGTACGCTACTCATAAGCCTTTTAATATGTCACCTTCAGCATAGGCAGATGATGAACGTTGATGAATTTTACTGTAGCCCTACTCATTATTCAGCCAAGGCTGTCCGTACCTCCCGAAAATAAAACTCATAACGGCCGCTTGTAATCTGCTGCAGCACAAACTTTTAAGAGACGACAACCCCTTTTTAATAGGAAGAAAGTGCAACTTTTCATTTATCATCAGCAAGAGTAATAATAACAACTACTGACCCATGACCACAAACACGCCGTTTCACAAACTCAGAGAAAGGCAATTAAAATCTGAGGCGGCCAAATATCACAGGCAAGCTAGAAAGATGTGTAAATTGAGGTAAGTAAGGGAGCCTTTTGAAAGACTACCTGTTTAGCACCAGGGGAAGAGACGAGTAAATACACAATTCTGTACATTACGCTGAATTATGTGAACCAGTTTCATAGCCCCACCTTGTCACACTAATTCCATTTAAGATATTATCCCATTCTTCCCAAAGCTATAAACCCACAGGTTTTAAAAAGCAGGTCTTGAAATACCAGTAGAAATGTATCCAAGGAGGAGAAATCGCACATAAAGCCAGGACTGCCCTGCTTTTTAAGAGGTTTTGATGACAGCGCTTGGCACTGTGCAAGTCTCTGCTCTGGTGTGCATCTCTGGACCGCTATGGACTCTGCTTGTGGATTTTGATGTCCCCCCCTTTCAAGAGAAGAGCCGTCTCAAGGCAGGTGTCCGAGAAGCATTTGATACAATATTTGAGCACAACATTGTGTTTTTTCACAGAGAAAATCTCTCATCTTTGCTCCTTCTTAATTTCAGTCCCTTGAAGTCGATTTTCCCAGCCAGTGGCACAGCCTGAATCCAAGCACCTGCAGGTGAGGCTCCCGGCCCCTGAAGCCAGGCAGCCGGTCTCTCTCCTCCAAAAACCCGTCTTCCTCCCCAGTTCAATCAGCCAAAACCTAACAGAAAGGGGAGACGGCTATGTTGCCAGACTCCATAAATGACCCAGTAACCTGACGGTTTTGCTGTGCCCAAGAGCAGCTGGCGCGCCGTGCTGGCACAGCCAGTGATGCTTTTGGCCACAGCTGTTCCTTTGATTACCTTCAGCTACTGTTGCTTAAAACCATTACTCCCAGTCATTCTGCTATGCCATGTAGTACTGCGTTACCATCCAACAGGGCCAAACAGAAATTAAAAAAAAAAGTAATCCTGATGAACAACAGAGGAGCCCCACATTGGCCTCTCCGAGTAAAACTGTTTTTTGGCCAAGTAACTTGTTGCCACAATACCAGGTGCCACAGGACCCCGGCAGGTTTTGCACTGCTGGCACTGAGCTTGCAGCCCCTATACAAAGCCTTGCATGGCCTCCTCCAGCTCCCCTACACAAACAGAAGGTCTGATGGGCATTCAGGTGGGCAGGGACACCTTGCATGGCAAGAGGGGGCATAGGGTGCCACAGCGCTGCTCCCCTGGGATGCAGATCCCATAGCAGGTCTCCTCCTGGCAAATACAAAAGTAGCAGCCAAGTATCTGCTATGGGCTATCCCCGTCTTGGGGTCTGCCCCATGCCCTCAGCTTCAGCTCGCATGGGGTCAACACCCAAATCTGAGAGCCAGAAGCTTCCCAGCTCTACTGCAGCCCCATCCTCTCCAATGTCCCCCTCTCATTGCTTTTTCCTCGTAACGTCTTGGCAGGCCTCCTGCATGCTAATAAGACAGCACTGGGCACTTGCCCAGCCAGTCACTGTCTTGGTATTAATTTGGAATTTAGATACCCCATGCAGCATCTCTGGCTGTTTGCTGGATGGCCGACTTGCCAGACACACAAAACCTGGGGGTTGGGGAAAAAAAGCAGACAACACAGCCCTGGTGTAAGAAAACACTGCCTCTGAAAGGCAGTCCTGCTTGATTTCATCCCTTCATTACCTCTAGCTCTAAAGAGAAAGCAGGCACACATTTTAGATTCTAATCTCTGCCATAAAAAAAGAAGTAGTAACAGTAATAGCAATAGCAAAATAAGTGTTTTCAGGCAGAAGAAAACAAATAGCAACATTTCTTAAACTGTGTTAGATAAGAATGAAACAAGTGGATTTTATGATCTTCAAATGTCACTGCAGTGGACTGACTATAAGTGATAAAATGGTTTCATGCCTCTTATAGCAAAATTGGACCTAGAAACATGTATAAATAAAATTATTCCCAGTTTCTTAATAACAGGCAAACCTGTTTTATATAAATAAGTTAAAGAATGGCAACCTAAATGTATTTCAGAAAGTTCCCTGTCTTCCTTTAAACTATTATCAAATAAATGCAACTTTGCCCCTTTGGAGCTCTAATGAAAATCCCATCAAAATTCAATTTATAGAATGCTGAGACATAGTGCAAGCTAGGAGTGTTAAATTAATTGATTTGCCTTAAACAATTATTGAGACCGGATTTGTCAGTTACTTTTGCATGTTAAAGTCTGCCATGTTTCAGTAGTAAGATGCTCCTGCTCTCACAGCACTTCAGGCTAACAGTAGTCTTTTCGTTTGTAATCTCCCCACACGCTCCTGGAAGAGCTGAAGACACCATCACGAATCTCTGCAGCCTGGCTTGGGGTGCTCACCCTGCAGCAAACCTCCCATCACTTGCCCACCAGCTCTGGCACTTGCTGCTGGGACAGCTGGGGAGGACATTTCTCCCAGCTCTCCCCAGCTCCTATCCTGGAGAAGGAAGCTCCAGAGCAGGATTGACAGTGTGTGTAAAACCAGCCGCGGTATGTGGGGTCCCAAGCCAGGGGACAGGCAGGGTCAAGCACACAAGGTGCATCTGACTCCCCTCCCCTCCTCAGCTAACATAATTTTGGGATGTGGAACTTCTCCCCTCTCCTGCTTTCCACCTGGGATGTGAGATACCTGTTTCTCTACTTACAGCTGAACTGCAAGACTAAATAAAAAAGATTTGGCCAAAAAAGTGCAATACAATTCTGCAAATAATGTATTTTCCACAAAAAAAAAAAAAGATGAATCAAGAATTAGAAACTATCCACTTGTTTCTGTCAAATTCAGCAAAGGGTTTGAAATAAGAATTGCTAGGGAAACTACAGCCAAAAAATGGAGAAGAAAGAGTCACTACCAACTTGCTGTATATCTCTAAGACTAAAGGGGTAAAGCAGATGAGAAAAGCAGGCTCAGTTCCCTGTCAAGGGGTAGGACAGAGTAGACCTCCCTGTGTGCCTTGGGTGTGCCCTAAACACCATGCTGTACCACACCCCCAGGTGAGCTGGTCTTCTCTCCTGCTAGCCCTGTTTGAAGTCATATACAAGAGGAACAGGGCAAGGGAGGTTGACTATCAATGAAGGACACCCAAGATTCAAATCTGTGCTTGAATTTGGTCTCTGTTTCCACAGTCCCATTTTGCCTGATGATGCCAAACTGGAATTGAAAAATGTTGTTTGAGCATCAAAGGAAGTTCTTCATTCAACTCAAAATGATAAAAATGTTACTAATATTATTACTTAGTTCTAATAAAGCTGGAGTGAAGACAGACCGACTTAAAATGAATTTGAGCTGAAAGCAAGAGGGCACCTGTAGCGCAAGGAGCACACCTGAACATGGACACAGTTTTGTAGTCACCACCCTTCTCCGGATCAGAGTTCATCCCTTTGCTGCTTCCTCGGCTTCCCCTGAGAATTTGTACAGTTCATTTATGCTCTGCACAGACTCTCCTTCTATAGATGGGAGCCCTCCTTCTCCCACACCTCTGCCACTCTCATGTCTCTAGATTGCAATTTGTGTTTTTAAAGGTGGAAAGACCTGTCGTGGCATCACAGGGATGGTTTTAAGATACACAACACCAAGCGTGACCACTCTTCGGCTTTGTATGGAGGCTTGGAGAAGAAAAAAAAGATGTTTTAAATGCATCTTTTAAAAACAGAAGCCCTTGCCCCCAGGAACTGCACCAGGTTTGCCAGAGATGCCAGAGGGTGCTGCCCAGAGTGCTGTGAGCACAGAAGCAAGCACCACCTCACCGGGAGATGCAGTGCCTGTTTCTGGGCTTCCCTCAGTTTTCCTCTGACACTTGCATTTCACTTTTACACACGTCTTTGGGCCATGTGATGGGAGCTGCAGGGAAGTTCCTTTCCCTCTGCCACCGGCTTGATCACATTTTAATACTGGCTGTGTGATTCTTCCTCAGCCGGTAATGTTATTCTTTCTCTTGTTCGTAACAAGGTTAAAACAGAAATTAATAGTGGTTTGACAAGGTGCAGAAATGCTTAGAAGATAATATGATTTTACTGGCACCGAATGTGAACACCAAAATATGTGCATACACGTGCCGAGAAACTGGCATCTCCAAACATGAATGCTGAAGTGACCATTTGTTCCTGATATGACAGCTTTTTGCCTGCCAAGGAAGACTAGCAGCGAACTGATGCTTCACGCAGGAAATACATCAATTGTAAGCGCATCACAATACTCCTCAGACACCCTATTTTTGGTAACTTGTTTTTTTAAATACCACACTTCAGATAACTTCTGGATGAGAATCTAATTACCTTTCTCAATCCATTGGGAGGGAGAAAGTGGTTAATTATTTTTCACTTTTATTTTGAAATAGAATTACAATGAGCAGCATAAAACCAAAACATATTAGCCACAGTAGGAAATAGGATTTAATATAGAATTTTAAAAAACAATCTACCTTCCCTAACGCAAAAAGCATTAAGTGATACAAACTCTTAAAACAGGCAGACTTCTTTTGAATTTTGTTTTATTTAAGCCTGCCTTCTAAACATCTGCGCGCTGATGTGAGATGAATATCTAAACCAGTAATAACTGCGGCTAGATATTACATAAAAAGATTCATACCTATCGTTACCTAGTGCTTTTCGCCCCAAAAGGATTGTGCAGAATTTACAATCTGTGGCTGAGATACAGTACATAAAAATGCAATGCTCCATCCATCACTGATGCAGAACCAGTTCAGGCATGAAACATGATGATAGTTTAACTGCAACAATGCACCAGAGTTAAAGACAAGAAGCTATTAAGTCCTATTATTGATATTTGGGTAGGCAGAATGTCATTGAAGGGAAACTTTTCTATTTTCTCCTCTTCTCAAATGGCAAATAAGCAACTGAGAGAGAGTGGCACAAGTGGTCAAGAGCTCAATTACAATTTTAACCTGAGAATTTAAACTTTTAAAAACCAAGTTGAATCATGTTGAAAGCTGTAACCCATAATAGCTGCGATGCTTAACAGGCCTGCGTTGAGCTTATTTCTCAGCACTTCTGACCATTTCCCATTCCCCTTACAGAGGGTGCTACCCGAGCCGGGGACATGGGAAGGAGATCAGGATTGGTCCCAAAATGCTTAGGAAGGCAACAAACATTTCCCAGGCCAGAAGCATTTGGAAACTGGGGTTGAGAGGTTATCACATAGTACACCTATGTCCTACAAGCTGAACACATGGTCTTTAGCAAAAGTGGGGCCAAAGATCCACCAAAGGGAAATAAAAACTAAGCAGCTTTAAATTTATTTCCTGAACATGAAAGCGTCCTTCTTCTGTATCTCTTGTTACCTGCATTACACTGCTTTTTATATTGCAATCTTGGAGATCACCAACAACATACATGTGGCAGAGAGTACACTGAGCCTTCAACAAGTAGTAGGGGCCAAAAGTATCTGGTTTCTATCCACTCTAACTTATTTACATGAACGTGCTTCTAAATCAACTTTCACATGACTTAAGCTTGATTAGGAGATGCTGCGGCTGAAGAGATGAGTTTAGCTGCTCTTTTCAGCCCAAGCAGGATTGTATGGAGTGTCAAGGCTCTGGGTTTGGCTAATCTCAACCTCAACCTCCCTGACTCAAGTTTGAAATATTTTTCCATGTAACATAAAGGCATTTTAAGTCATTTTGGGGATTTGGAGCACAGGTTAAACTATCTGAACCTACACAGCCTGTATGCACACAGTAACAACTGCAAATACACATGTGGAACGGTGCCAGTCCCATACCGGAGTCGTGTAACGTTTCACCTACAGGAAACACTTGTTACGTGAATGCTGACCAGAGCCAGCCCTAGTCTTAACTCCAGCACTTCTTGAAGAAGAGGTGTTTGAAGGACAACACCTAAAAATGTAATCTCAGACTGCTTTTGCTGTGCCTTAGGCACAGTCCATTTTTCTTTCCTTGCAGGGTGTCTCTTGGGTATAATCTGACTGATGTTCCTGCGTCTCGTTTGAGCTGAGCCATGGTAAGTGACAGCACAACCACAGATAGTCTGTTAAAGTGAGGCTGTGGCCATGTACTTTGGCTGAAGGTGACATGAGAGAAGAGGATACTACCTACATCCCAATTTCTTCAGTCTTCCCTTCTCCTTCGCTAGCATAAGCGCCGGCGTAATTACTACTTTTAACACTTCTGCCAAGCTCATTCACATTAGCCCATCCTATAAAATCACTGCTTGTCACCCAAGCTGCCATAACCCACCCGTGAATGTTTCCAGCCTTTGCCAGGGTTGTAGTTCATGATAATACATGGGCTCCACTTTCCCGTGAGGGTAAAACAGCCCATGAGGCTGGTTCCTGCAGCACAGCAGTAACTCCTCAGGTAAGGCCAACTGGTCACTTGGGAGCTTCTGGACATGTCTGTGAGCTGAGTGCGCACAGACTTCAGTTGAATCAAAACTCATATTGGTTTAGTTCAGCCAACAACATGGGGCATGCAGAAGGTCTGGTGTCTGAGACTTGGTCTACGTGAAACACAACTGGTTTAATTCAAGTGGCAATTGGTATGATTTTAAATTGATGAGCTGACCCTGTGTGTACATATACCTTCTTAAATCTATTTGAATCTAGAGTGTGATTTTAACTGGCAATTTAGCACTGTCTGTTTTCAGGAGACGTGGAAGCAATTGCACAATTTAAACTAACTGCACAGATAGCAGTCATAGAGACCCCAAATCTCTCTGAGGGTGGGGGACAGATTCCTAAGAGGTAGAGGCTGCAGGCATGATTGACACGCCAGTCAATTGCCTTCCTGACCAAAAGAGGAAAAATACCAGTTCTCGTTGAAGTTTGCTTCCTTTATCATTACAGGCACTTGCAGATTTAGGATCATGAATTTATCTACAATACAGAAGATCTGCCTCTAGCAATTATCTTACACTGTGCTGCAGTGCCACATGCAATTAGGACTGCTCCTTCAACACATCAGACGGGTGTACTTCTTGCCCAGAATTATTTTTCATCTGACAGCACTGTGAAGGAAATCGGAAAAGACAAATGGAGAAAGCAGCTAAAGCAAACGGGGCCATTCACAGTGCCTGAGAAAGCGGAGAACCTGAATAAAAGGAGTATAAGGTGAAGGAGGAGAAAGATCCCTAATCCAAACCTTGGAAAACTCAGACTGGCTTCTCCCAAATGCCATTGAGAGCAGATGTAGGACATGTAACTGCACCATAGGCAGGCGTTCAGAGATGCTCCTATGTGATGCTCAGCATATCCCCCACTGGGAGAGGGAGACAAGGATGGAGAGGGGCAGAGGCAGCCAGTTGTGGTGGGGACAACTCCCTGCATGCAGCCATGGGGTTACATTCAGCCTGACGCACAACATCATGCTCCCCGGGTTTCTGCTACCTCTGTGTTTCTCTTCAGACAAACAGCTTCCCTGCTCTCCTTGCTGAGCTGTTTGTGCTTTCGTGAATCCACATCAGCAATATTTGGTGCTTGTGTGGCATTTTTCAGAGGCAGAGCTAGGAAAATAATCCAGTGCCCTGCCTGTCTCAGCAGTGTCCCTGTGGGAGCTGCCAAGCCAAACAGGGACTGTGGAGGGTTAGGGGGAGGAAAATTCTGTTCCCAGAGATCAGAGAAATGGGATTGAGTATGCTAATGTGGAAAAATTGGTGTCACAACTGCACGTACACTGGACAGCTATCAGTATTTCACAGGCTTCTGTTGGTATCAACAAACTTTTGATCAGGTTTATAAAGTTTCTTTTTCCAAATGAAAGAATACAGATTAAAAGCAAAACCTCTCTGAATCTAGATTGCATGGGCTATTTTGCAGCCAGATCCCGTAACTGCTGTAGCCACTGTTCCCCTTCTCCACTTTGATACAGCCAGAGGGTGTGAATCTCTCCCATCTCCCTCATATAACTGGGAATGGGATCCTGACCATGTGCATGAAGATCTTTGATTTAAAAGACCAATTCAAATGATCTTTGACCTGGCCAGGGTTTGTCATTTTCAGATAAGAAATAAGAGAAATGTTCAGCTGCCTAGGAGACGCCTCTCTTCCTCCCCTCAAACATTTTAAATACCAGTAGTGCAGTGCAAGATGTCTGCAAAGTAAAAATAAAGACTTCGTCTGTGATTTTAACTGTTAAAATAACGATCTCTTTCCTTTGCATGAAGATGTGTGAATTTAAACATTAAAATACCATGTATTTGAGAAATAGGCCAAGAGAGCAAGCCATCTGGCATCTAAAAAATATTGTGACAAATTTGACCCTCTTTCCAGATTTTTATGAATTGCTTCCCACAACTCAGACAAACAGATTAAAGGTCACTGAAAAGGCAAAATGTGTATTTGTGCCTGGTTTGCTTCCTTACGCTTTATGTTGGCCTAAGAATGTGAGATATTTTACTTTTGCATTTTGGGGAGGAGGGCAAAGAGGAAGCCATGGAAGGACGGAGGGGTCGTTGCCTTAGGAATTGAAGGCAAATCATTCAGTCTTCCCTGGAGACCTTGACTAATCAGGGAACCAGCAGAAGCCATGAGTATGAAACCTGGCTGACTGAGAGAAGACCTGATCTTTATTCAGGCTATTATTTATTTTTCTTAGTGTCTATTTAACTTCAACACTTTCTTTTTTTTTTTAATAAGTCAGCAGTCTCCCTTTCCCATGGAGACCTCAGTACCATTCCCAGAAGAATCAATAGTACTGCCAGCATAAAGGACTTTTTTTGAAGTGAGAGGCTGGACTTCGTGTAACTACAGCAGAAAAGACCTTTCCTCCTTATTTCAAGGAGATAAAAGTAAAGGCACAAACATTTCTAGGCACCTTAAGGACCTTTTCCTGAGGAAGCCACCTTCTTCACGGAGGAGCTGTTGGCGATCATCCGTACAGAGATTGATCACTGTCAGCTGGACAGCAAGTCTGGCAACGAGGGTGTGTCCTTGATGAGGCCTACAACTCCCGAAGTTTTCTCAGACACTTCTAGCCGCAACAGTATTTGTCAAAGACATAATCCAAAATCTCTCATATACCATTGTATCTTTCCATAGGTTAATGACCACGCTGGCACAGACTTCAGTGGTTGAACTCAGGCCCTGAGATCAAGCACCGTCAATCTGGAGTTTGAGCCCTATCTTGTGTTAAGCCAGCCTGTACAACAGGTAAATAGTCTCACATTATCAACCACTTTCTCCACACCCTTCCACCTCCACAAAAACTTTCTTGCCAGTTTAGCTTCCAGTTTAGGAAGCTAAAGTTTAGGAGTTTCACATACACTTTCACCAGCTGCATGTAGTAAAAGGGATTTCCACATCCAAGACTCTTAAGGAGTAAAACCCATAAAACCCAGGCTTAAGTCCTGGCCCTATAAAGTCTTTGGCTGAGTTCTAATGGATGACAATAGAAGCAAGGTTTCATTCATGGTCAGTACACAGAATTATTTATACTAGTGTAGGTTACATCACCATGTTTGTGAACTCAACCTACTTTTACTCAGAAACACAGTCACTGAAGCGCTCTTTCAACTACTTGCTCAAAAATACCAGCTGCCAGTTTACAAACTTCTCTTGCAAAAGCTTCATCAGGAAATATAATTGTTTTAAAATGCACTTTTCTGTAGCAGAATCAAAAAATGACCCTTGCAAATGTCTAAATTAACTAGAGTATCATTGCTTGAGGCATTTCCTATCTTTACTTGTCAGAAGGCAGCTAAGGATGTGGGAACCGGTGTATTTTTAATTAATGTTTCCTGGGTTCCATGTACAAGATTGTTGATTTGTTTAGGCTTTTAAAATCCCTAGATTTTCCATTAAAAAAATTCAACTTCCAAATGTTGAAGGAAATAACTAAGTGGTACTTACTTAGTTGCCAAGTACAGAAGCAACTACTCCCACCTGAGCTAGCTCTTCAGAAATGGCAGTTTGTGACAAAGGTGTGTGCTCTCTGTCTCACAGACTCCTGGTGACAATGTCATTCAGGAATACAAATAGCTGCACTCTCTTCTGAATTTAGGAAAAAATCTAGATTTCCATGATCTGCTACATGCTGCCTTCTATAAGAAAAAAATAAACAAAACCAAAACCGTATTCCTTCAATCTTGTAGCCTCTCTCCCATTCAAATGTAAGTGAATTGGTTATCTGGACCAAGAGGTTTGGGAAAAAGATGTTTACTACAGCCCAAAGGAAAGCCTTTAGGTTAATGCTGTATTAAAATTCCTTAAATGTAAAAAACAAAGGCATCTTTAGAAGCTATGGGCCACACTGGGGCAAAACAGTCTCACAGAACTGAATCTGATCTACATACCATCCAATGCAGGTTTTTACTGTGCTCTGTCTCCCTCTGATGCTTCAGGATTCTGTCATTTTTATACTCTGGGTATGTTTTATAGTATATTATGCCAGTGAGACATTTTAAACATGAGTGTGACTGAGAAATGGTGCCTTGGGCTAATCACTCCTCCATTTAAACCAGCAAAATAGAGGAGACCGGCACAGTGATGGGTTACTGTCAAAACATAAAGAGAGCGATGTGATCAGATGTAATGACAGGGCCAAAACCCTTGTCCCTTACAGACAGGTTTTAAGCATGACCAAAGCACAGTTGATTTAAACACTTGTATTTGAGCATGGCTCCAGGCAGCCTACCCATTACCAGAGAAAACAAAGGGGATAAAGAGCAAGTGTAAGCTCCCAATCTGGGGCGGGCAGCCTCCAGATACCCTGGTAAGAGCTCCCCACCTCAGACCATCACTCGCACGCATGGGTGAGCAGGAAAGGTTGGGTTTCCCACCCGCTACATTACAGAGGCAGAGCAACTTTTAGCACCATGACAAAAGTGGTGTGATCCACCGTTCAAGAGATTGTGTGAAGCCCTGATGCTAACCCCAGCTCTGTTACTAACTAACCCACTCGGTGCTCTTCGGGAAGGCAGTGTTTCCACTTACACCCTTGTCCACTCAGGCTGCAGACTTGTTGGGGAAAGGGCTGTCTTCTCCTCCGTGACAAGTGCTGTCTGACCTCAGCAGGCCCCAGGCCCATGCTGACCTTGGCCTCCTTGCCATAACGGCATCTAAGAAACCCTCCTCCAGGCTGACTTTGTGCAATGAATGCAGATCTTGGTTAAATGCACTGCAACACACAGTGTGTACAGTGAAGGGGGCTTTGATGCACCATGGCGCATTTGTTCTTAGATTTATTATTTTTATGCTGGTGCCATCTACTGAGCGCTAAAGATGGCCCACGCAGAAGAGTGGAGTGATCTACGTGGGTCCTCCATGAGCGTCTTGCTTGGATGCAGCCACTGTTCCTGCTGCAGCTGCAGGTACTTATTTTTCTGGCTTTGGGTAGCCTTCACTAACATCTCATTTCTTTGGCAAGGCCAGGAACACAGATACACCTCAAAGAATGGTGATTATCTCAGGAATTTCTCTGCTGAGCAAATGACTCACTGAGTTTTTAGCCCTCAATGCCAAACTAAAATCTAATAAGAAAAGCTTAGAGGGGGAAAAAGTTCATTTCACCGCACAGAAGGACTTCTGGTTGCAAAGAAAATGAATGAAAGAGTCTGTTTAGCTTGAACTATCTGTGGAGATGTCATTCATCAATAGATAATGCAATTTATTCCTCTGACATTTGCCAGTGACTCTAAAGAGCTTTGATAACAAGATCTGTACTGCCAGGCTCTAGTTTTGTTTTAAGTTTGCCTGCTTAGTAGAAGTGTTTAGAACAAGAAGAGTTTGGCTCATATTTCTGATTTGAGAAACCTTTGTTAAACATTACCAATAAAATAGTGAAGTTGGTGATGTTGGATCTATAATGGTGGAATGGTCACAAAGAGAATTTGCTTCTCATTTCGTTCATTTTTCTCCTCCCAAAGAGTTGTATCAATAGATTCCTAAGAGGATTTTATCTTCCGTATGCACCCTGAAAAAAACTTTCTTACCACCATATATACTCAGTTGATGATGAGCTTATATCTGTGAACAATAGAAAATATAGTTTACTAACATACATATACAGAGTATGAGGGACAGATGTAACAAGTTGCTGAGGGTGAAAACTCTGGCTGCCTCTAGCTCTTTGCTTGTGCACGTGCCCTCTTTAGAGCAACCAACAAAAGTGACCATGTGGGAGCCAGCCTGACCTCCCATACGTGGGAGGGACAGCAAAGAGAAATATAAAGGAGAAAATGAAATGAGAGCTCTCATTTTGGAGAGAAATATAATTTAATTCCTCCTTAATAAAGGAGTGAGGAAAAGAAGGGTTTCGTATCGCTTGCTAAATCTCATAAAATTCACAAGGAAGTCAAGCTGTTAATCAATCAATCCACATTTACATCTCAGCTTCAAAATCTAAGATCTAAACAGCACAACTGGATTTTACTAAGAGGCAATCCAAAGTACCACAAATCACAGATTTTTCAGACTGAGCACAGCCTTTATTTTTTTGACCCAGAGAGAAATTAGGGTAGGGATGCAGAGCTGGTGAAGCCACAGACTAAGCTGGAAGTAAAAATCCCAAAGTGCTTGTCAATGGTATATCCCCTTGGATATACTTGGATTTCCAAGTACATATACTGGGATCTGGCATGCCATGCCAAGGTCTACTCTGTTACCCAAGTCCACAGCTGGAGGTTGATCTGGTCCCTCTGATGTGCGAATTACTAGGGCAGTTAAAATAATGAGTAGCGGAAAAGCACCTACTGCTATGATACCTGTGTAATCTAACTCTCAGCCTCCATTCTGCTGGTGAGTTCCTGAAACAGCCGTGCAGCAAAACTTCTGCTCCAGGCCAAATAGAAATGTTTCCAAGTTTACACAGGGCACAGAGCACAGCTTGGCTGACGTTTCAGCAGAGATGATCACAAGAATAAGAGAATGGAAATGAGCCCTTAGTGAAGTCTGTGTTTGAAGAAGTATTTTGGAGCTATTTGAATTGGGAGGTGCTGGATTGTGATACAAGAAGAGCCCTTGTCTGACATCTCATCTCGACCCCATCAGAGAGAGAGTGAAACTCCAGAAAAACATGTTTCCGCACAGTGTGTCACCAACATGAAGCGCTCCAGCTGTATTCATTGCACCGTATGGTGTCACTTGATAAGCATGGAAAGGACATTATAAATATCTCAAGAGCAAACTGGATTTTATTGAGGAAAGAAAAGGAATAGAGGATTTGGAATCTCGCTGATTAAATGAGATTCCTTCTGGCAACATTTGCTAGACAAAAGTACAGTCCTGTACTTTGGAAATGTCTTCATTTTACTTTAAAGAACAGTTTGATCCATTGCATCAGAGATGGTGGATGGCGAGACTATTATACTCCAGGGAGTCAAACCCAGGCCCATTGAATCCTGTTTTGTAATATATCACTCAGAGGGCTGCAGTTCCTTACAACCAGTCTTTTTATTGAGAGACCAAGAGAAGACACTGGGGCACACTGACCCAGCCACTCTGTATTCTAAATTTAAAAGAGAAAATAAATCCTGCCCCAAAGACCTCAAGCTCTTCAAACCTACGCAGAGGGACTCCTGGAAAATTGTGTTAAATAGAAGAAAATATGGTTCCTGCAGCAGTGTTGTCATGCAACTCCGATCGATTGGTCCATGCAAAACCAGCAAGGAAGCAGCTCAGTAGCTGGCAGGGCTTTCACCCCATGCCCCGGGGGCAGTTCTCCAGCACGGAGCCCTGCTCAGCTCCCCTCTCTCTGCTGCAACTCTGCACTGCCTCAGAGGATGCAGAAACCTGTGGTAAATCTGCTCCTGTAGGAAAGGATGCTAGTTGTCCCCCCACACTGTATTTTTGGCCAAGAGTGGAGTGTCATCCATTCAGCCCATCACAGGCATCCAGCAGTGCAGTGAATTTCTTCCAAGTCCTTTGATCTATTTCGAAGGATAAAACCACTCTTACAAGGAGCCAATTCAGCTGTGATAATGAGTCCTGCATGGCACAGTTTAGTATTTAATAGACATATCACCATCTGTTCTAGCTTTAAACAATAAAATCGGAGACAACAGAACCAGCAGCTGCAATCATTTAAAAAAAAAAGAGCTAGAGGAAGGAGGTGAGTGAATACATGCAGTACATGCGTAGAAAATGGTTGCAGGGGAAACTTTCTCGAGGTACTCTGCAAGAGAGAGCTTATTGCTACATTCTGTATTCTGCACAGCATATATCCATCATATTTTTTCTTATGTTTTAGGCTTAAACCAGTGGGGGAGAGGAGGGAATAGAGCTCTGCACTGAAACAGTGAATCCCCATAGGTGCCGATTTCTTCACAGCAAACAGGGATTCACAGCAAGACCTTTTTCTGATACTGGAGAGATGATAAGGCTAAATGCAGTGGGGAAGACCACACTTTTCTTTATGGGCTGCAAATGGGTCTGAGTTGGAGCTGGGGTTTATTTCCTGTTAAATCAAAGGTCTGCATTTTCCACAAGGCATGCCTTTGCCAGCAATGCAGCACTGAGGGGCAGCGATGTTTCTGGAATCAAGAGTAATACATTGAACAGGCGTGAGTTACGGTCACAGTAAAGTTGTAGGCAGACTATGTTCCTTCTCTGCATCTTTTTCTAGACAGCTTCTCTGCCAGTGAGCTAAAGCAATAATTTGACTGTTTTCACCAACCCTCATACAGAGCGTATCTCTAGTCAAACAGTTACAGCCTGGACTAGAAACTTAGTTGTGTTTGAAAAAGTAAAATTAAGTTTCACAATATTTTTCTAAGGAAAATTTTGTAGCTGAATAACAATCAACCAAATAGATGATAAATAATTTGGATGTTTATAAGAACATGACTGTAAAAAAGTCTGTAAGGATATGAAACAGAAGAACTAAGATTTTGGATCTGATTTTAAGCTTATGTCATCTTTATACCTTACTCCAATGACATCTGTCAAAATCAAGAATAACATAGCTACTGTCAGGAGAGTTAAACCCATGTTAAAAAAACACAGCTGGAATCAGACTCAGTGTCTTAATGTCTCACACATTCAGTATTCCTATTTAAAAACCAAAAAATCCTACTGTGAGCTGAAAGCTTTGCCAAGGGCTTCAGAGGAATACCGCGAGGATAATACTAGCAGAAGGGATATCAAGACACACTCGTGTCTTTAAAAGCAGCTGTGAATAGAATTTGGTGACATAGTTGGTAAACAAAAACAATCAGCCATCTGAACTAAAAGCCAAAACAACTCCCCCTTGTATGTACTACACAAGAAATACACTGCAAATAAATGGAGTTACTATACAGCCCTCAATACGGTACAGAAACCTTGAAATGAAGTCTTATTCTCCATATAAATCAGTGTAACAATACTGAAGGCCCTGCAGCCAAGCCCATTTGTGCTACTTTAAGAACAGCTGAGTGTCAACCTTGATTTTATTGATAACTCAATCTACAACACTAGTGAAATTTCAGTTGAAGCTTCTCTCAACTTGGCGCTCTCAAACATTTGCCTTCAGGTTTTTCTCTTTCCTAAGTCCTCTGTACTTTCTCCTGGCAGCCCTCCCTGCCTCCTTGCTTGTAACCAGATTTAGTGAAGAGTGGCTGGGCCCCCCCCCCCTGCCTATAAGAGATGATCATAAATCATATCCTATGACCACATCACATATAAATTTGAAGATCAGAAATGCTGCGTGACTATTTGTCCTGTGCTGTCACTAAAATCTGTCTAGTGCGAAGACAGATGCCCAAATCGGATTCTGACAAGACAGTCCAGACATGTATTTTACTTGCATGTTAAACACTTTCTCAGAATAGGTTGTCATTTTTTTCACTGTGTCTCTTATCTTGAAGCTTTTTCAAAACTCTTTGTTCACTGTACTTTGGAAACCTGGAAGGGAAGCCTCCAGCTGGAGTCAGCTTCAATAAGACATACTGGGGGACTCTGTAACTGATAGGGTCATAGGGAACTAGATGAGTAACAAAATGAATTAGAAGATGAGAAATGTCATGTTAAAAATTATGCAAGTTGAGCTAATGTACTTGAAAGCTACTTTTAAGGATGATAAACTTCAGAAGAATTAGTACAAAGTTAGCAGCAGCATCCAAGGCAGCAAATCTGAGCTGGACAGATTTCACTGATTTAACATAGCTTTTGTAGATGCAATAACCTTTCCTTGTGAATAGCTTGTCTAAGATGGGCGCCAAGTTGAAACTTGGACAGCACAGTACTGGTTTTGTTTGGACATCTGCTGCTACTGCTCTTATTTACATGTTGCTGGTGAATGTTTTACTTGTTTGCAGTAAACATGATTGTTATTGAAGGTTTGAAGCATATGTGTCACGTCGATGGAACTAAGCGGTGAAGAACATGGAACTTGGTGGACGCACTTTGAAGCAAGCAATGAAATCAACTATTTCAGTTCTGGATATTGCCAAGAACTTTGGTCTTGGTGAAATAAGATGTAGCCTTTTCAGGCCTGAGGCACAAAAGAATCAGTATATATAAACCAGTTTCATTTGCTTGCTTCCTTTATGCCATGTTAATAGGACAGATGGAAGAACTTACACTGATTAGCCAAGATAAAGCAATTGATATGCTCCTGAAGGGACTTGTTATTCTGTCATATGGAAAAGAAAATATGCCACTGAAGCACATTTTCTTGCCATGTGTTGTGAAATCATTAATAAGGTCTAGTCATTAATACTGACTAGATTGAGACAGTGTGTATCTTAGTGTGGTATTTAAATAATGAAATAAAATTTAAAAATTTCTCCATTGAGCTGTGCCCTGGTTGGGACAGCGCTGACAGACGTATGAGGACCGTGAGTGGTAGAGGTGAGATGTCCCACTACATGAACGGGAATGCCTGTGGAGCCCCAGCCACCGAAGAGCTACCACCCCACACCATGGAGAACTGGCAGAGTACAGCCAGCATCCCAGTTCAACAATGGGTACCAGCAGATACCAGTATCAGCTCTTCTGTACCACAGCTGATTCCTGTCAACCTCCCACGGGCAGAGGCCACCTACCAGGACATGGGAAAGTGACAGGGAAGCATCACTGCTGCTGGGAAGGAGCAGTGCCTCCCTCAGGACCGTTCCCCCTCACCCAGGCTCCCATGCCTGGCACACACAATCAGCAGACAACCTGCTGCCTAGTTATGCTTGTCTTAGCTAAACCGTGAGTAAACAAATTAAGAGTTACTCCATCTGCCTGGGGATATTCACAAAGGTTAACAAGGTTAATAATAACCCCAGGCTCTCTCCCTGCCACAGCCGGTGAAGGAAGAGAAGTTTCTTTCTGGACCATGTCACGTCAAAACAGGGTCAGTTCCTTCTGCTGCCCTTCATGCACAATTTCAAGAGATTTTCAAGGAACACCCCTCCCTCCCATCAGGAGAAAAGCACCTTTTCACAACCTTAAAAAGCAAAAAGGCAAACAACTAGTACACTTGATTCAAAATCTTAACTACGCTTCATAATGTGTCAATAAACAATAAATACAATATATGTAATGCACAATGAGTAGACATAAGTTATATCAATACTGAAAGAGAAATTAAATGCAATGAACTCACAAGTCCCACTAAACTGTCTGTGGAGACCTCAGGTTGTCTATGGAAAAGAACCCGCGCATGCACCAAGGCAGAAATACAAAAGTTTCACCCAGGAGTGGGGCTGTTCTTTTATTATCTGTGCTACTAAAATAAAGCTATCCTATCACATTTAAGGAATCATAGAATCATTTAGGTTGGAAAAGACCTTTAAGATTATCAAGTCTAACTGCTAACCTAGTATTGCCAGGTCCACCACTACACCATGTCCCTAAGCACCACATCTACAGGTCTTTTCAATACCTCCAGGGATGATGACTCAACCACTTCCCTGGGCAGCCTGTTCCAATGCATGACAACCCTTTCAGTGAAGAAATTTTTCCTAATATCCAATCTAAACCTCCCCTGGCGCAACTTGAGGACATTTCCTCTTGTCCCAGTGCTTGTTACTTGGGAGAAGAGACCGACACCATGTGTTTGGTTGTTTGCTATCAGTCTCATTCAGCTGTCCATGCTTCTGGGATATCTCTAGCTCAGCCTGTTGCTTCGGTGTTATTCTTATTGTATTTTCCTATGACCTTAGATTGGGTCTTTAATGTCAAGGTAAGGCCAATGTGGTCTGTAGGTCCATTGCTAAGGCTCTGATAAACACTTCTCTCAAAAAAGTGTAACTGTATTTGAACTCTGCTGCTGCATAAAAGGGCTAGAGGCTGGTCTGTAATACACTGACTTGCCCTCTGAAGAATCCTCTTTTACTGTCTTGACTCTATCAAAGCCCAGAAAGGCTGAATTTACCTTTTGTAGGCAATCCCACATTAGCTAAGTGTGTGAGGAGCACCTGAAGTCATCCTGTGCCTGAAGAGATGCCGCAAAGTCCCCCTTAGTAAAGTCAATAAGCTTCTGTGCGTCATTAACAGGAGACTGTGTGAGGAGCAGCCCTGCATTAACCTACTGACCAGTGGAGACCATGATGCTGTCTGGGAGAAGTTTCATGAAAATTTAGAGGAGACTTACAATGTTGTTTTAAAGAGACATTCAGGGCAGGATTTGTCTCAGTTATTTGCACTTTCATTCGATGGATGTCTACACCTGGGCAAGCATCTGAGGATGCACCTTACGGTCAGCAGAGAAAGCAAGAGACTTCAGTGTCCCTACCCCTGGCATGTCTGCATGGTAGAGAGCTTGAATACTCTGAAGTACCTATCTCTTTCCATTGACTAGAAATGGAGACAAAGACGACTAGTTCAGACCTAAATATCAACACTGTAGGTAGCTAAACTCAGAGGAGACGAACTCTATCCATAATGTCCTGCAACTGCCTTACAATATCTGTCACATGTTGAATTAAATTGTGTCACCTGCTTATGATTCATTTAGTCATTGGAGGGGTGAGTTAACTAATTCCTAGTATGCAGAGATTCTTTTTGACCAGTAAATACGTAAGACTTCAGTATCATATCAAAAATGTATGCATCATCAACTAGAAAGGTTTGTCATTAGGAATGTAGTTACTTTTTCTAAGCTATTTCTCAGTAAAGGTTACATAGCTAAACAAAATCCACAGATACAGAAGCCTTCAAGAAGCATCATCAGATTCTGCCAAGTAAAGTGGTGTCAGTAGCTGAAATTTCAGAGCATAAATTTGACAAGTGGGAGAAAAACTGAGAAGTCAGAGCTCACAGATTCAATAAAGCATTGTGTCTGTGGGCAAAAATAAAAAGTGGAGAACTCTATACTGAAAAGTAAGAGGACCTGGAAAACAGGGGGGAAGATAATTTGAAACTAATAGCTTCACAATGAATAGCCTGATCAAAAACTGCAAAGCAGATAAAGACTGTCTCTCCGAGACTAGCTTGGAGATATGTCAAAACGTGATGTTGAATAACCTCCAGAATGCTTGTTTACTCTCATAAGGCATGATATCAGGAGAAAGAAACAAACCAAAATTAAATCTGTAAACATGGAAGAAATCTTCAGGAACCTGGGAGGAAAAAGTCAGCAATCTGTGAGGAGAAGCAAGAAGTGCAAAGTAAGGGTGATAGGACTTTACAGCTAAGCACAACTGAGAGCTGGTAAGAGGTTTCCTTGATGGTTAATATACATCTGCATATGTATTAAGGTGAAACTGAAACACTTCCTCTCTTGGTAAGTGACTTTATAAGACAGACAGTGCAAACACCCAACATCTTAAGAGGTTAACCAGCTGACTCTTAGTGACTACGGAAGGAGATAAAAAGTAATAAAATGCAATACAGAGAACAGTTCACCATACGCCTTTCAGAGGACAGAAAAGCCTGGGGAAGACACGGGAAAGCATCTCTTCGCACGAGCAATCTCTGCCGAGGGAGTGTGGTCAGGGGGATGTTGCCCAGGGGCACAGCCATAGGAGGGGAGCTGCTGGGGAATGGTGCACTTCAAAACAGTCTTTGCTTCTCTAATAGTCACATAAATGCAGCCATATAAAATGTGGGTGCTGCAGCAAGTCAAGGGCAAATACTGCTGGCAACAGCTCTGCCAGAAGAGAGGAGTGCATGGTCTCAAGTCAAATACACCCACGTACGTCTCTCATTCCTGGGGAAGGGGACAGGGTGGAGGGGGACACCAGACTGATGGAGGAGCTGAAGCTGCCTACTGCGACTTCACAGCGGAGGGGTCAATGCTGGCTCGCCCCTGATGCTGGATTCCCATCACCACTGCCTCACAGCACTCCAGACGAGAGCTGCTCTCCAGGAGGCAGAATAACATCCGCTTAAATTGTCAGTGTTTTACTGAACTTGTAACACACCAGACAGGAGTGCAAGAGGAGATGGCATTTTAATCAAGAGATTTGCCCGTTGCTGGGACACGGCCAGGCAGGGAGCACACACACCTTCCCAGGGAAGCAGCAGGGGCAGGAAGGACACGCGTGCAGGCACCAGGCTCTCCTTTTCCAGGGCTATGCAGCAAAATCATCGTGGATGCTACAAAGGGGCACATCTGGCAAATATCAGACACAGACCTGAAATACTCCAAAACTAGGATTTAGAGTTATTTGATCTTCCTTTCCAGTAGAAACTTTTTTTTGTATGAGTATAAAAATACTCCTAAGAGAAATTGCAACCCAGAGGCATCAATTTAGATCTGAATCGTTCAGAGCACTTTTCACATCAGGTTGAAACGAGCCCTGATTTTAAGTGTCCATTATAAAAGTCTCATCTTTTCTTTTTTTTTTCCTAAACGAGTTCTGTGCAGCAAATCTCATCCTACGAAGAAAGGCAAAGGGGACACAGAACAGAATACCGGAAGTAATTAATGATTTTGCATGCCTCCAATTTTCAGGTACCAAAGTCTGAAATACCTTAAAAGGTAACTGAATGATTTTGGCAAACAGTTTTTAGTATGTCCTTTCTAGGAATCAGGTTTCTTCACAGGTTTTGAAATTAAGAATCGAAAAATCATTCAAAGTTCTTTAAAATAAAACTCCTGTTTTTAATGCCATCTCTATGAAGAATGGTCAAAAGATCTCAATTAGCAGCTCTTTGAAACTGCAGCTTCAGCCAAAGCAAACCCCAGAGGAAAAGTAAATTTTTGGTTCACACTCCTGAATATTCAGTTACGTTAATGGCAGAAAAATTCTGTTCTGCAGACAAAAGGACTAGATCTAGGGCTAAAACCCTGGTTACATGCAGGCTCCAGCAGATATGTGGGTGACTTTTCCATGACTGAACTGATGACAAACTCTACCCACATAGGTGGAAGTGAGGGTTCTCTGAACCAAACCCACTGATTTTAGGGATCAACAGGTGCCAAAATAATGGAGGTTTTGGCTGAAGACTGCATGCAGCTTTGAGCAACCCCTGTCACTATATCAAAAACAAAGATTTGATCTGGAGTGGTGGAAAAGCTGACTGAAAGCAATTACAAGAGTTTTCTGAACTGGGGGAGCTCTAAAAAGCATCCAGGCAGGGATGTAATGCAACCTGCCTTTGTGCAAAATTTTATTTCAAGGGAACACGATGCTTTAGCTTTATAGTGCCCTGTGGTCATATACCCTTTCAAGCCAAGGGGCATTGGCTTTTATTTCAGGAGGCTCTGGGAGGGGGAGGGGGAGGAGGGGGGGAAGCTTTTAAGCCTTGCATTTCACATTATCCACTCTCCTTTATGCATTGCATTTCCTCTTGACACAGCCTCTCTGATGGCAAGAGACCAGCTCTCGCTCTTGCTGCTGCCTGCGTGCCCAGTCCTCTGCATGGTGCTGTGACTCCGCCATCCAGGAGGGGACACTAAAGGCTCCGGGCTACCCCTCCCTCCCGATGGCCCACAGCTCTGAAATCAAGAGGCGTCTGTTTCCCTAAAGGCAGCTAGAGCTGGTCTGAGATAAGGGTGCTTTCCCTGGACTGAAGCAGATCCACCTCTGTGCACATCATAAGGTACTTCAAATGCAAATGGCACCAAAGTTGCTGATTGTCAAGGGTAACCCCAAAACAGTGCTGCCCGAACCGAAGTGAGAATGAGAAATAGGGCAGGAGCCAGTCTTTAGACATGGCCAACATGCTCCATCCAAATCCTAAGTGATCCGGGCTCAGCAGCCCCGGAGGACCAGCGTCGCATCGGTGGTTTACCCTCAGGTTTAGGAGGTTCGGGTTAGTATAATTTGACTTCTAGCAGTACACACAGGGGCATGCCCCCATGCACAGGACACCAAAGAGTGATGTTTCTGGAGCTGACCACAGGGCCAGGCATTTGACAGGTATTAATGTCACTGAGAGTAGCGCAGAGGATTTTTTGGGAGTTCTCAGCAATCACCCACCCCAATAAAAATCCTGAGTAGGGCTTTTTGTCCTTGATCATGGAAGCACTTTGGAAAATGCAGCCAGCATATCTAAATGTCCAAGTCAGGTGTGAAAATCGTAGCCTCTTTCTTCCAAAGGCCTCCAAATCTGGGCTAGTTATATGCAAGGTAAGAGATTCAATTGCAATACAGAATTAAATAAATACATGAAATTAAGTGTTCCAAGCCAAAATTATAATGAATCAAAATATAATCACATCAGCAAATTGCCCTAATCTGACAAATTCAACAAGTTATCCTAGATTTCAGTTAATGTTATTGCCTCTCCAAAATTAGCATAATGATATTTCACAACTCCAGCAGCCTCAAGTTCGTTTAACTACTGGTGTTACTTAGCTCCGGGAGCCTTGCCAAGAAGCTGTGACATTTTGTTTACTCATCACTATTGATGTGATTGATGTCATCACTGAATTGGCCTTATTTCCTGTCCTCAACCTGAGATGCTTGGCTCTGGACTATACCCTCTGATATTTCATATGGAAAACAAACAGCTACGTGCAGTGCTTTATGATAATTTCAGCTGACATAACTGTCAGGTCATTATAGTGACACCCTCCTGCCGAGGAACCAGAGTGTCTGCAAAGATCAAGCCTAGCTGTTGTGCTGGCCATAACGGTGAAGACTTTGTTCTGAGCACGCTTCATCTCGGAGATGGATGTCTGGATGTGAGAGCTTACAGACAGCAGAAGACATAGTCACTGAGCCAACAAAAGTTGATGCTATTTTAAAGTTGGTTTTGGCACCTAATGAAGGGACCATAAAAGAGCTGCTTGTAGAAAATAGACTGGGATGGAGCAATCCCGAGTTGATTCTCTTTAAAGAACCAGAGAGACAAATAGGAGTCTCTTACAAAGGCACAGGTGGAGAAATAAGGAGAACTTCTGGAAATACAAGTCTGCTGGACTGAAAAGCTCGAAGTCTTTGAAATGCAGAAGACTCATATTTCCATACGTCCAAAGGAAAAAGAAGTCCTCTTTGGAGTTTCCACTCAAAGCCAGGGAAAAAGCCTGTGGGAAATGGTTCCCAGAGGGAAGGAGGATGGAGCAGCTGGCCTGCTGAAAGCAAGGATGGGGTTTAGAGGCTGAAAAGATGAAGGAAAATCTAGATGCCAGCTAAAATCTAAGTTGAGATGCTTTTACCTGTTTCCATCCAGGACAATCGTGTTAGAGAGGCAAAGGCAGCCCAGCTGACCCTCATCGTAGGGGGTTGTACAACACTACATGGAAGAAGAGCAAACACAGTTACTTATTTAAGAAAGGGAGGAAAAGAGCTTTGAGGACAACCTTGAGATTTAACAGTCTGGCCTCACCACCATGGAAGTGTTCAGAACAAAGCTGGGAAGAAGAGAGTCATTAAAGACATAAAAGTAAAAAGGGATAACATTTAGCATATATTTACCCAATGTCAGTTCTGTCAGACTAGACTTTTGTCTTTCTTTGATGAACAACTTATTTTCTAGACAAAGGAAAATGTAAATTGCATCTATTGGAACTTCGTTAAAACGCTATGGAGGATTATTACATAAACTGAGAATTAATACAGGAAATTTCAAGTGCTTAAAGTGACTACGACCAGCTGGGCTGAAGAAAGGTTTCATCAGGCCAGAGGAAGATTATAAACAGAATTCATTATGGACCAATCTTTTCAATTTTTCTATTCATATTCATTAGTGTTTTCATTAATTACATTGTGTCATCAGCACATTTCCTACCTGCACTTCAAAGTGGGAACTCACTGTTAGCAAAGAGGACAATAAGAAAATTGTCTAAGAAAAACTATACAACTCTGAAGAGAAAAACAATGGAAATTTAATTATAAGAAGTGCCAGATTGTGCACTTAAATGCTATATTGAATCAGATATTTCTCAGCTGGATCCTAGGAAGAGTGGAGAAGAGGGAGCTGTTTTACAATTGACAGCTAAGAGC
The DNA here is from genome assembly GCF_000699105.1 of Pygoscelis adeliae. Lineage (NCBI taxonomy): Eukaryota > Metazoa > Chordata > Aves > Sphenisciformes > Spheniscidae > Pygoscelis > Pygoscelis adeliae. The sequence goes on along the minus strand of NW_008823944.1, from coordinate 1,048,417 downwards.
TTAGTTTGTTCTGGCTGTGAGACTGGACTAAGTGGACACACAGCTGCCCTCTGCAAAGAGAAGGGCAATAAACAACGGGTCAGAAGCACAGAGCTGCCCTTAGTAGAGCAACACAGGAGTATAAAGTGGCCAGGAATAAATCCAGCTTGGGAACTAGAGCACTCAGGTTTTGAAGCAGCATCCAAAATATATAAGAGAGGCCCAATAATTTGAACTGTCACATTTTCAAATTTACAGCCTTTATATGGTCTATAAATATTCTATAAATCAGCAACAGTGAGGGTTGCAACCACGCACAGCTCACCGGAGATGAAGTGTACTGCAGACGTCTCCAGCCTCTGATTTCCCCTTTGCCTCCGAGTTGTTGAAGTTTTCCTCTAGAAGTACTGTATCTTTGCGCATATAATCCAAACTGCCTAAAAAATACTAATACTCTAAAGTGGATCTGGCTTCACTGATGGTGGGAATTATTCAACGTGGTGGCTCGCAACGGTAGAGGCTCAGACCTGCGGCTGTAGAAAGTCCTGTTTTACATGCTAACTCAGGCTGTAAGCAGTTGTCCCCACATCTCTAGGTCAGGAGATGAAAGGGAAGACATAGGAATGGCTGTACTGTGTGGGCCCAAAGGGCAACCCAGCTCCAAAGGGTGTTTTCTCCAACTAGTGCCCAAGGCAGAGTGCAAGAACAGGGCAAGTCCATAGAAATGTTTCACTGCACGCTCTCCCAGGGAGCAGGGGCTGAGGCACTCTATAAAGACAATAAGAGATGAAAGATTATCACTTTATAGAAGGTGATAATATCCTACCCTCACTGGAGTCACTGCCTCATCTATCAAGTAAGCTGAAAATGCCATTGAGCACAGTTTATGTGTTAGAGAACAGCAAATATATTTTTGACTTAGAGTCACAGGACGCTACACTGTGACTTCACACATAATTTATTTTTCCTGTCCCCAGAGCTTTTTCTCACAGATGTTGTTAGTAGAAATTAGGGAAACTCCTACCCTTAAACTGTGCTACTGCATGGTATATAGTCACTAGACTTCCTCTGTTTTATTTCTGTAAGCAAAAATACGAATATGTGAAAACAAGTTGACCTTCTTGATAGGATGCCATCAGCTTTGCCTGAATCCCGATTTTGCTATATATGCAAAGGCATACCAGGGTTCAGACAGTCCTAAATATACAGCAAATTCTTGTAGTCATGCATTAAGATCCCATGCAGATGTGAAGTAATCAGCCCTCCGTAGCACCAACCTCTTTTCTGTTTCCCACTATAAGACTGCAGTGGAGAAAACTACTGCAGACTATTCTGCAAATGCGTAATTCCATTTCTATACTGATAAATGCTACAATATGCAAATCTGAAGCATATATCCAAGAAAAATGCTATTATTCTATCAGGTATTGATACCGTATGTCAGTGCTGTTTTATAATAAAGGGAATTATTTGAACTTCTGACTTCCCAGGCCAACACACCTCCAATTTCCTTGAATGTCCTGCCCGGTTCTCTCGTTATCTTAGTTCTGTTCCCTGCAGAAATTTAGATGGGAATTTCTCTAATTCACAGCAATGTACTGGCAAGCTTGATAGTGACTCCTCTCAGTAGCAGGGATAGTAATCATCTTGATTGAGAGGTTATAACACAGCTTTCCAGTGTGCAGGCACCAGGAATGCAGCATGTAAGAGGAAAATCAAAGCTGATGGCCCCCAGAAACGAAGCCTGCTCCAGCAACTGGCTCTTTGCCAACTATCAAGACAAAGGAGAGGGGAGATCTTCAGTACAATAAAGTATAAGGGAAACTGCAAAAACATTTTAGAGCAAGCCAGGCCCATATTTATCATCTACACAGTAAAAAGGCTCAATAACAGGAATTTCTATGAATTTCAAGTAGGTGCAAAGGTTCGGCAGCAAATGACTGGAGTAACAGACTTCATCCATCAAAGCCTCAATTACTCCCAGTTATCTGGGGGGGGGTATGGTTTAAGTACAGACCGTCGCTTGCTTCATGTCAGCTTTATGCCTTTTGTGTCAGAGGGTTTGTTTTTCTGGCAAACTTGACAGCTTCTGTAGCAGCAAAAAAGATGCTCTCCAAAGAGTGTGGATGGGGGGACATGCCAGCGAGGCTCCGCTATGGCCCAGGCTGAGGTCAGCACATCCGAAATCCCCTGGGGAGGCTCCCAGGAAGCTGGAAACAAGTGTGTGTCTATAAATAACTGAAAAAGGAAAGCCATTACTGCTGGATGTAGAGAAAGAAATGAGAAAAGGAATATTCCTCACTCTGTCTTTCAAAATGGGGGGAGGGAGGAGTTTTTAAACCTCTCCATCCTGCTTCTTCTCCCTTCAGCACACAGGGAGACATCTCTGCCCGTGGTGCCAAGGGACCACCGTACCCTGGAGGGGGATAAAAAAAAAGCATGGAAACAGCTTGGTACACAGAGATCCCAGTCAGCTGTGAGACAGGATCAGACAGAGTCTCGGGTTCTGCTATAATCTCTTCAATGTGGTTTTTAGCCTTGTCCTTTCTCCCAGAAAGAGAGAGCCAAGATCTCCTGGCTCCAGGAGGTCCTGGGTCCAGGTACGCACAGGGAACTGGAAAAAGGTGGAGATCTACACTTAAAGAGCTCCAGCTTCTTCCAGTGCTTCTATTTAAAGTGTTATACAACCCATCTAGCTAAGATGGAGCGGAACATCCTGCTAATACTGCCTGGAAGAAATAGGCCATGTAACTTGGACACTGCCAATTGCCAAACAGAAATCAATTAAGAAATCCATGTATTCCTCAAAAAAAAAAAAAAAAAAGAAATCAATTAGGCTCCCACACATTTGAGACTTCTCAACATTCACTTTCTGGAAACTTAAGTAGTCTTTGAAAAACAGCCTAAATCACTAAGAGCAACAGGACATGTTTCAGCTGGCAGCAGTGTTAGACAAAGGGAAATAATGAACGCAGACTCCTGAGTATGAAGCCAGACATTGGAGGGGGCACCAGAGGACCCCTGCCACTACCAGAAGGGAACTGGGGACAGAATATAACATTTTCATTGAGTGGGACTGGAAGAACAAATCAATGGAAATACTCAAATTCTTTCTGAAATAATCGTACGAATAAATCCAGTAAGCCAAAAAAACAACCCCCCAGAAAAGGGCTTCTGCTTCTATTCACTCGTCTGGAAAAAGCAGATTCCTGGATCAGTTTTGCCAACCCAGAATAAGAGAGATCATTTAAAGTCATTGCTGACTTTATAAGGCTTTTAAAGACTCTCCTGACACAGATTTACGCCAGCTCAGGTCTTTGCTGGCTCGTGCCACGTAAAGGCTTGTCTCACACAGAGTTCAACCAGCCTTCCGCAGGTTGTGCAACAGATCAGGACCCAGCTTTCTCCAAGTGACGAGTGCATCAACCCCCTAAATTACTTAAAAGTATGACTAATTAGCCTGCTTGAAGTTAAACTCCAATTTACAAGCTTTGCCTGTTCATGAACCTAATGAATTCTCCCCAACACTGTAAAATAAATGGAGAGCGGCTTATTTTGATGCTATACTCAATAGCACTATTACCTGCGCAGTCCAAGGCTGTTTTTCTGACCTTAACACTTTGAAGATAACAAACTTCAAACATACAAAATAGGCTGAGCTTAATAAATTTGAGAAGTTGGAAACAAACTCCTGATAGATTCACTAGCAGCATCCTACAACTGTAGATGCCAAATAAATTGTCAGACCAAACTGTACTAAATTTGCAGGGTAAAACTGGGACCAGTATGCACTAAGACATTGAGCGACGGCTCATATCAGGTGTTTGCATGCCCAGGCCATGCCTTGGGAAAACAACCAATTGGAAAATGTGTGGTGGTCGTATTTGCTGCCATTTTTAGTGGTCTCCTTATCTTAAGACCTACGTCTGCACTGGTGCACTGATCAGATTATGTCTACTGGCTCTAATGGGACCCCAGGCCTTGACATCTGCCTTCCTCAAATTCCCTGTGGATAAAATAATATATAAACAAGAAAATCTGTTCTCCCTTGAAAAAAAAAAAAATTACTTTGAGAATGTAAATGGCCCCTGTATAAGATATTACAATTCGGCAAAACCCAAAAAACCCAGTATAAACATGTTGGTTATGATGGAAAGGGAGAGAAACCAAGTTCTCTTCCAAGTATTATTCTTGTTTATTCTCAGGTTGTTGATATATTTTGTAAACTGCAGCAATTAAAAAGATCCCTGGGGCTCCCAGGTGTGAAAGATCAGCACTACTGAAAGTAGCTGAGGGAGGGAATGTTCACAAACTATATCCTGCCATCATTAAATCATTTTGCTGAATACATCAAATGGCTAAACACAAATATTTATATATATAAATCAATGCATCTATCTATTCATGTCGCTAGCACAAATACACAAAACATGCAGAAATTAAACGGATCCCTTTAACTCATCCCCCTAAAAAATAATCAAAAAAGAAATCCATGACAAGAAAAAGCTAACTCATAACCTGGGATGTAACTGAGCAGTCACATCAGCAGCTTGAGTTTGTAAACAAGTGAACCAGCAGTTCGGAGCAGCATGAATCACCTCTGTTCATCTCAGTGGGGCGTTAGCTTCATTCCCAGTAATGAGCCTCTAACACGTTAACACTGTGAATTATTTCGCTGCTGACCAAAGTGTGTAACGGGTGGAAGAAAAAAAACAAAAATGCATGACATACTTGGAGTAATACCCTATTTTGGCACCGCAGTGACCGAGCAATGCCAGCTCCCAGGTGGTCCCCAGGACACGAGGCAGCCATGCCCACAGCTCCAGGGACCTGTGCCAGGGAAGAGCCTGGCTCGCCAGTTCCCAAAGAGATTCCTCCGTAGGGGAGGTTTCAAAATTATGGGTAGTTACCGTGAGCACCTGGGTCAAGCTCAGCAGCCCCTACACTCCTCACACTGTGGTCAGACTACAGTCTTTCCCGATGCCAGCGATCTTGACCAGTACTGGTAGCCCTGCTGGTATTTTGGTTACCATTCCTAGAAGCACGGGCTTTGGTCCCCTAAAATAAAGGCAAGGGTTATAGGATTAGGCCTTCAGTGTGGCAGGATAAAGTCTTCATCTATTTAAATTAAGGTATGTCATTAATATAACACCTCACAGGGCCCAAGCCGGGCAGGGAACAGCACAGAGCATCCACAGAGATTTTGTTTTCTTGCAGAATCCATCATATGCCCTCTCATAAAACCTACATGATGAAAAGGGACCAAACTCCAAACACACAGTGGAGGTTTTAGGCAATTATTGATTTTGCTATTCAAGTAGAAAGAGTAGTTCCCATGGCAACGAGCCCATCATTCCCTACCTATGGCATCACTTGCTCTCATAGCACGAGCTCTTTATTTAAAGAAATATATATTTGCGCATGGCTGCCCCTCAGAGACTGATTTCCTTTCACTTCACCCTGATATAAGTGGTGACCTGCCCTGTGCCTGACTCCTTAAAAACACACTGAATGCTTCCCCCACCTCCTGCGGTGTCCACAGCGAGAGCTACAGTTGCAGCGCAGGGGGTGCCCACCTGCTTGCCCCGAGGGGTGGCCACTGTGGCGGTGCTGGGGCTGATGCTGCCCCGAAGCACTTCCAGACGAACCGTGCAAGGGAGCACCCTGTTGTGCTGCTGGCTGGGTCCCCAGTGAAACCCCACTCCTTTTGCATCAACGCTACGCAAGGGCGGAGGTGCCCCCCAATTTTTTCTTAATTGTGCCACATTAAACCTGGCATTGCTGGGAAGCAAATTCACCTTCAGCATTCACAGTATTTCTTCCTCAATCTGTCTAATACTAATTAGGGCAAATAACCCTCAAACACAACTAACTAACTAAATAAATAAATTAAAAGGATATCACATCACTACAGAAAATTATGGCAGCTCTAAGTAGAAAAAGTCAACCGTCTTTGGTATTTCCATCACTTAAATAATACACCAGCAGGACGGGCTGGCTCCTTAGGAGGTGTAAATCAGGACAGCTCTTCGTTGTTTTAATAGCAGTCAAGTTGCGTGGGCTGATGAGCAGGGTCTGCATCTTGGGAAGAGAAACACCACTCAGAAAAAGGGGAGACAGCGGGTTGTCTTGGGGTGGCCAGCAGGGCAGCACTTGGGGAAATCAGGGGCACGCCACAACCCCTGTCACAGGCTAGCCAGTGGCTCGTGATAGGGCTTTATCTCCATGGAGGGGCCCTCTCCATGCCGGGAGAGGGGAGGAAAAGGCTGCGACATGCGCTGAGCAGCGTCCTTGGGCTACAGCCCCACACAGCCTCCAGGGAAAGCGCTCGGGCGAGAAACGTGAGAAGAAGCAGTGACACTGGTTCGGATCGAAAGTTAAAAGCAAAATCTAGTCCAGATGCGAGACTTTCCTTCTAGAAATTAGCCACTGAAAGAAAGAAAGTGGAGATCAGTGTGGCAGGGCTGAGAAAAGGTGCGGCTGGGCTGCAGAGGCAGCTCACTTTGCTTCTGGCTACATAGAGGAGGAAAACGCACATATAGACATGGAGACACACACTCACGAGCAGGATCTTTCAGATGAATTTTGGTCCCCTGGTAAAATTTTATGAGGTGTAAGCTATTCCCAAGCCCCTTTCTCACGCAGCTCCAGGCTCCTTAACTGCAGCCTTGTGCAGCCCAGCCAGGGCTGTCTGTGCTGGTGTGAGCAGGGCACAGGATCCGGCCGTATTTCCAGGTTGCAGTACCCAAGGGATTTGCAAGCCAGATGCCTTGGTGGCTTTAGAGACCGGAGAGGAGCGTGGTGTGCACAAGCCCAACCGTCCATCCGTGCTACTGGCAGCAAGGTGGGACTGCAAGAGGTGCCTGGAGCCTGAGCAGGGCGACCTCAAACCAGGCACAGAGGAAGGAGGTGAAGATACATTTTTTGGAAGATGATAGAGGAAATCATGGAGAGAATTACAGCGAGGAAGATCAGACAAGCCTTGGCTTGGAAGAAGTAAAGGTGTTAAAGCTGAAAAAGCAGTGGCTAGGCTGAGGGGAAGAATAAATATTAAAAAAAATTTCCTCCTGCTGTTGCAGCAGGAGGGAACAGGTCAATTGGAATAGCTGGAAGTGAAAAGATGTGAGGACAGCAGAGACTTTACAGCGCAGAGCCAGAGAGATGCAACAAAGATTGAGGAGACATTAATGAATTTTAAAAAATTAAAAGAAATAGAAGTCCCTAAAAGATGCCGGATACGGGAAAGGAAGATGTGAGGAGTCAAATCTGGTTACGGGGCTGGGAGGCAAGGGGAGGACAGCCAGGCATGGGACCAGGGGGTAAAAAGATATAAGGCAAAGCTCACAGGCACGCAGAGGGAGGGAGCTATGGCAGGAGCAGACCCCTTTGCTGGTTCCAAAAGGTTGGCAGTGCACACAGTAGGGGCTTTCTATCAGCCTGAGCTTTCGCTGTCCCACACAGCAGGGAGAGGAGAGGTCGGCAGTGGGGAGCCGGTAAAGCCTGGCCCAGAGCGGTTTGGCTTTAGGGAACAAAACACTCCGAAGCAAACCCGATCCCAACAGCTCGTCCAGAGGTTACTACACAGGATAGAATCAGTTATTGTGGAAATGCATTTTGTTCAGGAGCTGGGCGGATGGCAAGCCTGTTTGTACGTACAGAGAGGTGAGGCAGAAAACAACATATACAGAAAAATAGGAAGAGAAGCGAATGAAAGCTTCACCCTACTTGCTTAACATGCATCTGCCAAGACATCACAGATCAGGTGAAAGCTGGAGGGGCCAGTTTTTAACAGTTATCATGTTTTCTGAGTACATTCAAAATTGAACCTAGATGCTTTCAAGTAAGATTTTTCTTCTGCTCATTCTTAGCTTTCAGGCTGGAAAACCAATACTTGGTATAACTTCCTGCCTTCAGAATTTGCCTGGGTGAATCTGGTTTCTGAAAAATCCTTTCTTCATCTTATTTTTGTTCTTGTATGGTTGTTCTTGACTGCTTTTAAAAACAAGAAAGGAAGGGGGGGGGGGGGGGCGGGAAGCAAGCTTGACTTGCAAGAAAACCTTAACCTACAGGAGTTTTCTGGCTTTTTTGCTTTCCTGTGCTAGTGCCCAGGTCTGTAAATTCCCACTCAATACAAGCAAACTATTTCACAGAGAAAACTGGTACAAGAGCATTAGCAAGCATGAAGCAAACCAAGGGGTGACAAAGGGTAGGACTTGTAGCGTATCAGTCAGCCCACTAATTCAGCAAACAAAGACAAAACTGGTTTGCCACTGTTAACTGGCATTTCAGTCATCTCATATAGATGAACACACAGTCCTTCTAGGACATGATAGAATGATTAAAAATAAGACGGGAAAGAAAGTCACTGATATCTTATATCATGCACTGTTTATCTAATACTGATGATTACTAGCAAAACTGCTTATTTGCCCCCAAGGCATAGAAACTTCAGGTTCTTGCTATTTTGCTTCCTTTCCTTTTTCCAATTTTCCACTGATTTTCATGGTATTGAAGGCTCTGTATCACATCTAAGGATCAGCTTATAGAGAGGCATTAAAGAGGGATGAGAAAATTATTTTCTAGTTCTTTCTTACAGCAGGATGCTTTTATAGGAATAATCAATTTTTTTCAGTATTCATTTCTGGATCTGCACAGAAGGGCTAATAATTAGGAATCTGAAAGAAATTCTCTGGGAATAATTGTAGGCATCAAGGTGCTCCATATGGAAAGGCTTCCTTATTATCCCCATCGCAGCACAGTCGTCTGTTGGCTACTGTCATGGAAACAGAGCTGTGCAAGATAGATATCCACTTACAAGAGTGTTGTCATCAATTTGATGCAGCCAATGTATGAATAACAGAAGCCTTCTTCCTGCAAAAATGATTGCTGCACTATTCACAGCAGAAAAAGCTGTGGCATGAAATTTTTTTTACTTCATTGCTGAACAAGGCTGGGGTGCAATAGAAACAACGCCCTTGGCATGTCATACAAGGCCACATAAAAAACAGTAAACATCTTCTTGATGTCCATTGCCTTATTCGTGCCTTTACAGTGTAGAATCGAGAAAGACCCTTTTATGTAAAAAAAAAAAAAAAAAATCCATGTTTCATGATCACATGCATTAGGGTAGAAAGGAGGAAAAAAAGAAGTAGACTTTCCTGCTATTTAATGTAAGGATAGAAGGTGGGGATGGATGGCTTTTTTCCTGTCTACATTTTATCATTCTATGAATTAGTCATGATGGTCCAATTATCTTTAAATATGTAAAACGCAACCTTTTAAGTAGACTAATTTGCGAGCTTGCTTCATGGCCCTCTGCATCAATTTACCACTTAGTCCTAGATTAAGGGACTTAGTTTGCCTTGGTGAGGTGGCACTGAGGACGTGACAGCAGAGGGGTGCGAAAGCAGCATTTGTCTCTTTCCTCCTGCAAGAGCAGGGTGCTCCTTTTGCGTGTTGCGGGAAGAGAAAACTTGACCGCCTTTTCCATAGCACAGGCTCAAAAAGAACACAATTATCTCCTGTATTAATTCAGAGAATAAGAAAGAAGGATGAGAGAGGATGCGAGGACAGCAGGGGGTTAAAATTTTAAAGTTTTGCTCTCCTCCAAAGTCGCTCTGGGTTTATGCCATTGTTTAACAGCAGAATTTGGCCCAAAGCATCATTGTCCTGTGGGGATGTTACATGATTCGTATAGTGGGTAGTCTGGTCGCTTAGCGGTACCCACTTAAACCAGGCAGTCATTAGCAAAACCACGGCAAATATGTTAAAAGACAAAGGCAGGGCTATGTGCGGAGGTGCTTGCAAGGACCAGGGAGCCGTGCAGCCACACGCTGCGCTCGTGCTGTACCTTCCCCAGGCCGTTCCACTGCCTCAAAGGTACCCAGCTCGGGCTGCCAATGCCATGGGTAACCCTCCTGTTCCCCCTCACTGCACTTTGGATGGGGGAAGAGTGTCGCACGCTTTGCCGTCATGGAGCACCCGACTCGGAGGGGCCAGCAAAGCTGTGAAAAAGGTGGGAAATAATGCACTAATAAAGACAGCAAAGGCAGGTCTGGGACAGGTGAGAAAGAACACCCTAAGTTGAAATAAGCTGCAAACATTTCTATTACACACCCGTGAAGGAGACTGTGAAACAGGATGTTTACCACTTCCACCTACATTGCAAAGAGTTTTTATTAATTGGCAGAAGTTCAGAAAATAATAATTTGTGATCTAGCAAATCTACCTTATAGCTTTAGACAGATGCAGTTCAATCTACAAACTGTATCCAGAACTTTACCTAGACCTGATTTGGTAAGAATCTTTCTAGGCTTACAAAGAAAAACACACATATATTTTTACAGGTGAACCCAATCTACCAGATAAAGGTTTAAAAAAACATTTGGTGACAGCAAGATTAATCTAGCCAAATTCAGGCTAAAAGGAAGAAGAAAGTTTCTTTCTACATTGATCGATGGAACAAGGAGGCTCGCAATGTGCTGGATCTTAACTATGCAAAGTTCTTAGCTTTTCAGAAGAGAGATACTTGAGTTCAGTCAAAAAAATTAGGCATTAATTAATAAGTAAAATGAAATTACATGACCTATGTGACAGGGAAAGGCAGATTCAAGGATCATAATGATTTGTCCAGCATTTAACTGAGCTGATTCCTGCCTCTCTGAGAGTCAGGATTAGGACCTCTGCCAGGAGGAGTTCTTCAGGGGTGGGAGGCCCTCAGTCTCTGGCTGCAGTGGGAAGCCCTCTGTGAAGGGCTCCAATAGGACTTTTGCTTGTTTAGCACCTCCCCATTCATACATGTTAATTTACAGCATCCCAATTGTGAAAACCTGTTGTCCCTTAATGATCTGGGAACTGCGCAGACTCAGGATTTCCACCATTCCCACAGAGACCATTCCTAAAATTCATCCTATGCTACTTTTATGCAGGTTTCTACAAAAATATTCAGCTTTCTTCAGTGGTCCATAGATAAGTCTTCTTTCTGGAGTATGCAACCAGACGCTTAGATATTAGCTATGTCAAAGAGAAACAATGTGAAACTGGAGCCAGGTGTTTGTACTAGTGAATGCCCCAAGAAATAAACTTTTAACCATTGGTCAGAGGAACAACCATCTTCTGACGCTTTATCTGAAAGCAGAGGTCAGATTACAAGAAGCAACACTCAAAATCCAAGACTGAAGTGTAGTTTCTGACACGAACCACAAAAGGAAGAGGGCGATGGGGACAGACACACCTCTTTGGGCTCCATGATCCCTACACTGTGTGTGGGATATTTGATATTGCGTTTCATAATTAAGAAACAGATTGCCATAAAGGTGCAGCAATATGGCCCAAGACAAATTAACAGACGCGCTCTCTGCTTTTTCCAAGTCTCCTGGGGCAGGCAACTTTGGATTTAGCTGCTGAAAAAGCAGTTAACCATAATCTGAAGCCAGATGTTTAAGAATTGAGTGGAATTCTCAGGAAAGGGTTCCCATGGAGGAGAATCAGCACACAGCTTCAGGAGTGATGTACCAGTCAGCAGGGTAGCAGCCTCCTCCCAGGACACAGAAATTGAAAGCGGTGGGGCAGAAAGGTGGAGGCTTCTCCTAACCGCAGTCAAAAATACTGATTAAAAAAAGAAAGAAAAAAAACCCACCACAAACAACAACAAAAAAACCCACAATAGGTAAAAGCATTGTTTCCTTCACACTATAAAACACAGGGAGGCAGCACAGAGTGCTGGTAAGAGGGACAAAAACAATCCCGTGTAACTGGAAGTCGGGACACTAGCCAAAAATGTGCTTTGTGTTTGCAGAATTTGTTTAAATCATGAATCTTCTCGTAATTCAAATCCATGGGGATTTTTCCTCCCCAGGAAGCTAATTAAACTACACAGCATGTTTTGTTAGCTAAGAAGTAGCCTATATCCTTTATGGGCCTATGAAAAACCCCATGAAAGCTAGGCTATCACAAGCAAGCACTGTACACACAGTGCTGATGTGGCCAGTACATACTGCTGTGTAATATCAAAATATTTTTTTTTAAATTTTCAGTTTCCACCCTTTTCCACCTGATGCAGATATTGTTTATTTTCCACCCAGCTGGACGCTTGCAGGCACAGCTGATACCGCTCCATACACGGAGACATCGCCACTCCATGAGTATTTATGCAATAACCAAGGGAATAATTCTGGATCTCATCTGCTTGAATACAGGCAGAACCAGAGGAGGTGGGTTCATAGCCACCTGAGTTTGGGAGGAAAAAAAACCACAGTGGGAATGACTTTTTTGCTGCCCCTTCCCTCTGGGAAGAGCCCTCAGTCCTGTGCTGGCAGCATCACGTGCACAGCCCCTTGAGCTGGGCAAGCTCCCCGCAGGCCATCGCTCCCCAACATCAGGAGCTAACACTTAATTCACTCTATCTTTTTCTTTGATGATTCTGTTCCCACGCGTGATCAGCGTTGTGTTTCAAAATCTGCATCGCTTGCTTTTGCTGAGCATGACCTTGGACGTTTAATCACAAGCAGTCCGTAGCTTAGCCCTGAACTCAGCACCCGGACAAAGGCCAGGATACACTTAGTGCTCCTGGGAAATCCGCGTGTTGCAGAAGGGCAGCCTGCAATCTTCTTCCTACACCCCTGCAGATACGAGGCAGATCCTGCCCTAGTGCAGCTCGGTCTCAGCTGCTAGTAGTGACGAAGATGTGCCTCTTTGTCCAGGCTTAACAGACCAGTTTAGATCAGACTATGCTGTCTGTATGGCTGGGATAAGAAGGATGAAGTGGGATTTTAAAGAAATCTAGTCTTTTCAAGGCGTAGTGATGGACTAAGATGCATGGTACAGGAAAACAGCTGGTGGCTGAAAGAAGTCTTGACTTAGGTTAGCTTTGTTTTTCAGGAAATCTTGCCTCTCATTTTGACCAGTTTCTCTAGCTTAGATCAGCGGGCCTGACCATTAACCGCAATGCTAATTTTCACATGCCTTGGCTACTGTAAGATTATTGTCACCTTCCCTGCAGGTACCAAACCATCTCCTCCTCTCCCAGCGCATCAAGTATAACAACCCCATCCTCCCTTTTGTGCCAAAAGCGGCTGCCCAGGCTGACCCCACCCTCCCCTCTGCCAGCAGCCCTCCCTCCTGTGAGCGGGAACGGCTCCCATGCAAAACCCGGAAAACCCCAGCTAGGTTTTTCAAGCAAGCAGGACACACTAGAAGACGACTTGAATTTCTTTGGGGCAGAGTCTTTTTGTTCTGCTCCCGGCACAGCACGCTTCTAACCGGCTTGGTTTCTCAGTACTACACAATAGAAAAGTATTGATAATACTAGTACTATTACAAAGTGTAAAAAGTCTGTGCATTAAGGTCCATACCTCACCACGCCATTTTGGCCTTTTTTCTTTTAAAGCACCATGCACAGATATGAACATGGGTACATATATGCAATATGTTACCTTTCTGTGGCCTACTATGGAAGAACCTACAGAAAATAGAAAATAATTTGTGCATCTTTTCACCCATAAATTGTTTTCAAACATTTGGGGAGGGAAAGAAAGAAAACCAGGATGTAGCAGGAGTCTTCCCAATAATTTCCTCTTTTCTCTCTCTAACCTGCAAGTGCCACATGGAAACTTCTCCCGAGAAAGAGACGCGTCTGCATTAAATGCACTCAACTACGACCAGAGGTTCAGTTTTTCTCTACTGAGAATAAGGAAGCGCCTCACAGGGCATGCTAGACAGCACGTATTTTGAAACATGGGATACTGTAATTATTTCTATTCCATTTTAAGCATACAACATCAATAGTCAAGCAGCAAATACTCCCTCCACGGTAAACTGGAGGAAGAGCCAGATAGCTTGTTTAAAATTCAACACGTCAGCCAGAAAAAATGCAGCCAGAGAGAAAAGGCTGTGCGTTTCTGCTAACTGCGTCGAAAGAAGACAGAAGTCAGACACAGGCCACATCAGAGGTCACAGCGATGACCCAGGGTGAATCCTGCCCAGCCAGCTGGCAGAAACCCACATCCTCACTGCTGGGGCCAAGACCCCGCAGCCAACAGCCCGCACCTTGCCCTGTACCCAAGTGCCATTAAGGCAGCAAACCTGTCTTCAGCTTTCCTTCCTTCTGGGGAATAAAGTGACTTCTCTGCTTCGTATGGCGCGGGGAAGTGAATTTATTGATACTTCTAAGTGTGCCAGTATTGCAGTGGTATTATAGTGCCTAGAGAGAGAACTAATACCCTGAGCTTTCCAGACTGTATACGAAACTGATTCTTTTTATGTTACACCCATACGTAAATTCAGGCTGGGAAGCTTGACCATAGTTTTCCCTAACATTAATGAAAGGGCCTAGCTGAACTATGGACTTGAATATATTAGAGTGATTATTAATGATATCTCTTAAAAACACTGATGTTACTCTGCACTCAAACCAGCATTAACTCCAACCCAGCTCTGGCCAGCATTTCTAAAGCACAGTTGTCTGGGGAACACACAACTAACAAAGCGAGGCAGCACAGATATCTGTGGATATGGTTACTACCAGGTTTCCAACACTGAATAGGAACGACAATGGTCTTCTGCTGTTCAGTCCAGCAAGCTCACGTACACTCTTTGAACCTTTAGGCATCATTTAGGTCCTCATACTTACATACAAATCACAACATTATTTTCACATGCATGAGACAAAGGTATATATATACACCCAGCAAAGAATTTTCAAGAACTCAGAAGAATAACTTTTCTGCTATGCATTTCTGCAAGTCTTGAGAAGAATTTCCAAAGCATTTCATGTCACAGCGAGTTGGTTGTACATATACCAGAACTCGTGATAAGCAGCTTAGGAAGAAATAAATGCAGATAAAAGGACAATATGTTCCACCACTATGAAAACCAAAATTAAAAATGCCAAGAGCTTTCTGGCCAGCTCACAAGACATCTTTACATCCACACTATTGTACAGGTCCCTATTAACCTTCACGCTTTGCACTCTGAATTGCCGAGTGCTTCATGCCCACTGTGAAGGCAACGGCAGCGCTCCTTGTGATGGTGTAATCTCCCATGGCTGCTTTGTACTGACTGCTTTTACTCTAGCATAATACTTTTTTGAGAACAAATTAACCATAATATGCTTATTTCCTCCAAATGATACTGAAAAGCCAATAGGTGCCCCAATATACTCTTGCTTGCACTCCAGTACAATTACATGATCCATGGGCTTTTGTGGCACACATTTCTTTTTGGTGTGGGCATTGAAAACTTGTAATTTGTTATCAATGGAGTTGCTTGTGATGGAAAAGTATCATTGACTGCCAGAGGGGTTTCTTCTACTCATTTTCCTCATGACTTAGGATGTAATGGCCTTTTTTCCTTCAGTCTTACATACATTAAAACTTTGTCTTTTGTTAGTTGATACAAAAATATACACGTCTACCAGTTACCTTTTATTAAATGTGACTGATTACATGTTTTGAAAGTCAGGTGTCCGGTCTCCTCAAGGCTGGAGGAGGCTCCTTTTCATTCTGCCCTGTCTCTTTCACAAAGCTGACATTTAGAAATAGATGCTTTTCAAAACATCCTTTTACAGATCATCCAGGAGAGTTTTCTGATTTCACACAGGATCTTCATTGTGCTTTCAACTTCTACTGGTTTTTACTCTTGCAATTTTTGTTCACGAAATCATGCTGCTAAATTCTGCTCATAATTCTGCTAAAGCCATGCATGAACAAAAATATCAAAAATAAGGATTTTTTAACGCTGTTTGAAATAGATGTCTTTGCTTGTGTTCCTCAGAATTGCAGGAAGTAGTAATAAAAATGGATCAAGCTGAGTCATGCCAGTAAGAAACTCAAGGGAGTGAAGAAGAGCGGCCTGAACTCCATCCTGGCAGCTGCTGCTGGTGATAAACCCAGCGATGAAGTTTGCTGTGTAAAGAAGATGATGGACTTTATCTGTAAGAACTTGGGATGGCCCCTCTGACAGACAGAGAGAGATGCTTTTAAAAGGTGTAGATCTGTCCAAGCAACTTCGGAGGGACCTGACGTTTTGAACGTAAGCATCCTCCTTTTAGCTGTTAAATATCGCAGTTTATCTTCTGTTTATCTTGTCTGAAATCTTACTCTGCTGTTAATGATATCCTGATTTTCCTTTAAAAATGTCATGGCTGTTTGATTTTTATAGATTGATAACTACACAAATCTACTGTTGCAATCATTCCCTCTCCTCTGCATTTATAGCCTTGCATCCATTAGGTCTGCCTATATATATTCAAATAGGCACTTCAATCTCTGAATTTCTTGACAGAACAATCTAATTTTTATAATTTACTTCTTTTTTTTATAGTAGCGACACTTCATTCCCAGTAAATTACCAATTTGTTGTTATCAGTGAGTGCAGTAATACAGCTCAACACTATTCACTGAGAAGCAGCAAGAATCCTCCTTTTACTTGACAATGTAATAAAACCCATGTGATGTCAGGAAGTCACATAAAAATTCTTGAGACAGCACTGATTTGCAGCATCTGAAGGACGCAGGGGTCAAAAGTGAAAGCCCACTGGAATGGTGCAATGCCATCAGTGTCAAATATTAAAGGCTTTGTGGTAAATATTTCTCAGATCTATACGTGATAGTCTACATCATGTTAATTATAGCAGAATAATTTGGCTCAAATAAGCACACAGAATTAGTTTTTGTAGTGTGATAACTGGATATCTTTGTGTAATGATTACTACATTCCTTAAAACTGTGAGGATATTTAATACTAAAAACCTGGAGACATGTTTCCCTTCAGTACTGCTTAAAATTGTAGAGGGGTGAAAGAAAGACTTACACTGAACTGAAATTTTTTTTAAAGTGAACATAACCAGATTGAATTGAACTGAAACAGAAATTTTTGGTTGTATTTTGTCCAGAGAAAAGAAGAGGCAGAAATTTTTCATGGAAAAATTTGTGTTAAAAAATTGAGTGAAATGCCTGTAGTTTTGGTTGGTTGGTTTGGTTTTTTTTAACTATACCATTCTCCCTGCACGTTTTCTTTCTATCTAAAGCTACTTGCCAAATTCAACATATGCTGATAAATGATTTCACTCTCAATACAACTCCAAAAGTGGCTTTTAGCAAAGCCACTGTCCCTCAGTTAAATGCCATTCCCCTGTCGTCTGTGAACAAGCAGAGAAGTGCTGCTGGATGGGACTGGAGGGACCCAGCTTCAGGTGTGTCCTCTTCCTGGTGGACTACCAAGATCTCTGGGTTCGTGTGGATGGTTTTGCAGTCAAACACCCAACCATGCACGAGGACGTGCAAATCCTGCACGCACACATAGGTGGTGCACGGCAGGTCTAGCCACGTCCTTAGGGCTGGGTGCCTCACAGCTGAGAAGTGAAGGGTTTCTGCATCCCACTGAGCCCCAAGAGATGCTGCATGCACATATGTGGTGAGCAGTGAGCACAGGTAAAGTTAACCTGGCTGACTCTATTCTTAAGTGCATTCAAAGTGCTCACAAAATCCACTGCCACGAAGAAGTGGTCAAGAAAGCTACCACCTCTTGGGTGCTTGCTAAGGTATCCAAGAGGGGGAATGGGTGATGAAAGCAACAGTTTTGGACTCTCCTCAGGCAGTTTACAGACACTGCATGGAAACAGCTCTCAGAAACGCAGCAATGGCTTCTTGCTGAAAGTAAGCAAGGAGCACCTTCCTGAGCCATCTCTCAGCCATACTTTCTGAATGACAGCCTGGTCCATTGAGTTTGTATCATGAACCATTTCCTTCTCAAGGGCTCTTTCCATACATCAGGAGCCCCATGCCCTTCTCAAATGCTGAGACTGCCGCCAGATGACAATCAATACAGTTCAGTCAGCCCTAGAATTATATCTGGTATTTGATAAAGGCTTTGCTAGAAGAAGAAAAACATACCTTTCAGATATACCTTTTTAGTAGTTTTCAAGTCACAATTCCATCTGTGGAAAAATATTAGTATACTTGCATTCACACTACCCTTATAGCTCTGCTAGCCAAAGATTCATGTCAAGGAAAACGGAGTAAACAAACCAAACAAAGTGTTCCAGTCAACCTGCAATGATTTCCCTAGCAGATTTCCCATCATCAGAAGATTTCATAATGTCTGCATTTAAACTCTAACACAGGCTAAACCAAATTTTTCACATCTTGAAATCCCTCAGAAAACTTAATTTCCCTTCTCCATGTGGCTTTCTAGACTAAGCAAAATTAGGCCCAGTGGTCTAAAAGCAATAGCTCTGTGTTTCATAATCTCGAGTTATCTGATGCCTCACTGGCCCCACTGTTCTGAAGACTCTCCAAAAGCCCTCAGACTTGATATTATTTTCCTCCATGATTTCACACAGTTTCACAAACCTCAATTGCATTCCTTGTCTTTAAAAGACATACTATAAAAACGCACTTGTTTTCATTTGCTTATGCCTTGCAGCTCCAGCTTCCCCTGCAACATGAACTGGAGCCTGATGGATGGTGGGAATGTCACCTGTGATCTCCTGGGAGCACAGAGAAGTTCCAGGAGGAACTGGAGATCCACGCCCAGTCAGAAACTTATGATATCATAGGAATAACTGAAACATGACTGGAGGATCACGATGGATGGCTATAGGCTGTTTCGTAAAGACAGGCAGGGAAGAAGAGGCAGAGTCATCATGCTCTATGTTAAGGAGAACCTTGAATGTATAGAAGTCAACCACGGTGATTGTGGAAGCCTTATCGAATGCCTCTGGGTCAATAACAGAGAGGTTGTCTCCAAGGGGGATCTTACAGTAGGCATCTGCTACCGACCTCCAAACCAAGATGATAAGGCCAAAGAAGCAATATTTGGGTCACTTAAGCAAGCTTTGGGTCAAGAAAACCTGGTTCTTATGGGTGACTTCAACTACCCAGACATTTGTTGGAAGAACAATACAGCAGCTCACGTCATCCATCAAGTTCCTGGAATGCGTAGAAGACTCTTTCCTCATACAGATGTGCCAACCAGGACTGAGGGACTGCTGGACTTGCTATTCACAAACCAAGAAAACCTGCTTTGTAATATCTCGGTTAGTGATAGCCTTGGCTGCAGTGATCACAATACTGTGGAGTTTTCCCTAACCTTCCCAGTGCTCCTGCTGAGCACACTGAAGGTTAGTACTAAGACAAAGGTTTTAGATTTTAGAAGAACAAACTTCAGCTCACTCAGAGCTCAATTCAGAGGGATTTCATGGGAAGCTTCCATGGAGGATAAAGGAGCTAGCGAGCGCTGGGAGTTTTTCAAGAATGCTCTCCTGGAAGCACAAAAACAGCTCCTCCCCTTTAAAGGTAAGGGAAGTAGGCAGAGTAAGAGATCCCCTTGGCTTAACTGTGAGCTTCTGAGTCTGCTCAAAACCAAAGGAGAAGCGTACCAGAGATGGAAAAGCAGACGAATACCTGTTGAGAACTACAAGGGCATTGCCAGGGCATGCAGAGATGCAGTTAGAAAAGCAAAAGCTCAGCTCAAATTGAAATTGGCCAGAGATGTCAAAAACTACAAGAAAGGGTTATTCAGGTATGTAAACAACAAGCAGAAACAGAAGGAAAATTATTGGCCCACTGTTAAACAGGAGAGGTGAATTAGTCACCAACAACGCTGAAAAAGCAGAGGTTCTTAACACTTTCTTCACCTCTGTCTTTACCAGCACTGTTGGGCCCCAGGCCTTGGGAACAAAAATCCAGGTTGATGCAAACACAGACCCACCATCAGTGAAGGAAGAGTTGGTATGTGAACTATTACAGGAACTTGACCCCTACAAATCGATGGGCCCTGACAATATCCACCCAAGGGTGTTAAGAGAGCTGGCTGATGTTGTGAGGCTGCTCTCCATAATCTTTGAGAAGTTGTGGAGATCGGGGGACATCCCAGAAGACTGGAAGAAAGCTAATGTCATCCCTACCTACAAGAAGGGCTTAAAGGAGGATCCAGGTAATTATAGGCCCATCAGTCTTACTTCAGTCCCTTGGAACGTTATGGAACAAATCCTTCTGGGGGCTGTCACAAGTCAAATGAAGCATGTGATTGGGAAAAGCCAGCACAGATTCACCAAGGGCAAATCATGCTTGACAGACCTGATCACCTTCTACAACAAAGTAACCTGCTCGGTTGATGTGGGACGAGCGGTGGACATCGTCTACCTGGATTTCTCCAAGGCTTTCGATACGTTTTCCCACAGCCTCCTCCTGGAGAAACTGGTGCATTACAGTCTAGATAAGTGGTCCGTGCAGTGGGTGGGGAACTGGCCAACAGGCCACACCCGGAGGGTGGTGGTAAATAGCTCCTTTTCAAACTGGCAACCTGTCACAAGTGGGGTCCCCCAGGGATCAATATTGGGCCCAACGCTGTTTAATATCTTCAT
>NW_008823944.1:1019035-1027644 GCF_000699105.1 Pygoscelis adeliae | reverse complement strand
CAAAAAAGATGTGGACAGGCTGGAGAGGGTCCAGAGAAGGGCCACAAAGATGATCAAAGGACTGGGAAGCCTGCCATAGGAGGAAAGGCTGAGAGAACTGGGTTTGTTCAGCCTTGAGAAAAGAAGGCTTAGGGGAGACCTTATCACCGTGTTCCAGTATTTAAAGAAGATGGAGACTCCCTTTTTACAAGGAGTCACATGGAAAAGACGAGGGGTAATGGGTACAAGTTACTCCTGGGGACATTCCAGTTGGACACAAGAGGAAAGTTTTCCACAATAAGAACAATCAGCCATTGGAATAATCTCCCCAGGGAAGTGATGGATTCCCCAACATTGGACACTTAAGATTCAGCTGGACAGGGTGCTGGGCCAGCTTGTCTAGACAGTGCTTTTGCCAGGAAAGGTTGGACCAGATGATCCTTGAGATCCTTTCCAACCTGGTATTCTATGATTCTATGATTGTAAGCACGAGCACAAAGCACTGTTTTGCACAGGCTTGGCAAAATGGTGGACCAAATCTTTAGGCAGCGTAAATCAGCATGGCTCCATCGATTTCAGAGGTGCTTTCCTGAGACTAACTGCTGGTGTATAAGTCAGCATGTATTTATAAAAAAGAACAAAACAAAAACAACCCACATCACCTTGCTGTCTGCTGAAACAGGTGTAGATATTCTTTAAGCAGATCCACTTAAAGGACACTTTGAATTCAATGTAGAAATGGAGGCAACAGAGGAATAAGTGATTAATACAACATAGCTAAGCCATTAAATCCCTATGCTCAACTTACAGTAGGGCCTTGATTTTGCCAGCATCCAGGTCCCCTCCTCATCCCTGAGCCCAACCTTTGAGACAAAGACTTTTAGAACAGGTAGGAAATTCTTCCAACAACAACAACAAAAAAATCTCATCTCCTTACAGACGCACTAGAAATTGCAACAAAACTGATGCTATACAAGTTTCTTAGCTCTCACTGACTGCATAAGTGGGTGAAGCACTCCAGGCACCTGGGCTCATGTCTGACTGCATTGGGCAACTTCCCCCCCCCATCCTGGGCGTACGGGTTTGTGTCTAACTTGATTCACATTCACTTAGCAGAAGCAGAGCAGCCACAACACAAGACTAAGAGATCAAAACTCTCAGACAAGGGATTAGGGCATTTGCCTTGGATAGAAGTAGCAGAAGTGTCTGTAAGCTCCAGATCTACACAATTCAGAGCAGGTCCCTCAGCCTGGATTTCTCAAACCCGACAAGTGTCCCAGCCACTAGAATACTGACTACCTTAGAAAGGGAAAAATTTTCAGAACAAGAATTTCAGAAGTGCTTGTTTTCATTGCAATGCATTTAAAAACAAGTGCACAATGTCAACTTTAAAAAAAAAAGGGGCGGGAGGGGATTCTTCTTTACCAGCCCTCCATGGTCTGGTGGTATCAGCACCGCAAGCCTAAGCGCAAGCTTTGCATCAGTGAACCCACTGCCTGCTGTCTCCTCATCCACGCTCCTGCCTAGCTCCACAGCTGCTTGTGGAGGAGCTTTGGACCTTCTCTGTGGTTTTTGGCTGCTGGCTGGGGCTGTAAGGTGCACACTCAGACTGCAGGGGCACAAGGGCTTGCAAAGTCCCTGGGCAGGCCGCATGCCAGGGACAGGCTCGGGTCTGGGCTTAAACTGCCAGGCACATCCTCAGGGGTCCCCTTTCAAGAGCCAGTCTTGGTCGAGAAGGCAGCAGCCTGACCTCCTAGATCACTGTTTGAGCTGCAGCGATCTTCAGATACCTCGTCTACTCAAAGACAAGAAGGGATCCATTGGCTGCTACTCATCTCCCCCTGCACTTGATCCACTCAGGATACAGCCAAGAGCTACAACATGCATTTTTAGCTCACTCTACCAAAATATCTACTTTTGGTCAGCACTGTTGTCACTGAAGATGCTGGCCCCCAAAAAGGTGTTGGGAGCAGAGGTAGGAACAGACAGTGCTGCTCCTGGCCCTGGCATGAGACAATGCTTCCTTTTCGTTCTCCACATCCCTCTCTGACCATGGTCAGAGACTTCTAATATTGCTGTTTCCAAAAGAAGTTTTCGCTCTACCCAGTTTGCATTCTCACACTGACCTATTCAGCAGGGAAATATCTTAATAATGGTGTTATTAATTTCTGGGTTAAGAGATTGCAATTTAATAAAAACAGGAATTCGGTCCTGCTTAGAAATCTCTAGCAGGAGGAACATGTTCTCATTCAACCTGTGGCATCAAAAGGAATAGATAATGTAACTGGTGAAATACTATGTAAAGGCAATGTGTTGCTGATAGTCTCAAGCATGCCACAGCGTGCAAATCTTTACAGAAAGACAGGCTCATGAAATCAAAGGTGGGAGGTAAAAACTGCAAATAAATGTGGGTAAAGCACAAATGGGGGAATGAGAAGACCAAAGTTGAAGACCTTCATTGACCTTCTTGAGCTCATGGTTTAACACTCTTCAGACTCAGTTTCCCTGTAGCAAAACAAGAATAAAGCTAGATTTCTTCAGGGGCACAATTTGCTTATATTTCCCTATAGAAATACAAAATAGATAAACAGCAGTATTCTGATAACTTAAAATACCACACACTGGAAATGCTTTTGTCTTGTTAAGTTATGTTAAAATGAAGTCTTAGGAAAACCCCAGAGGGACACTGAGTTTAGCAGCGTCCTGGTTTCGGCTGGGATAGAGTTAATTTTCTTCCTAGTAGCTGGTACAGTGCTGTGTTTTGGATTTAGGATGGGAACAAAATTGATAAGGCACCGATGCTTTAATTGTTGCTAAGCAGTGTTTATACTAAGTCAAGGACTTTTCAGCTTCCCATACTCTGCCAGCGATGAGGTGCACAAGAAGCTGGGAGAGGGCACAGCCAGGACAGCTGACCCAAACTGGCCAAAGGGATATTCCATACCATGTGACGTCATGCTCAGTATATAAGCTGGGGGAAGTTGGCCAGGCAGCAGTGACCACTGCTGGGGGACTGGCTTGGCATCAGTTGGCGGGTGGTGAGCAATTGGATCGTGCATCACTTGCTTTGTATATTCTTCTATTATTATTACTATTTTACTTTATTTTATTTCAATTATTAAACTGTTCTTATCTCAACCCATGAGTTTTCTCACTTTTACTCTTCCAGTTCTCTCCCCCATCTCACTGGGGCGGGGGAAGAGAGTAAGCAAGCAGCTGTGTGGTGCTCAGTTGCCGGCTGAGGTTAAACCACAACAAGCAAGTCAAAAGGAAGGCCTTTCAAATCTCTTCTGTATGCATAAAGACATGAGGTTCGGAGAAAGCTCTTTAAAATTCCATAAAGCCAAAGAAAACAAACAGTCTGGTGCTTGGAGGAGACGGGGATAAGGTTCAGGTTGGAAACAGCAGGTGCAATTAACATTTCTCTCTGTCATATAAAGAGAACACTAACATCCTTTTTGCAAAGAAAAGGAGGGATTCAGAACTCCAGCCCAAACTAAGGGCTTAGACTATATAGTCTAGATTAAGTAGTCTAAACAGCCCCTCCTTCATGCCCTACAGAACAGTTCCCATTAGCTCACAAGTGTGTGATATTTTTCCGTATTCCTAAAATCGTTCAGGCTGAAGGGACACCTCAGGATGTCTGCAGTCCAACGCCCTGCTCAAAATGGAGTCCAAGCTGAGTTCAGACTAGGTTGCTTAGGACTTTACCCATTTGGTCTTAATAAATACAAACAGATTGCTCTTTCTCCATCTTCAGTGGCTAAAGCAAGTTAATATTCGTTCTGACGAGAGTCCTGCAGTCATAGCAAGCAACTACAAACCAGAAGGCACCTTATTAAGCCAAAAGCATGACTGTGTAGTGACACTGTAAATGAGCACTTGCTAACAAATTGCCCCAGGAACAGGCCAATGCAGTTAGAGGAAAAAGCAACAACAAAAAAATCCATCCTGCATTCCACATAGAAGGTTAATATTTTAATCAACAGTGTTTTGTCTTCCTTAAATAACCTATCTTTCTGTCTTTTGCATTTGGAACTTCGTGGTAATGTACTTCACCTGACCTCTAACTCCCTCAACAGTCATTTAGCAAAAGAAGTTCCTGTAATAAAAGTCTCTGATCAAAGAAGCAGCCAAAGAACTGGGCCAGTGCCTATGTACTTGATAAAATTTAAAACATCAGGCTAAATTTCACTCTTGTTACACCATCACATCAGTCAAGTTTAACAGCAGGGGCTCAGCAGTAACATTAAGGCTAATCTGCCCAGTGAACATTAAAACGTTTCTTAGGTATTTGCCAGAAACAGAAGTTTTGCCAGCCTGCTTCAGCTGCTGGAAGATCATGATTTATCCCAGGTGGTAACTCAGCCCAAGATGATGGAAAAGGTTGCTTGGACACACCTGCATTCAATTTTTGTTTCAAAGTTTCACAAAAAATCTAGTTTCATTGCAATACTGAAAACCTCATCCATGCCAGCTCAGTTTTAGTTTTAACACTGGATTTACCCAACTCAAAAGCTGAATCCTCCAGAAGATGAAGTCAACATAAATATCTGTAAGCACCAAAAAATACGAACATGCTACTGTCCTTGTCATACTATAGAAGAGGCACACAGATATGTTTTACATTATATACTTAATGCTGGACATGAAGTTTCAGAGCCAGCCCTACCAGAACTTACTGAATCTGTGATACTTTGAACAAAAGAAAAAGAAGATATATATACACATGTGTATACACACACACATATATGGTCACATAGATATATATAGGCGTATATATGTACACACAAATTAATAATAGTAATAAGTGACCCTCTTCTTACATCTCTAAACAATGGGAGCTTTCTCACAAATCATCTAAAGGGAATAAATGCACCAGAAGATACTCAGTGACTTCAAATAAAGCCCAGATAAAAGCAATAACTTTTCATAAGCCAATTATATCAGCAACACACCCTGGACTGGTAAAGGATAGGCCTTTATCTATCATTACATTTTTCTCAATCAGCATTTAATAATAAGCATGGAAATAACTAACACTGCAAAAGCACATAACTTGTTGGGGATTTTCTTCCTTTGCCACTTATTAGGTATTTAATTTGTTCATGAGACAAAAAGGCAAAAGTTTCCACTGAACTCAGGGAATGTTTTGCTATGAATGGCAATCTAACAAGATTTTCTCAAGACATGCTGGCCTGTTGCCTTGAGATTTGATAATAAAGTGCATTGGTAGCACATTTAAGGGAAGAAACATAATGAAAACAACTTAAAACAATTTAGAGAGACAGCCCAGAAGTTTTTTTTCTCAGACCAACAAGGACTCCAGGTACCTCTAAAATAGATCTTTCCAGCACCAGTAGAATTACACCAGAAACCAACAGGGTATCATTTTGTGCCTTGGGTGCCATAAGAGACCCAGACTCACCAAGTTTCTGAAACTATGCCTAACATAAAGCATTTACACGGCATGGCTGAAGTCAGTTGCATTACTTAGCTGCTTGAAAATAAATCCCTACACACTTGCATAACTTTAGCTCCATATCTAAATACTTTTCTACTATTATGTTGAATTACTGACCTCAGATCGCAGTCTCAGCCCTTCTGCGCAGGCTGCCTGACTTGCAGAGCTCAGCTGTGATGAATGCCTCATCATTTCACCCTGTTGGGAAATAACGAATTTATTTCCCTCCAGACCCTCTCCCAATAGTGTGGGGCTTTTCCTAAAGATATTTGTGATAAGTGATTGTAAAATTCCTCAGGCTAACGCTCCTAAGAGATTTTTCCAATCTGTTTTTGTTACCAAGCACGAATTCCAACCCTACCTCTATTCTGTTAAACACAGGGGGGACAAATTAAAAAAATAGAAAGCAAACATACCCTTCAATACCACGACGTTTAGTAACAGTCCTTAAAAAAAGAGGCAGAACATAGAAAGTCTTCTATTAAGGACTTACACAATATGAAACTAATATTACAAAAGGCCTGGGATGTCAGCATGCATGTAATTTAGGATATGATGAATGTTTAAGCCCACAGAACCCTCTCTTGCTTTCTTCACTTCTGTTCTGCTTTTTGAGGCTGTACCTCCAATTCTACCTAAGAGAGCAGAAGATAAAGATTTCAGGTTTTAATACACACCATATTTTCTCTTGATTTAACACAACAGAAGAGGGAGAGCCAGACTCCGCTACAAGCCACCCTGGGGCATGTCGCCGGCTCGCTGGACCCCATCCGGAGAGGTGGAAAAGAAAAAATGGGAAAGATGGCAGCAACCAGAGAGAAGAGAAAACAGGAGCCAAAAATTCCTCATGGACTCTCTTTGCTGTGCACCCTAAGGAAATTATCTCTGAGTACTGCACCCATCCCAGCACTGGTTATTTCTGCTGGTGCCAGCCCTAGGGGCACGCTGGTGAAGCTGGGGTGCTGGCTACAGCTGGAGCTGGCATGCTGCCTTTGGTCGCCATTCAGATGAGACTGAAGTGTGAAATCCTTTGGCTGCTGGCTGATTAGCATGCTAGGAAATGTTTAGCGTCCATCTCCCCTGGGCATCTATCTCCCATCCAGCAATTGCCATCTTAGCACCCAGAGGGGCAGAGGAGGGGAGGGCTTTGGGGCCGAGGAGCTGCACCATGGTGTTTTCTAAAGGCTGAAAACCTGAAAGGTTTGAAACCAGAGGCAATCACAGAAACCATAAATCTGCTCTGATTAGTCCTCTCCCGTGATACTTTTGGAAAATATTTCCATTGCCATCTTCAACCAGAATTTTACCCAATTTTCCCAAAAGCACTCCTACCTCCTACGGAAAGTCACTGTGCTTGAAGTGAAGCTACAGACACAGGCATCCCCCCTGCAGAGTGCCGTGCGGTTGTGCATCTGAGAATTAGAGCCTTGAAAAGATTCAGGCAGAGGCAAAATTGTACTTGGCTCTTGTAAAAAAAACTAGTGGCTGACCTAGGGAGCTGTGTGCAGAGGAGACCATCACCCGATGGAAGGGACGCGCCTCCCCTTCATCCTCACTTCTGCCAGTTTGGCCCTTCACTTCCCAACAGGACATAATTTTAATTGAATATTATTTCATATAAGAAAAAAAAAAAAAACAAAACAAAAAGCAAAACCTTGGTTTGGGGTTTTGATGTTCTGTTTGTTGGGTTTTTTTAATGTTTCAATAAGAAAATCTTTGGGTTTAAAATGCAGATTGTGTTTAACCTAAGTGTCCTTTTTTCCATTCAGTTTTTCAGTGTGGCAGCCACCTTAAAGAGGCAGTTATCACTCATCCCTGGTTATAGCTCCATCCCCGCAAGACCCGTGAAGCCCAGAGGTGAGCATGGTGAGCATCTTCTCTTAATAAAACAGGAATGGTACCGCTGGAGTCACCAGGGTGTGAAATGCAGTGGTGCTTTACAAACATGGAGACTGCTCTCTGGAAACACCCATGGGGGTTATGGCAAGCATGAAAAGAACTTTTGTTAAATGTAATATTTTAACTCAGTACCACATCTAGTCTGCCACACTGGATTTCTTTCTGAATCAGATGCTAATGAAACCTCTGCTGACTCAGTAATGAGAGAGAAAGCAGACACAGTGTGAAGGAAAAAAATAAATACCAGTTTCACCCAGTGCAAGCCCCCATTCCTTTATCAAGTGTGCTGCCTCTGCCAGAGGAATGGTACATCTGCTGAAATGGAGCAATATGCTATGCAAAGTGGCTGCCACAAGAGGGAGGTCCCATTGCACCGCAGCTGGGCTCGCTCACCTCAGCTGCATGGAGCATCACTGACCCCTTCCAGACCCCTGCCATGAAAGCTTGGTAGCCATCCGCTTCTTTTCCTCTCCTGTTTCTCAAGCCCATCTTGCACATTAAGGATGCCATCCCCCTGAAACGCTCTCCCTTCCCCCACCACCTCACTGCATCTCTTCCCTGCCTGTGGAGAAGCTGTCCGGGGCCAAGGGCTAGAAGATATTTTGATTGTATGTCACTCCTGACCTGGGCCAGATCTCAGCTAGCTAGGAGTACACTAGGAGCATATTACGGGCAAGCAGTGCTATCTTCTTAGGAGCAGAAGGGAGGTACAACTCTTGTGAGTAGTATCTGTTCATCACTCAGGGAGTAACTGAAACTGAGGCAAACTTAAATTTATTAAAGAATCCCTTAAGATGCCTAATTGTTGTATTTCTCTTCCCAAACAAATTGCTTCTGTTCTGTCTTAGCTCGCTCTCATGCTATGTGAGTTTTGTGCACTATCATGATGCTGGTTTTATGCTGCATTTTATTCTTTTTAAAAGCTTACCTGGGAAGCCTAAGAAAAAAATAATGCAAAGCATTTCATTAATATGGCTTTACATTGCTAACAATGGCACAGGAGCATGTTTTGTTTTTTTCCAATAGAAATCAACTGTGTATAGGGACTTGAATCATAGAATCATAGAATCGTTTAGGTTGGAAAAGACCTTTAAGATCATCAAGTCCAACCATTAACCTAACACTGCCAAGGTCACCACTAAACCATGTCCCTAAGCACCACATCTATATATCTTTTAAATACCCCCAGGGATGGTGACTCAACCACTTCCCTGGGCAGCCTGTTCCAATGCTTGAGAACCCTTTCAGTGAAGAAATTTTTCCTAAT
>NW_008823944.1:995320-1018667 GCF_000699105.1 Pygoscelis adeliae | reverse complement strand
CCAGCCACTCTTCCCCAAGCCTGTAGCGCTGCATGGGGTTGTTGTGATCCAAGTGCAGGACCCGGCACTTGGCCTTGTTGAATCTCATACAGTTGGCCTCGGCCCCAATGGCCTGTCCAGATCCCTCTGTAGAGCCTTTCTACCCTCAAGCAGATCAACACTCCCACCCAACTTGGTGTCATCTGCAAACTTACCGAAGACGTATTCGATCCCCTTGTCCAGATCATTGATAAAGATATTAAACAGAACTGGCCTCAATACTGAGCCCTGGGGAACACCGTTTGTGACCGGCCGCCAATTGGATTTAACTCCATTCACCACAACTCTTTGGGCCTGGCCATCCAGCCAATAATTTTAAACAGAGATCCTAGTTCTGACTTCCAGTCACCCTCTCGCCTCGTCTTCTGACGCAGGCAGGGACCTTCACAGGGACCTTCTGACTCTGTAAGTGCTTTATGGGGAGAGCCCTCAAAGTCCTGTGCATCACCGAGCCTGTGATCTAGCAGAAGCTTTAGGGTTATTCGCCACAAACCCATGGCTCCCGCAACTTGTCAGAGCTTCATGGAAGCCACTAAAGCTTTAAGAGTTTGCAGCAGTGGAGGGTCTGGCTTGTGCAGATGTAGGCAGAGCTCCTCTGGGAGATTTGTGCATTTTAGGAAGAGGTTAAAAGCATGCAAGATCCTCCTGCCATGATTGGATTGTCAGGCAGCTTTCCCTCTGTCTTTCTATATTAAAAAAACCTCTTATTTTTCAGGCAAAGAGATTCTAGACAAAAGTGAAAGACATTTTTCCCCCAGAAATCCTCTCAGACCCAGAACAAAAGAGGGGGAAATCCAGCAGCAGCATCCCCTCTGTGTCTGGAGGGACTGGACATGAGGCAGCAAAAAAGATTCAACTCCAGTGAAGAACGTTCTTCTCCTGGTCTTCTCATACTGTGCCCTTCATTGCTGGCCTTTCGGGCACCTCCTACAAAGCTGAGGGAACGATGCTGGAATTTCTCCTCCAGACCAGGGCTGAGCAGGTGTGTAAGGTAACAATGGAGCCCACCAAAAATGTTCCTCCCCAAGAAAATATTCCTCCTCTACTCCAGAATTTGTACAAAAAAACTTACTTCCTCTTGGTTTTCCACGTACATCCTCCCATATTTTCTCTTCTTGTCCTTGGAAACTTCACAACCTTCATTTTTGCACTTCATTAACTCTTCAGATAGGGAGAGATGGGTTGAAGAAAATGTTGTGCAGTGTCCGTTCCCTACAAAGAATGTGGGAGATGTGTGGAGGTTTCTGTGTCTGGTTAGAAAGCAAAATGGTTTTCCCAACGTCACTTAGTTACTCACACAGTGCCAGGACCACAGGGCCATGGTGCACACCACTTTTCGGATGAATAAGAGCCTCCTGCCCTCAAAGCCTGTCAAGGCCAGCAATGGGGAGGTATGATACAGGAGCAACATAAACCATCTGACCGGCACCACTGCCAAACACCTACATGCCATGTTTGGAGAGCACTGACAGGCTCACGTGGATCCAGGACAGCTCTAAGCACGTCTTTAGCCTGAGTCTTGGAGTCAGTGAAGATGGCAGTGAGCTGGCAGACACGGGCTTGTGTTTTGCCCTAGGCTGGGGTCTTAATAACGGCAGTGTTTCCCATAAGGCTGCTGCTAAAGGAGCGCTCTGTTCTCACACAGCTGGGCAATATAAGCATCATTTAAAAAAAATAAAAAAATAATAATTTATTACCGGCTTCTATATGATAAGAAGTAATGGAAGACTGAGGGGCTGTATCCTGTGATTGATCTGACGTTCAAAGATATCTCTTCAAGCTGGCACAGCTCCAGGATCTGCCAGTGCAATTCCTCTCCTTTTTTTGGTTTAATTCTTCCTGGCAGGCCACCTGAATTAGCAGCCCTCTGCCAGTAATTGTTCTTCAGTGAAAGCATAGACTAACAGCATGTACAGAGCTTGTTGCGCTCCTTCCCGGGAAAATCCCAGCTGTGCCTTGAGGCATGAGGTGAGGGAAAGCCAAAGAGAGAACACCATGAAATAACAAGAAAGAAATTAAAAAAGTGATAGCTCTGCCTCCAAGGATCTCATGCTCCCCACCCTAGGTTGGGATTATTCAGATAAAGGTTATTTCCATGGGCAAAGCATGAGCTGGCAAGGCACTGTGTTGAGCATCCCGAACATGAGATTAGTCTCACACAATTTCTTCCAGTGGGACTTCATTGTCCTTACAAGTAACTAATGCCCACACTGCACAAACAGCACAGGACATATATTTGGCACCATTTTACTGCCTCCAGCCATAGTCCAGACCCATTGATCTGTATGGGAGTCAGTGGGTTATTTTCAGAGACTGCAAAAAGCTGAGAAATTTCTTTGCCAGATTATGTTAAATTAATGAGACTGTCTACCCACGCGTTTGCAGTGAACACTGCTGACAAGTCCCTACTTTCTGAGCGTTTCCATGCTGCTCTGTCAGAGGTCACTCCAGACACTTGTACCAAAGTATGGAGAAACACTACAACATTGCAGATTGCGTGAGGGCAAGGATGACCTCTGCACACATATATGCTCAGGTTAACATGTAGCCCATGCTGGATTTCCACGGCTTAGTCAGAAATTTTTTTTGCAAAGTAAACTCCAGACTTTGGTCAAAGGCCAGACTGAATCACAGCTGAGCTGAATCCAGTTTTATGAAGCATGCCTGAGAGACCCTGGAAAACACGATTATGTTCTTTTTTTAAAAAAATGTAGTTTTCTTTAACAGTCAGACAAGACTGAGTCAGTGATCTCTAACTTTTAAATGTGTGTCTCAGAGACATCATTAGAGTTGGCTCTGGCAATTTGCAAGTTTTAGGCCCTCATCAGAATAACCACACACAGATCAGGTATTATTGTTATTACTGAAAAACCTTCTCAAGTAAAGATTACTTATAGATGAGATGAATATTGAATAAATGTAATCCATGGATTAATTAGCTAAAGACCTATGTTAATCAGAGAGCAAGAAAGGGAGAAACACTAGCTCATTAAGCATTTAGAAGCATGTTGTGTGTGCTTCCAGGATTCAGTTACCCTCTCTCCATAACACAACTGCTTTTTATTTAACACTTGGAGGTGTGTGAGAAGTCCAATGTCCTCGTATGTTAAAACTCAAAACTGTCAAATTATATAGCATTAGTCACAAACATGAGGAGAAACAAACTAAATAGTATAGGACAAAAAATTAGTGCTACAACTCCACAGATTGCTCGCACTCTGCATACAAAGTCTGACATTTACATAAGTAATAGCTGGATTCGTGGTTGTGCATTACTTATTCATACCTTGTGTGGAATAACTCAAAGGTAAAAGACTAATCCATTAATCCCCCCCAATCCATAATCCTAAGAAATCATAAACCCTGCAAGACACTTCATCCTCTTAGGAAAATCAGGCTCATAAGCTGAGGATGGCAGCGTGCTCGCTGCTGAAGTATGGCAGCATTTCCCCGTTGTACAGCTATGCAAGCTCAGGTCAGCCCTACACAGAGCTATTTCGGGATCTGTCATCTGTTTGATGCACATGCACAGACACGGGAAGCTCTTGTGTGAGACTTCTCTCACAGCACACAAGATGTCTTGTTGCTTTCCCAGGCCTGCCATCCTTGGAGGTTGTTGCAGAGTTTTTGTATATGTTTCTTTAAATTAAGCACCTTCTATCTTCAAAGAAAGGTGGGTGTCAAAAGGACGTGAAATGAAGTATATTCTTCTTACTTCAAATACAGCATTTTATAGAATATCCCACCTTAAGTTTTTTCCATGAATATTTCAATGTTGCATATAAACAGTTATATGTTTTTTTCTTTAAACTTTCTCTTTTTGACCAACAGTTTTCGGTGTCCAGCCCACCTGAAATGCACTACAAACGCAGTATCACACAGGCAAAAACAGCCCAGGGGTACAGCGAGATCTCCACCAGCCTGATTGGGGGGGGGAAATTACAGATCTCTAAGCACTTACCAAAATCACAATAGGCAAACAAGGCTGGCAAGTCTGTGTTTGGCCTAACGATGATGCACTTTTTCTTGGTCTCAGCTTGCATGACGCCACTTTGTTGCACTGGACCCTGCTCCTGGAGGCTCCCCAGGATCACCTGCCCAGCCTGTCTTCTGCATCGCAACCTCTGGTGCTGCCTGGCCCACCTCAAAAGTGACGGTGGCTCTGCCTCTCCCCGCGAGGATATGTGCCACAAAGAACAAAGACCCTGAGGTTTCTCATCATCCTTGTGTGGCTGCACATCAGCCGCAGGTGGACCCTTACTTCTGGAGGAGGAAGACAGCATCAGCTGGGGTGGGTTATTTTGTTTATGCTGATCTTGAGGCTGTAAGGCAAAGGGAGCAGCAGATCATACACAAAGCGGTTTGTTGTACCATAGGCCAAGTCTGAAAGGTGATGTAGGGGTTTCTCCTTAAGGGTAAGCACTTGGGCAGCCACTTTAATAACACTCTTCATTAGGAAATTGCCAGCCATTACGCACCTCCCTCCTCTCCGTTTGAGGGAGTCCAACGGAGCTGGCAGTGTGAAAGATAATGATCCCTACCCACGCAAGGGTAAAATGCTGCCGCCCAGCCTGTAAGAATGCAGTTTTGTCAGGGTCAATCTTACTACGTTTGACAGTATAGGTATGGCAGGGGAAGCAACATCCAAACAGAGCTTACTGCAAATACCTTCAGCCACTAAACAGCCATATCGATGCGCTGCTTCACGAGCACTGTACAGTACAGCCACTGTTCCTGCTCTGTCCTGTACACTGGGACCCCTCAGCTATCACCCCCTCCTACGGTGCAGGGTGATCTCCACCCCATGTGGCAAGGGGTGCCACGTGGGGGCCACAGATTTCCTCCGAGTTTGTTGTGCCCTGGGCCCCTGTGACTGCATGAACAACCATCACAACCTTGCCACCACCTCCATGAACAGGAGTGCAGATTATAAAATCAAAGGATGGGAGTTTTGGCTCAGAGCAGGAGGCAGAGGTATTACCCAGCTGCACATTTTGGTACGTTGGCACCCCATGAGCTGCTGTTCTTGTAGACAGAGTATTTCTCAGGAAGGGGGTACACAGGTCTCGAAGACACAGCAAACTTCAGCAAAATGAATCTGCAGTCCCCATCACTTTTCAAAATCATGTACTCAGTACCTGTGGGTATGCCAAGTGGCACAAGTAGGTCTGGAGCCTGCGGCTCCCCCAGCTGCAGTGCAGATGAATTGGGTGAATTACCGACCGTGTGGTGGGGTAGAAACCAGGACACTCAACTCGCTTCTTCCTGAAGTGTTTTGCATACCTCTGGCAACGAGATGCTCACATGAGCATACCCTGAGCATGCAAACAGCATCTGAGTATGCTTTGGTGGAGAAGAAGAGTGTACTGAAGCAGAAGCAGTGCCAGCACTGAGCACAGCATTGTGGGGGTGTGATGGGCATCCACACCCCTTTTGCCTCTTACCACCTGATTCTCTAGAAACTTTGCTTTCATTTAACAAGGAAAATGAAATCCCTAGATCCTCTGTTTGGGAAAGAGATGCTTAGGGCTGAGGCTTGAGGCAACTGAAGTAGCCTGCAAAACACATAGGTGAAGCTTGTTCACTGGGAAGACCTTCAAAGACTGCTACTGCTGTCTTTGGCCCCAGTCAGACCCACTGGTGTGGGGAACACACAGTGGAAATGCCCTGTGTAATGAGCTTGTAGGGTTAGAGTTGTTAATAAGGTATGGGCATATACCATACATTACGTATTTAGCTCAGGTGAGCTGAGCTGAAGTCAAAGGCAGATAAAACAATCCATGGGATTGGACTTAAAATACTTGAAAGGTGCCTTTGGACCAAAATTCAGCAATCAAAAAGAAGCAGAGAGTCTCCCGATCAGGCTGGCAGCTCCTTGGGTGCTGCACCTGACCCAGAGCAGGAGTCATCTGCAAGAGTCGCTGGTGGCAGCAGCCTCAAGTTGATCTCCACAACATTCCTCTCTTTCTGGAGGGAAGGAGGGAGTTAACCCTCTCCCTGCCAACACTTGGAAAAAAGTCTTTGTGCCCTGTCACCACACCAGGTCCCCAGAGGGACACCCATGCAAGCCGGCAGGTCCACAGCAGACTTCATGGATGGCATGAGGGTAAGCTTTCCTCTTCAGAAACTGTTCCTGCGCAATCCGCATGCCTGCAGGAGAAACCCTGTGCTGGTGATGCACCAGCTCTCCGAGGAAGCCGCAGCTGGGGCAGATGCTGCAGGTTGGAGCATCTGAGCTAACTGGAGATTGCTCAAACCTATCCTTGGCCCATTGAAAGACTGCAAGCTGCAACTTGCAATACAATACT
The DNA here is from genome assembly GCF_000699105.1 of Pygoscelis adeliae. Taxonomy (NCBI): domain Eukaryota; kingdom Metazoa; phylum Chordata; class Aves; order Sphenisciformes; family Spheniscidae; genus Pygoscelis; species Pygoscelis adeliae. Next base: position 1,012,320 of record NW_008823944.1, on the reverse strand, counting down.
TTGCGGTACTAAAGGACCTTCTGAATGAGGGTCTCACATTAATTAATTAAGCCTCAGAGCACCTAGAAGGAAAATCTATCCTATTTTACCAGCAAGTGCAATGAGTATGCAAAGGTCACACAGAATAGAGGAGCAAATGAAAGAGAGATCCTGGTGTCCTGACTCCTGACTCCTTGCTGCATCTATTAGCTCATGAGTCCCCTACAAAGGACACACCTGGAGGACAAAAGGTGACCCACAGCCATGCCCCGAGGGGCACCGCACTGAGAGGTTTAATAAGGTGCAGAAGAATGACTAGCAGGGTTACACAGATTGATGCCGGTCAGTAAAGAATATGGCATTAAGAAAATTGATCCTTTCAAAGCCTCCAGCCACATCTTATGTCAGAACCAGACGTGACTTGTGTCTGTGTTTCATACGATACCACCAAGTATCCACCAAAGGGCTTTCCTTCATGTTTAAATAATGAAATGCAATGTAATGCCAACAGGTGCTTTTTCACAGGGAGAAGGTAGACGAAGGCAAAGTGTTTGGGTGGGCTGAGGCAGAGCCCAGGTCTTCTCTGCCTCTCCCACCCCTCCCTAACCTCCCCTATGTAAGGCCAACAGGTGCTTTTTCACAGGGAGAAGGTAGACGAAGGCAAAGTGTTTGGGTGGGCTGAGGCAGAGCCCAGGTCTTCTCTGCCTCTCCCACCCCTCCCTACCCTCCCCTGCCCGCATGGCTCACAAGCAGGAGGTCACCAGTGGCTGGATGTGCCCGTCTGTCTGCAGTGCCAAGGAGAAAAGCACATGGGCACTGGAAGAGAGAGTAATCCGTATATGATTGGGGTGTGCGTGCGCAACATAGCAGCTACGGTGTCTGTGCAAAAGACGGGAGGCTGTCATGGGGAAGAAAAAGAAATGTGCTTTACAGGTCATCATGGAAGATGGTTGGTATCACTACGAGATCGTTTCGGTTTGGATGCTGCCAAATACTTGAGAAAATGTCTCATGACTTTCCAAGCACATCATTTTGCATCTCTCAAAGATCATGAAATTTCAGTTTGCTCATGCAGGGAAATTTTGTCAGTTTGCCAAATTAAAGTAAATATTAAAAGCATCACTGTGGGAAAAGAATATAATGTATAATCAATAAGGGATATTCTGTCAAGCTCAGCTCGCACTTAAGGACTAGCTGTGTAAAGCACCGTGTGTGTAAATCCCAGCAACAAATGCAATTACTCTTTGTTCTTTGTCTTGCAGCCGGAATAGAGATTGATGGACAAGTCGAAAGTGACACAGAGAGTGAAGGTAACGTAGAGATTAAAAAATGCGGTCTTGTTTGAAATACAGGAGGTGCTACCTTTTCTTTCCCTCTCTGGCTTGTGACTTACTCTACAACAGCAACCGTTTCATGGGCTGCTTGTAAGCAAGCAGATTTTTCCCTTTAGGTTTGACTTGTGATAGTGATATGTAAACCACCATTCTTAAGCAGTCTGTCCCTTTTCATCCACATTCCTAGAGTAGGAGGCTGTCAGATCCCACGTCCCTTGGCAGTCATCCCTAGTAAACCAGGCATCGCAGTAAAGCATCACCCTATGCAGGGCTGAGACTGCTTTGCACTGCACCGAGGTCCTGCTTGCCCTCCCTGTAATGCTTGCTTAGACCATAACACACTGCTATCTTGATTAATCATGACCACGAGAAGATAAAAATGAAAATGGATTGGAGGCAGACTGATGGCTGTTAGGAAAATCAGGAAGAGCCAGTGACAGTATCAAAAACAGCTTTAACCCTGTGTGTGTAGTAAATAAAGAGAAATAGCTAAGGGGTAGGATTATAACACTAAATAAAGAGAGATAGCTAAGAGATAAGATCATAACAGCACTGGATAGGTGATATGAATGTACTGCAAAAATGGTTGACAACCCTGTCTGTATGATCCATAAAATATGAGAAAGTAATTAGCAAATGACTGGGATTTATTTTTTTAATCATACCCACCTTTCCCATACAGGCAAACAAGGAAATAAGATTAAAGTAACAAATTAATGCTCCACATTTAATCTAATACTCGATAGGTTGCAAATGAAAACCGTGACAGTTGGCTGCCCAAAATGAACATTTTCCCAAAGAGGGTAGGCGGTCCTTTGACCTAGATCACTAACTGAAATTCAGCTGAGATGCACCATTACATAGTAACTGAAACCTACCTAATGGCTCTTGAGAAATAAGTTGAAAGCTCCTTCTCATTCCCAGTGACAAGTGTGACAACCACCACCTACTATTTTTTCACCACTAGCAAGCAAAAACTATTTTCTTGTTATTAATTTCTAACTTTTCACCAAAACAAAAATACAGATACTCAAATTCTTTTTGCTTCTATTTTCCTCGCCTATTAGGCTGCTCATTTTTCACTCTGGATCCTACTCCAGCACAATTTCCTTCTTCCATTACAATTTCTCCAACCCTGGGGAAAATGCCAAAATTACAAATTCCTCTTTTTTTGTTTGTTTGAACACTCTATTTTCATCAGTAAGAAATTTTGGAAAAGTAGAGAATTTTCCAAAAAGAATCTGGAAAACTTACTATTGATTTTAATGTACTTGGTGGTAAAGGGATGGTGGGGTTTGAGGTTTTTTGAATGTTTTTTTTCCCCTTTCCATAATATTCTGCAGTTAAATCATGCTCCATTTCAATCCTTGAAACTGGAAGCACTTCCACCTTCTGGACAAATGAGTTTTTTAGCTTGCAATGCCAATAAGAATGACATGTGCATCAGAGACTATCTGGTTTTTTTCTTCTCTGGATATAGACCTTCCTATAGAAAAGAAAACTCAGAGAAACAAGACCTGGTGCTGCCTAAGCTGCACCCTTTCTCTATATAAATAGAAGACCTCCATCCCCAGCCTTGAAAAGTGAACAGCTTTCAAGGACATTGCACCAACAAGCACACTATACACTCTTTAACTGTGCAATTTCTGTTTCCATTGCTCTGGTGTGTTTACAGGTCAGGAAGATATCTGTCTGTGCTCTCTAATGGATGGGCTTTTGCATTTGTAACTAATTTCCAGTTTCCTTATGGTCACATATCAGTCACTGATGTGCTAAAAGGAGTCGTATTGTCTTAAATGGGAGTTGCATAACCAGAGTTGGACGTGGTTCTTGGACAGGGCACAACGCAAAGCCCACCGAGGTCAACGGGTGTCTGCTCATTGACTTCACCAGGGTTTGCATCAGGCATCCTGGTTGCCTGCGCTTTTCTGATGAATCCTTATTTTGCCAGCATGGAAAGCTAAGTGTTTCCCAAAGTACTTGTTTTTTATCCCTTGCAGAAGATGAAGTAAAGGACAAGACACCTAAGAAACAGCCCCTCAGGGAAACCGGCAGAGCAAGCAGACTTGAAAGGAAAAAGCAAGAGAAAAACAAAGAAGAAGATGAGGGCAAAGAGGAAGACAGTTGTAGCCAACAAAACAGAGCTTCTAGGGGAAAAAACTACCAAAGAAAAAACAGTGATGGAAAAAAAGCAGGAGAGGAAGGAAGCCGGCAGAGAGAGAGAGGCAAAAAGGCTCCTACCAAAGAGCAAAAGGAGTCAGAAAACAAAGAAAGGAAAACAAATAAGAAAGGAAAGGAGAGGGAGAACAACCAGAAGACAGACAGGAAAAACAGGTAATTAAACAATCCCTGAGTACGGTGCTTTGTGTCAGACTGGCAGCGGTATCAACATGCCAGTGGCGTACGGGTCAGAACTGCAAAACCAATAGACTGTGAATAAGTTACTGCTCTCCCAAAAGAGAGACAACAGTGGAAAACAATAGTGTAAAATGCCACACAACCAAACTGTTTCCAAGGTCTTCTGTCGTTATCGTTTCTCAGCCAGGATCAGATCCATGCATGTAGTGGAGTCCTAGCGCCTACAGCTGGGGGCAGAAAAGCACTCTTAAACAAGACAGCTTGTGCGACTCAGACCTGGGCACATTTTTTTGGTTGGTGTATGGAAACATTCAGGTTAAAATGGTTCTCTCATGTTTTCAAGTCTCTTCTTCTTCCAAATCTTGCTTGTCCCAACCCTCTGCTTCTCCCCATATCTTCCATTTCCTTCTGACGATGTGAAAAAACATTTCTCCAGAGCCAGCTGTAGCCCTAGGCAATGCTTCTGTAGCTGAAGCATGGTCCAAAGCACAAAGTTGGGCGAGTTATTGTGAGGCGCAATCGCCTCTTCATTATCCTGGCTGGAAGCAGCCTTGCCCTGAGCACAAAGGGGTCGTGCTGGCGTCACACCGAGCCAGGGGACAGTGAGGCACTGTGCCCACATCAGAGTGGGATCCCTGGGGGCCAGCGGCACTGTGCCCACCCCAAGCAAGACCTTCCCTCAAACTCCTGCGAGTTTTTTTATTTTGTGCCCTTTATTTTGTCTCTCCCAGTACTTCTTCTGCTTCTTCCAACTCATCTGACGAGGAGTCACTGTCAGAGGAAGAGCTCGCAATGCTGATGGAGCAGGTGGAGCAAAAGAAAAAACTGATTTCCACGATGAGGAACAAGCCCTGGAGGATGGTGAAGAAGCTCTCGGTGCTCAGGTACCTATCAAACCAGGAACCCACACCCCTGGGGTCTTTGCTGACTGTCAGATGCACTTTGCCTTTCCTAGAAATTGCATATTTGCTACTGCTACTGTAACACCCCAGTCTCAGAAAAAGCGACCGGCAGAGCCTGGCCAGCCTGTCTGGGTTTAGATGATCAGAGTTAAAATGTGGAATTTGATTTTCAGGCTCTGTAACCAAAGAACGGACAAGGTGCAAATCTGTTCAACTGATACCCATGGCCAGGTCATTCTACCCTTGTATTTAAAACCAAATGACTCACTACTGTCAGGCTACTTGTTAAAGCAAACTCTGTGCCCTGGTTTGCTTATTCATGCCCATTGTCAGACAGAAATCAGAGCAGCAAAGCACCATATTACTTCACACCCCTGAGACGGGGCTGCTTGGAAAAAATGCTGTATTATTTGCAGAGGTTTATGGAGCAAACATAATATTGCCACCCAGCCCACATTGAATGTGGGAACAACTCAGGCAGCTGCAGAGCCCCCTTAGTGCAAGGCAATGGGGGGCAGTGGGGCAGGGCAGGCCAGGGAAATCAAAACCCACAGGTCAACAGGGAACAGCTCATAACAAATCATTCCCATGTTGAGGCAATGATTCAAATCCCAGCTCTATTGGTTAAAAATCCTCTGAAACCCCTTTCTACCAGGAGAGCTTTCAAAATAGCGTTGCAAGGCATGCACAGCCCCATGGGGAGCGGTGATGCCCCTTCTCCGTGTTTCCCAAGAGGCTGCTCAGAGCTGCAGTGACCAGGCTGTGAAGGCTGGCAGTCACTGTGTGTCTCTGCTTCTCTCTTTTACACCCTGAAGGCCAAGACCTGCTCCATCTTCCATTAAAATCAAGAGCCTTGAACACTGCCAAGTATTTCTGAAAATCTGGGTAAAGATCTATACAAGGAAACCATATTAAAGTAGCTTTTCTGTCTCACAGAGCTCATTACAAATTAAATCTTATGACTCTAAAAGTCCAAAGTTCTGCAAGAAAAGAAAAAAAAGCAAAACAGTATTATTTCTGACATATTTTCCCTTTGGTGTAGGATCCTGGCTAAAATTCTGCCTAGGATCACATTTGATAACATACCTCCATCCTTTCATCTTATCCCTGAACCATGGCAATTATTACCACCCGCTAACGAACCTAAACAAAATTGTTGCATTGCTTGTGCAGGGGTCTCCAGAAAGGCTTTCAGGGTGCTGTACATTCATTAGTTATTTTGGCTGCACAAACTCAACCCTGAGGCAAGAAAGGATTAGCCCCATTGCACAGATGAGGTATGTGAAACACAAAGAGAGCGAAACTGTATGTTCAAGACTTAGCAATCTCACTTTAGGTTTACAAATAAAGTTGCAGGTGATTTTCCCAAGGTTACGGGCTGAACTAGCCAACTATTTCTACCAAGTAGAAGTCCGTCTTTCCCACAGGCTTAGGATTGCAACGGACCTCCCAACTCATGAAATTTAATCTCTTCTCATGCTGTATTAGCAACACCAATATACGATACAATTTTATTCACAAACTCAGCATATTCTAACAGCATCTACCTAGGTTCTTTTCTCTGTATTTCCCTTTGAAATCCTATTCTAAAACTAATTTAAATTTGCAGCTTGATTTTACTCCTGACTAGTGCACACTCATTTTTCTGGCGCTGAGATTATCCTGTTATGCCAATTGCACATCTCTGATATTTATCCAGGGAGGTGTTCACGGAGGGAAATTCTGCATCCTCTTGGAATTTGTTTCACTAGACAATGTTATTTTCTTCTTGACCAATGCACCAGGAGAGAGAAGTTATAGCAGGCATACTGGGGTAGGAGGGCTCTGGAGTGAGAGGAGCAGGCGGGCTTTTGGTCTACGCTCAGGGACAAGTGTGGAATGAGATTTGGGACACATCTCTGCATGACCATAAGTGCTTTGGGGTCTTGTTAGCTAGCCCTGTGTGGGTGTGCAAGCTCTACATGACCCAGCAACACCACCAGCAGATAGCAGCCAGAACCCTGGAGGCAGCGTGGGGTGTGGAGAGAGACCAAACCCCCACCTTCGCATGAGCGCGGCTGCTTTCCCACCAGTGCAGGCAGAGGTGAAAAGCTAAAGACCCCGTTGCTGATTCAATAACCTGCTTGTTTATTTTCCAATTAGGGAGGCACAAGCTTTTGTAGAGAAGTTTGAAGGAGCTCTGGGAAAAGGGAAGGGCAAAAAGTTGTATGCGTATAAGATGATGATGGCAAAGGTAAGTGCTACAATGATGTCAGGAAAAAGCTTGGATGCCAGGTTATGTATTCAGCACATTTTTGGTAGAGTTTATTAACCTCTATTTGGCCAAAGAGACACCAGGAAATCAGAACAAAACATCCTGCCAGCATTCAAAAAAATACTAGCCAGCTTCAAATCTATGTCTATTACAGAAAGAACATGGGAAAATTTCCCCCCACATGAATCTCATTGCAACCTTCCCTGAAGCAAGGGAGGGTTTGCAGGAGCAGGGAAAACTATTGCTTTCCGGTTGCAATCTCCAAAACCTTGATCTGTGAGGCAAGGTACCCATAAAGGGGAGAGAGGCCATGCCAAACTTTTGCACTGCCCCATGGACTCCTGTAAAATTTCATCTTCCCTGGTAATGAGGAGATAACAGGGAGAATGATGACTATTTTAAGACTGAAGTTGGTAGCCAAGTTGCATGTTGTCATGGAGATTATATTGAGAAGTGAAAAACAGAGCCAGGCCTGAGATGATGAAATCGATGGGAGTTTAGCCACTGGTCTGATGAGGAAGGATTCAAGCTCAGTATTTTATCAAATTAAATTTTGTTTTAAATAAAGTTGGTTCAGCATCAATTCTTTCAATCCAGAGCTAGGTTTGAATTTTCCACCCCTATATAATATGGTAAATTCATAGCACAACTGCAGCTTTCCAAAAGCCTGGGGAGGTTAAGACTCAGATAATGAATGGGAACACTTGGGGTTGGGGGGCTTTTGGATTGAAGGTAGTTTCTGAAACAGTCCTAAAAATCAGATCCAGACCAGAGTCTTTGCTTTGGACTTTACACCCACTCCTAGCAATGCTACCAAACCCTGACATTAGAAAGCCCTGCAGACAAAGCAGCCTCCCTCTTCACACCTCTCTGCTCACTGCGATGTTGTCTTGTTTCAGAAATGGGTGAAATTTAAGAGAGACTTTGACAATTTTAAAACCCAGTGCATACCCTGGGAGATGAAGATAAAAGAAGTGGAGAGTAAGTGGAAGTTGCTGTGCGGTGGCAATGAGACATTTTGTAAGATAGCTTTGCCTTCATCCAAACAATGCTCCACCTCCCTGGTCCCTAGTCTCTGCTCACCCTGGGCACCGCTGCCAAACGAGGAGCACACACCCCAGGCAGCTCTGGGCTTTGCTGTCTCCATCAGTGGTGGGGACTGTCGGGAGGGTCCTGGGCAACACGCTGGGGAAACATAAGGGTAAAGGGGCCCAGGTCTTGCTGAGGACAGTTTAACCCTCCTAAACTCCTAACCATGAAGTGTCTTCTGGTTTAAGGTCACTTTGGCTCCTCAGTCGCTTCCTACTTCATATTTCTGCGGTGGATGTATGGAGTAAATCTTGTCCTTTTTGGGTTAATATTTGGACTGGTTATAATTCCAGAGGTAAGTGCTTAATTCTCCTTTCAGTAATATCTTGCCCGTTGCTTAACATGAACATGAGACTGATAGCACAAACAAGAGTCTTATAACAGGCAGTGCTTTAGAAAAATGAAATGTATAAGGACAATTCTTTACAAAGAACAACTTACAAGGCTGTTACTGACACAGGAGCAAAAGTCAGATTGAAATCAGGAGACCTAAAAAGCTATCAAAGATCCTGCCCATCCAGCAGCTAAAACAGGAGCTCAAAAACCTAATTTAAGGCTAGTCTTACATTTTGACTAAAGTGAAAAACATGATCTCTGAATCCTAGGTACAAGCTCAGGTCCATAAGAGCCATAAGAAATGGACTGTGCTCTGAAAGTGATTAAGAAACCCTCCCCTTTTGGGCCCTCCCAGGGGCACGGCCCTGGGGCAGCAGCCACGGCACAGCCCCACGGGAGGAGCCCTCGAGGGAAGGAACAAACAATTTCCCAGCACTTTGCCAACTAACATTTGTTTGGGAAATATCCCTTTTCTGTACTTCTAATTCAGATGGTTCACAAGGAGGAGTTTTATTTTTAGTTTTTCTATTTCTCACTCTTCTTGGAGAAGGAAAGGATCTCATAGCCAACTTTATATGATCGTTTATTGAAGAATTTTTTAATGTAGCCATTACAGCTCCGGCTAAATTACTCAGTGCAGTCTTTAAAGGCTGTGTAATCTGCAGACAGTGGCATCTGTTCTGTTCAATGCAGATTTTTATGGAGCAAAAATGCATCACAGAGTCTCTCCTGAGGACCGTGCTTTTGTTCCCCTTAATGTGGTTGCTCACCCTGTAGAAAGTAAAAGCTGTGTTTCCTCCCAGGATGAAGAGACATAACCATTAGCACTGAACAATACAAATGTATTTTGTTAGGAACTATGCATATGGTAGAAGACTAAACAGCTTTCGTCTTTAAAGTATGTGTACTGTTACTCATTGCCTACTGAGCTGTTACGATATGGAGAATAGCTGGGCAATAAAAATTATACCATAAATTATTTTGAAATTAATTAGATAGCCCTAAAAATTAAGTGACAGATTATATCCTAGGACCTTTCTAGGCTATGAATGCTAATGAGATATTTTGGGATAGGCACCAGTCAGAGTCTGCTTGTAAATATATTAACTCTCCATAGCCCTTGATGTTCTCTGTCTGGACTTCAATAGCTGCTGGACTTGCTGCAAGACCGTCTTTGCGTGGTGCCATCAGGAGATGCTGTACCATGAAAACTGTTCTTTGTATCATTTTGTCATACGCTTTTTGCTCAAACCTAACTGCCCTTCACCTCTCCTTGAGATCATTTTTCAATTCAAGACCATATAATACAAAATATACTGCAAGCTCAACCCAGTGCTTTTGACTTCTCTCAAAGGAGGAGTCCTGCATAAACAGATGAAGCTAATCCCTTTATTGCGTTAGACCCATGAAGTTCAAGCAAAGAACTTCTTGCTAAACTAAGGACATTTAAACTGGAGCTGTTCATTGAGGGATACCGTTCCTTGGCAAAATACCTCCTGTGCAATGGATGTTACCAAGGAAAGGGAAGTCCTCTGGTTATTTGGGTGAAATTAATTCCCAATATTTTAAACTGCTGCTCTGGTATTAAGAAATAAAATATATATTAAAATCAACAAAAAGGAAAACCAATCAAAAGCAAACCAAAAGGGACTCGTTAAGAATAAAACTGCAAAAAACTGTACAGTGTGTTATACTATACATGCATCACTGTTATTAATGTTCACCAGGTCCTGATGGGAATGCCATACGGGAGCATGCCAAGGAAAACTGTACCCCGGGCTGAACAAGCAAGAGCTATGGATTTTTCAGTTCTTTGGGATTTTGAGGTAAGCACAGGAGCATTAATCGTAAGAGATCACTTGAATACCTCCTAAAACCCTTCAGAAGTTAGTGGCACTACAGGGATGAATTTGTTCCAAGATAAACCAACAATGCACCTATTTCTTCCAGAAGATGAAGACACCTGCTGCCACGAAATCTTTGTGGTTCTCCAGAGTTTTCTGGCCAAAACAGCATGTGCACATGCAGGCACCTGCATATGGATTTGAACCACTTCCATATACAAATGTGCTGGCTGGCATATGTCACACATGTGTGTGTGTACACACAAACACACACAGACATATATTTCTCGGGTTTGCAGGAACAAAGCAGATGCACTTTTATTCCAAAGGGGACATATCACATCCCAACATGGCTGGTTAACACCACCTGAAATGTGTCTGTCTGGGGTCAATGAGGTGCAACAGGACAAAGTAAAATCCACTAAGGCCAGTGGAGTTATACAGTTCCACACTGAAGGAAGTTAAAGCAGATTTAGGAATCCCATGTCCTTTTATTTACAGAGTATTTTTATTCACAAAGCACAAGAAGACAAAGTTAGGTTTTTCTATGAGCATCAGTAGAAGCAGGTGACTATGTAAACCGCCCAGTGATGAGCTCAGTGCAACTCACTTAAACCACATTCACAGAGTTGCCTTGTGAACTCAGGCAAAAAAAAGATCCTTTTTCAGGGGAAAAAACACCCAATAAATACATTTCTGCTGTATTTTAAATCTACATAGAACAATCTATAGAAATCTATATCATCATCTCACATTCATAATGTAGAATTTTATTCTGGCAAAAACAAAAAATCTTGTATGCACAAGAGCCATTTTACTTCCAACTAGAAAGGCAGCCAGCACACAGGTGAAACGTGAGAGCTGCTCCGAACCAGGCAGCCAGAAGGCGAGTTCAAGCTGTGGACCCCCTTCGCGGGCAGGAGGCACCTTGCCATACCACTGAAGTTGCTCATAGCCTTGGGAAGGGGATCGCTCCCCATGTCCTTGCCATCCCTGTTCCCCTGAAATATTTATATGAGCCTGAAGCTGGAACCAAAGTTTAGGACTTGCACCCAAAGGGAAAGCCTGAGTTTCCAGCTGCCCACGAGCACTTAGCTGCAACCCTGACTCACACCGCCCCCCCCAGTTACTCTTTGCCTTTGAAGATTTAGGCCAAAGGGATTAAGTGTTTTTAGGGGACGGCCCAAAAAAGAAAAAGATGTGTGCAGGGGGTGAAGATATTTTGCTGTGGCAAATACCTTAGGATCTGACTTTCAAAGCTGCTACTTCTGGAAATATTTTTTAAATGCTTGCTGGCGCTGGCCCACATATTACAAGTGTGGGACCCAGTTCTTCTGTAATAAAACCCATCACAATTTCCTTAGCTAAAAAAACCCCCAACAACTACTTTAATGTAAGCCAGATTATTTAAATGAATGTATTAATAAGGCTTCAAATACTGGTGTGTCCAGGAAGCTGACAGGGCCAGACCTTCGTTCACCACCCATTTTCTGCTGAGGATCCTTTTAGCTCTTGCTCTCCCAGCACTTCCACCCGCTTGCCAGAATCCAAAATTCAGAGGTGAATTAGCAACATTTTGAATAACATTGCACTGAATGAAAAGCTCATTTGAGCAGCACACTGTAAAAATACAAGCAGCAGCATTTAAACTCATTCGTCCAGAAAAAAACCCAAAATAAAACCCCCAAACAAACAAAAAACCCCCTGGAGGAGTGTTGCTGAACTGCAGCTGCTGATTTTGTCTGGGAGACCATAAACTATACACATATCAGTATGGAAATTTGCTCTTGGATGAAGCTGTACCATTGCATGAAAGGCTGGCTACCGTGACCTGCCAGTCTCCTGCCTGTGGCTTGGTACATACATCTACATTCCCCTGCTGTCACCAAGGGCTTGATCCTCTGAACCCCACTGCCATACTGGTCCCCATCCCGTACCCACTCCCTTGCTACTTGACACCAGGGAGCAATCACGCAAGCTTGAGAAGCAATCTCCAGCTACAGGGCAACGATGTATACCTATACGCTCTGCAGCCAGATGTTAAATAAAGCCCTTCACAGAGGCTTGCCCTTTAAAAATGAATAGATGCTTACTCCAGCATGCTCCACAGGAGAGGTGCAATGGGGAAACATATTTCAGAGCAGGCATAAAATGAAGAGTCAATACTGTGATCCTGAAAAATACATTTCAAGAGAGAGGAGCCAGGAAAATGTATGCTTTGGCAGCAAGGAGGTCACATCATGGATTTCTAGAGGAGTGGAAAGGAATAAATCTCACTTGGACACCAGACACCATGTCTCACAGATGGAGTTTAAAGAACATACTGGATGATGTGGGCAGAGAAACTCATTTTTCAGTCCCCGCCATTTGATGAATCAAAAAGACAAAGGTTTGGGATTACAACCTTAGAAAAAAACTTCACTTAGCACCTTCCAGGAACATTATCTTTATATTTTATGAGGCTTTTTTCATTACACCTCCCCAGCACACGTTATACATAACATGCTACCAGCCCCAAGCAGCCATGCTGTGGTGTGCCAGCCATGGGCTTGCTGCATTTCCTTGAGTGGCTCAGCAGCACTGGCAGAAACATGTGCAGAGTTGTCCTGTACCTGTGGCACTGCGCTTTGTGCAGGGCAAACATGCAGCTAATGTGGCACCCAGGGATACCAAAGCTTTATATTAGGTTAGGAATGAAAAACCTAGTGCTTTGAGGGAGCTTAGTCTAATTGATTAAATGAAGGCGGTCAAACACCGGAGGAGAGGCACAGAAAGGTTGTGGGATCTCCATCCTTGGAGATTTTCAAAACTCAGTTGGACATGGCCCTAAGCCACAGCACTTAATTTTGAAATTGGCTCTGCTTTGAGCAGGGGGCTCGACTAGATGACCTCCAGACGTCCCTTCCCATGTAAATTATTCAATGTCTCTAAACAAGATCCATTACACAGCCTCTGATACGAGCTTCAAGTTATGTCTCAATTTTGGTCTTTCCAAAGGCTTGATCAGAGGGGGGGCTTGCTCAACTATCATGGCCAGACTGATTAACTACACTCAACTTATGAGCTGAAAGACAGCAGGCAAAAAATAGAGATGTACAATATGCAATGATACTTGGATGAGATATGATAGAAAAATAGGGAGAGATTGCTAATGCAGATTGGGAGATATGCACACTCATTGAATGCCCAACAGTTTGTACAGCAAAAAATAGATACTTGAGACGACATGGTTGATATTGTATCTGAGCTCTGCTTTCCGCGGGAAAGTAATGCTTTGATTTTAGTCTTTAGTTATATTTGCTCTGCAGGTGGTAGCCAGTAAAAGGAACTAAATCTGCAGGGTATCAAGCATCAGCTGCCTCCTAACTGAAAGGAAAAGTTTCATATCATGGTAGGAAACCTCTTTGCTGCAGCATTTGTACAAGGTCTGAGTGTTTGATACTGGCTTAGAGAAGCAGGTGGGCTATAGCCACAGAGAGCAAAAAGGAGGTTTTTCTGGGAGGGATGAAACAGTGATGGGTAAAACCTACATTTTAGTTTTGAGCCAGTATCCTCTGATGTGCTTTCCCTCTTCTCCCCTCTCTCAGGAGGATAAGCTTTTAGGAGGATGGCTCGCAAAGGTGACAGGGCAGCAAACAGCCAAGAATGACACACTAAAAAATTTTCCAAGTTGATTTTCCTTGTTTTAAATCTCCAGTTTTCACCAGAAACCTCTTTCCTGCAGAAGAAAAGCTGCACAGCTTACACAAAGGTTTGCTTTTGCTTTTCCTCCAGGGCTATATCAAATACTCAGCACTCTTTTACGGCTACTACAATAACCAGCGGACAATTGGCTGGTTAAAATACAGGCTACCGATGGCATATTTCATGGTTGGGATCAGCGTATTTGGCTACAGCCTGATGGTTGTTATAAGATCGTAAGTATGGCTGGCATTGCCCTCTCCACAAAATCCACCAAGATGTGTCTCGCAGCTGGGTTCCCCTCCATGGGCACAGCTCATGGCTCAGCCCAGCCATGGACGGCTGGGGGAGCGTGGGGCAAAGGGGGCTGCGTGCCTGCTGCGTTCATGCACTCAGCCTCAGCATCTACCACCCCGGGCTCTGGCAGGCTGGGTGGAACTGGGCAGTCCCCTGCCTCAGCCATGTGCTCACATGCATTATTTTGAACCCTCCCACCTCCTCCTCCTCTCTGGATCGCTTTAACCCTTCCTCCTACGGGGCCATGAAACAGGTGGATTTTGTACCTGAACAAGGATTTTACTTACAGTAAATTTCAAAGGCTCCTTTTCCCATCCTTTCACTGCAACAAACCATTCCTGAAAGCCAATGTGAGTCGCACAGATGGTGCAAGGGGTACAGAAAATAGCCAAATGCTACCAGACTGCTTTTGATGCATCCCCAAACCAATCAGTGGAGTTTTAAAGCGGGGCCCCAATCTCTGTGCCCCTGGTGCACTGTCCCCTAGCACCAGGGAGGCCCCCGCAGCATGCCCAGGGCGCCAAGGATGCAGCCAAGGCACTTCTTGCTGCTGAGACAGTCTCTGCAAAGCCAAAAATAAAAAAAAATAAAACCCTGTCTCTGCCTGGAGGGCACACCATGCAAAGGTTTTCCTTCCTTTGCAAGAAAGAATAAGCCCATGGATTTGTATCGCTGCTGAAACAGGCCCCATGGCTGTGCAGCAGCAAGAGCCTCTTGAGCCTTTGGCTGGAGTGGGACATGGGGATTTGCTGTACATTTGCCATGAAATTGCAGCATCTGTTGTCTCGCCTTCCTTGAGGGACTGGTGCTAGGAACTCTAGTGGGAGTTACAAAAGGATTTCAGGGATCAAATAATAGAGAGGAAACAGCAGAAGCCATATCTGCTCCTATGCTGATTAACAAGAATAATCCTTTTTCTCTCCCTGCATGACTTGCTGCAAGCTCTTTGGCTCCAGCATTGTGCAGCTACTGAAGTCTCACTAAAACTTTGTGTTGCAGTGGGTGTATTGGACAGCACCAGTAGTTTTTGACTAAATTTAACTAACTAAAGGTAGCCATGATCATATACTGTACTCTAGGACCCAGAAGCACTGTAAATAGACTTTCGTCATGCACTAGCTGGTGGAAGTAATCCTTAACCTGCTTTAATCACCTGTGCTAGGTTTTTTTCCACATCGCTGTTTTTAATAAAAGACCTGCATAGACCTGAAGACCCAGTTTGACAGTTCAGTCCTCCTTAAACCTAAAGTGCAATGGCACGTGTTAGACAGTTCCACCCAAACCCCATGAACGGTCAGCCCGCTCCTTCCTTAGCCACCAGCAATCCCAAGCCACTGGTGCTGCTTTGCAAAGCTGAAGGACACATGGTGGCTCTGTGAAACAGTCTGACCTTGTCACCGCACATGTCCTTACACAGGATGGCACGCAATGCCAATGAAAGTACAGCAGATGGGGACGATGACAACTTCATTTTCAGCTGGAAAATGTTCACCAGTTGGGACTACCTCATTGGCAACCCAGAGACAGCAGACAACAAGTTTGCATCCATCACCACCAGCTTCAAGGTAACCCTAACCGGCGTTTCTCTGTCTGCTTCTGGGGATGCTCCCAGCGCCTACCATGGCAGAGGTATAAGGGGAAATCTGGGTACCCCTGGGTACAGCATCTCTCCGTATGAACAGGGTATGGTGCTGAACCATGGCAGCTCCCATGCCCTGGGTCACCCTCACCCCCTTTTTAGGATTTGAAAAAAATTTGTTTTACTTCAGAGTGCAATTCCCCCACCACATTCCCCTGGGACATGGCAGGCTGTTTGCCACTTGATGTCTTTCAGTCAAACCGGGATGCCTGTGTGAAGCTTAGTTTGAACTTAACACAAACTACCAAGTTCAATATAGCCAGAATAGCATGGGATTGCATTTCATAGGGTGGAAAACCATCTGATGTTGCCTTAGGCTCAGTGCTGCGAGATACTCACTCCAATTTTGTGAGCACCCCTGTTTTTTCAGGAGTCTATTGTGGATGAGCAAGAAAGCAACAAGGATGAGAACATCCACCTGAGAAGGTTCCTGCGGGTTTTGGCCAACGTCCTCATCATATGCTGCTTGTGTGGGAGCGGCTACCTCATTTATTTTGTGGTGAAACGCTCCCAGACGTTTTCCAAAATGCAAAATGTTGGGTGGTATGAAAGAAATGAGGTAAGGGAACTTTGCTTCCAGTTTTCTGCTGTGATAATTTGCACTGGACATCAGCATAATTGTTGCCACAGCTTGAGGACAGCATTCAAGGCAGAGGGGTTCCCTACCAGGGCATGAAAGTCCCCTTCAGTACCTTTGTACTTGTTTTAGCCGGGAAGCACATTGGTCTCACTGAGGGTTTCCAGGGCAAATTAACAACTCCTGCAAAGAGGGGAAAATACTCTTACAATAAATCGCAATAAAAGTCAATGCGTCTTCAGCACTTACAACACTGACCATTTTCTAAAGAATCTACCTCAAGTTGTATATTAATGCTTACAAACTCTGCTGTACTAGAAAGCTCTCTGGTTGTTAAAAATGTCCATGATCAGACATAAAGCTAAACTCAGATCTTTATCGTCCATCTTGAATTATAGGAATGGGATTTTAGAATCTGCAGAAAAATTTCAGTTGTCAAAATTTTTCTGTGTCTGATTTTGGAATAAGTTCAAATCTTGAAGCTCTTCACAAAAAAACCCCACAATTGTTTCAACCTATGGAAAGGTTTAATTTCAATGTATACTATATTATCATGTATTTATATATCAAAGCCAAATTAAATTCAAAGCCATGCATTTTCATAATTCCCTCAGAAAACGTCAGCAAGACAGTACTTTCTCACAAAATGCTTTGATTTATTTCAGTGGACTTCTCCTAAAGAAAAAAATCCTATTAAAAAAAAGTTTAAT
>NW_008823944.1:988797-995281 GCF_000699105.1 Pygoscelis adeliae | reverse complement strand
ATCTGAATATATACAGTTCTGGGTACTGTTCCCTCTCCTGGAAAGAAAAGCACAAAAAGAGACCTGTGAGTCAGAGCCTGCCAGCAGCTGTACAGACACAGGTTTCTGCAGGCCAACAGGCTCTGTAGGGCTGTAAAAAAAGATAGAGCCTGCAAGTTATGCCTGAGCTAACGCTGACTTGCCAATGACCTCATTGACCACTGTACAACTTAGCATCTCGCACCATATAAAGAAACAAAAATACCACTAGGAGATATTTTCTTGAGCTGCAAAACTGAGTCCTTGGTGTGCTTCCATGCAAATCCGTAATTGCCTATTGCAAAAGCAAAGGTGCTGAACGTGGAAAATAAACATTAGCATCAACTAATTATCTATATGCACACAAGCCAAGTCTTGCGCTTCCTCCAAAACTAAAATAAGAACCTCGGAGCTGATGCAAGCAGTACTACGAGGGACTTGAGGAACCTAAATATTCATGAGTCTGGGCTGCCAGGGAACAAATTCTTCAGAGCTCATCCCTTTGAGATAACAAAACGTGCTCCTGCAAGAGCAAGCCTTGCAACCCAGCCCCGAAGTCTGACTCTGTGCTGCTTGCACACTAAGCAAAGCCAGAAGCTGAGCTCGCTTTGGCTCGCTCCCCTCTATAAATCCTTCAGAAATTTCCAACCAGTTGCTGGCAGCCCCCATTCTGCTCAAAGAAAGATAGTCGCTGTTGTTACTGTTAGTGGTAAACTCGTTTTCCTCATGTGGCAGGTTGAAATTGTGATGTCCTTGCTGGGCATGTTTTGCCCTCCACTGTTTGAAACCATCGCTGCACTAGAAAATTACCATCCCCGCATCGGGCTGAAATGGCAGCTGGGGCGGATCTTTGCGCTCTTCCTTGGGAACCTCTACACGTTTTTGTTGGCCTTGATGGATGATGTCAATGAAAAAGTAAGAGCTGAGCTGAAAAGCCACGTTCACTAGCATTTTCCGAAGCTGAGGGTGAGCGCAGCCCGTCCCCGCAGCCAGTGGGGAAGATTACCCCCTTTGCAGCAGGCGCTTCCCCTGTCCCCAATCCTCTGGAGCATCGGCTGCAGTGCGCTGGGGAGACTCACTGACCACAGGGGTTTCCAGAGAGTCTCCAGCTTCTCTTTACAGCCCTGAAAAGAGAGCAGTTATTGTCTCCTATAACCATGGCATGTTAGGGTAATTCGATTTTTTTTTCTCTATCTGACACCATTTGCAATTTCTATTAACACAGACCCCGAGGATATAGTTTATAATCCTCTTCCCCTACCCTGCCCTCTTTAACATTATCCTGGTAGCATGTTGCAAGCAGATAACTGCAGGAAAGGATAAATGCCTAACTGATCCGCAGAAAAAATCACTCTGTTTTAAGCTGAGAAGAATTGGAGGAATCGACGTGGTTTGCTCTGCCCTGAAAAATTATGAAGCAAGTGAGGAAGGAGGACCGGGTGGAGGCTCCCTCTGCACCCAGTAGTCTTGCAGGAAGTCTGGCTCCTCCACGTGCAGGGATCAGGCTGCTAACTCCCCAAAACTCATGGTGCCCTGGTCTGCTCTCGGTCTAGAAGGGCTGCTGCTCCCCTGCTGGTGGCAAAAGTGAAGGAGTTTCTGTGTTATTGCCAGCACTGCAACTCTGTTGTAAGCAGATGCTTATATGATGGGTGGTAACTGGTAGGGAGGAGGGGGGAACCCAATGCCTTGAGTTTCTCCAAACACGTCCTCTGGAACCCCTATTTCCTGATGTTTTTGGCTGGCTGGGTCTCTTCATTGCAGCTGGCTGAAGAGGACGTGGTGAAGAACATCACGCACTGGACACTGCTTGGCCACCACAACTCGTCCGTGGGGAACGACAGCACCGCCACTCCACCTCCCCTTGATCCCGCAGACGTGCCCAGGGGACCCTGCTGGGAGACAACTGTCGGCATTGTAAGAAATTCATTACGTAGTAAGTCTCTGGGCTGGTTTGGGGTGGTGTTTTTTTGTTGTTGTCGTTGATGTTTTTAGCATTTCCAGGCTTGAAGTTTTCCTTGCAAATGACATCTCCTTTCCCAACTCTCACATAGCAGCACCAAGGCAGTGTAAGTCCTTGGCCGTGGTTCTCAAGCCATGGTGGTGAAATGCCCAGCTGGAAGCAGCCAGGGCATGCACAGCTCTGTGGCACTTACCCTGAAGAGCACAAAAGGCTGGGTAGTCTGCAGCCATTCCTGCATCATGTTTTTGTTCAGGTCACGACTGTGCCTTTGAAGCAAACCTGTCTTCTCCATTTATCGCTGCACTTCAGTTCATGTTGCAGAGTGGCTTTGGAGCACGAGTAAAACCCAACCAGAAGACATGCCTCAAGGGAACTCCTGACACACCTCAACCTCTAACACATTGTGAGGCCATGGGATGAGAGCAGAATTAGGCAAAAATAACCCCCCTGAAATGCACGCAGGGTGGCCTTCAAGTCCTCGGAGTTGCACCCCACAAACCCACTCTGCAACCTTCACCTTGCACCAAGAAGTTCTGCAGCCAGACTATGCACAACTTAAAAAGTAAAAGCAAGTATTTATTGGCTGATATAGATAGCTAGGTCTTACCAAGCTACGAGGCTATGCATTACTGTATACACCCAATGGGTCTTCACTAGCCAAGTGGTTTTCAGTCAAGTGGGGAAAGACCAGCTACCATCACTCCTTGGAAGGGACTGATCCTCAGTGCACCTGAGCTGTCATCCTCTAGATCCTTGGTTTCTCCCCTCAGACTTTTAAACCTTTTCTTGTAAGTGTTTTTCCTTTTGAATGCTTGGGACACCAGCTATCTCCATGCTACAAGTCTTACTTCTGCCTGCAATTTTACCCTTCTTGTCTTGCACATCTCCCCTCTCTACACTTCCTCACAGCTCTTGTTTACCACTGAGCAATTTCCTCAGGAGTCAACCTGTGAAGGTTACAGAGCTGAGACATAGCAGAGCTATGCACAATCAAAACTACCCTTAGTGTATGTATGTTTTACACCAGCATTATTGCAGCATTAACGTTCTGCTTCCGTTTTATGTGCTGCCACAACATATAGTGTAGTCAATAACGCTAGCAGCAACTATCAGGGCTAATGGCTATAACGGAGCTCATGGTTCCCAAGCACAGAGGTAAAGCTTAGGCACTGCGGAGCGTTTGAAAATAGGCAGGGAGTTTGCTCATGGCTTGCTTTTCTGAAGGTTACTGTCATATAAAGACGAATGGCTTAATAAAAAAATACAGTCCCAAATGGGCTACTGAAATTATAGGAGCTAAATGTTTTTTCCTTGTTTTAAATTGCAGGAGTTCGTAAGGCTCACTGTGTCTGATATCCTGGTGACCTACATAACCATCCTGGTGGGAGATTTCATCCGAGCTTGCTTTGTCAGATTTGTGAATTACTGTTGGTGCTGGGACCTAGAGGCTGGATTTGTAAGTCGTTGTCTTATAGCTGAGAAGATAGAAGTAATTTAGGGCCATTTGGTCAAATGCTACAGAGAGACTGCTTTTGAATGCTTCCAGTGGTCTTCCAGTCTTGTCTGATAATTTAATTGGTGTAGGTAGTCTCTGCATCACTTCTCTGGATCAATCAGTTCCATCCCAGAAAGAACCATATAAAAATGCAGGCCTCTCCCCCACCCTCAGGACTTTAAAACATGCAGTTGAGCTAAAAAAAAATTAATCTGATGTTCGTTCAGTTGTTATAATCCCAAACCTTTGCGCCCTTCTATACCTCTTCTCAAAGCCCCAGACCTTCCTGTTTGTTGCCCACCCCACAGGCAGTAGCATGCTTTACTCACAGCACCGTCTTCTGATAGATGCTGGAAGCTAGTGTTACTTCTGCTGCAATGGAGCAAGGAGCGTTTCCTTCCCTTCTCATGAATGTGTAGCACACAACAGCACTGGACTCTTTGGTATTCATAAAGGCTACATTACCAAAGCAGCCAGTACCAGAGCTGCACAAATACAGAAGAAAATAATGAAGAAAAAAAAAAAAAGAAAAAAAAAGTCTATTGTTTCACATAAGAAGTGACAAAAACAGATGGATTCAGACAGAGATGGAAACACCTTGCAAGATTACAATTATAGCAGTGCACCAGCTGCCTAGCTGTCATACTGGGAGGGTTTCCAGGAGGGGTCTGGAGAAGAGCAAAGAGGAAGGCTTTGCAGGTGCCTACAGGGTCCTGGTCAAGCAAGGGCAGCTGGGGTATAACAGGAATTTTGCTGCTTGTGGAGCTCTTTGTATTTCTTCTGGGGGAGGCAGAGGACATCTCCCAGGGTGGCCAAGGGATTTCAGAGCATGGAGGACTCCCTTGGCAGCCAAACAGCATGAAATTGCTCCCATTGCGTGTGCTCACAGATCACGGTCTTGTGGAAGATTCTGGTTTCCTCCTCCTGGCCATGTCCTCCTCTCACTTTATTAGCTGTCTGATTTTTTTTTTTTTTTAGATGCTTTCCTCAAAACAACCTTTAGAAATACCACATGGGGTTTTCTTCATTCTTAAGATCTCAGTTGTACAAATAGCTGGAAGTCTCTTCTGTCCTGCAGGCGCTCTTTGATGTATATATATATTAAAAAAACCCCAAACATTTCCTGGACATCCATCGTCCAGCTCTCAGTGAAATACGAAAGAGCTGCTTTAGGGCTTATTCTGCACTTCTCTCTCTCCTTTCCCCTCGCATTCAGCATCAGCACAGGCAGGCTGCGAGGAGGCGATTTTGCACTGAGAAACAAACCCCATTCAGCACCTGTCAGGGGATGACCGGACTAACATGCTCCAGCAGGTCAGCTTTTGCAAATGAGTAGTCCAACCCAGGGAGCTCAGAAGGAGCAAAGCGAGGCCCTGGTTTATTAAGACTAACTAGTAGCATTAATTTGCAGCCCATAACATGGGCAACACTACAGGGTTGGCACTCTGCGATCTGGCAAAGGCAAAACTCTCCTTTCATGCCAAGTGACAAAAGCAGAAAGCACCGTGGGCTTCCCTCCTCTTTTTCTCCTACATCTTTGGGAGATTCGCGTATTCTTCCTGGTGCTATATGTATTACTCCACTGGTGCTCAAGTAGGGGTTGGGTTTTTTTTTCCCCTGACCCTGGAATGAAAAAGGAGTGAAAGATGGTTTGGCAATGGCCATCTAACCCAACCTAGCCACGGGCACCAGCACAATTGTATATGTGTTTTTCTAATGTATAGAGTGAATAAGTCTCTTGTTTAACCCAGCCTCCTCACACAGAAGTATTCAAGGCAGAGGACAGCAGGGACTGAAAGTTGTCTTTATTTTCATGGGAAAAAGAAGCCAATATTAACCTCTAGCTAAAGATTTGAAGTAGAAATGGACCAGAATCAAACGAACAAAGAAAACAATGTTTGCACCCATCCCTTCCCAGAGCTGTGAGCAGTCAGCTAAGCAAGACTCTGACTAGGGTCCCTTCGAGTTTTCAGCATAAAAGACAAACATCTTAAACCTCAGCTTTATGAACTCCTGACAGTATTAAGTACATGCAAATTGCGTGAAAAACAGGCATACTGCACAGGACATTTCAAACATACAAGGGCATCACCCATCGTTTCTTAGAACCGTGTTTTCTGCATGGCAGCACATTTTCCAAGAAAATGTGAAAGAAAAACTTTAAACACCGTTTAATCTGCCAAAAGTCATCTGAGTTTTGTGTGCACAAAAGCAGATATATGTAAAAGAAACAGCAGCTTCATCAAAGGCAAATCTACTAGAATAGTAATTTATAAAACAACAAATACTGTCAATAGATAAGACCAGCCTTTTCTGGACTTACCACCATTAGTACCCACATCAGACAGGTTGCTCTGTATAAAGCAATATTTTAACTACTGGCTAGCACAGAGCAAAATGCCACCAGATACCCATCAGGTCATATATTCCCTCATATTTCTCTCCCTTTGCCCTCTGTTTCTGTTCTTCAGCAGCCTGCTGCTGCAAGACCTGCCGACATGGATATATCTGGTGTAGCATTTGCCCTCCAGCTCATCATTATCACTGTTTAAACATTCAATATTTTACCAGGGTGGAGCTGTAAGTCTGTAGTGAGATACACCAGCTGGGGTGTAAAACCTAGTCCTGTGCCATGGCTCCTTTGCTCACAGCTGGCTTTATATTAGCAGGAAGAAATAAACACAGAGCAATTCTAAGCACCTCCTTCTATCTTTCAAATTTTCAGCAAGCCAAGAGAAAAGCAGCAGCCCACAGCCCGGTAGCTCCTATTTTGCTTTCACCACACTGCTGCTGGTCGTTCAAGCAGTACACACGCAGCAGGACCCCTCCCAGAAATCCCTTCATACAGCTTTAAATAAGAGTCCTTATACCCAGCAGCAAACAATAGCAGGTACCTCTAGCAACAACACACTCTCCTTTCTTTCCCCATGCAGCCATCCTATGCTGAGTTTGACATTAGCGGCAATGTCTTGGGTTTGGTGTTCAACCAGGGAATGATTTGGTAAGATATG
>NW_008823944.1:979193-988751 GCF_000699105.1 Pygoscelis adeliae | reverse complement strand
ATTATTTAGAAAACCTGTCAGTGGAGTTAGAAATCTTCCAAGCCAGCTAGAATAACCTTTGGGTTTTGGTTTCTCTGATTGTTTGGCTTTCTATTCTTGACTATAAAAGTGGAAATTTAAAAATGCTAGCTTACTCATCCAAGAGGAGCAGTGGCATAACTGCAGCAGAGAACAGTCTTGCACCACTCTCACTTTTATAAGGTCACTTTTTTCCAGTGGTGAAAATGTATTAAGATGGTCCACATGCTGGGGGAGGAGATCAGAAAGGGTTTTGGGGGCACCACGAGCTTACATGTCAATGCAAGGGTGGGTACAGAACCAGCTGAGCAGGTTGGGCAGGAGAGGCACGTCCCAAAACTGCCCCAAGGGCGGGCAAATAGGAGCTGTTCTGCCCTGCCATGACAGCATGAGAAGCAATAGGCAACAGCACAAAGCACCCTTACCTCCTCTGGAAGCAAGGTTTCTTTTGCCATGGATTGATGATTTTTGCCTGTTCCCCTGCTACATCTCCGCAGACTCAGGGAGGTCTCTTCCTTCTGGTTACACTCACCTGATATTTTCCAAGCTATCCCCAAGCTATTTTTATTACAAAGTGAAAATCTTTCTTTACAAGCACTGAGGGGTCTGAGACCTTGCTGGTCCTCAATGTATGGTTATCGTACCCTGACATGGATGCAGGTGGCTTCTCCTCTGGGAGAAGCACAAGGGTAGCACAAGCCAGCCCGCCCAGATGTTATTTGTGGTTAAACTTGCCACCACATGAACACTTTTTTCCTTCTTCTGAAAGTAAAAAACCTTCCAGTCTGTCAAAAAATAGCACCTGTCCTTCTCCTTTCCTTTTCAGGATGGGAACCTTTTACGCACCAGGGCTCATGGGTATAAACGTGCTGCGCTTATTAACCTCCATGTATTTTCAGTGCTGGGCTGTCATGAGTAGCAATGTCCCTCATGAACGAGTCTTCAAAGCATCCAAGTCTAATAATTTTTACATGGGACTTTTGCTGTTGATCCTGTTCCTCAGCCTTCTGCCTGTGGCTTACACCATTATGTCCCTGCCTCCCTCCTTTGACTGTGGACCATTCAGGTACAGCAAAACACCCAAAATGCCAGTTTTCTGCTCTGATACATGGGATTATTTTCATGAAGTTAGGACGCCTGGACTCCAGCAGAGATGGTGAAATGTCTTCATTCTCCATCTGGTTAAATCCTTAGTAATATGAGGCAACGGGCCGTGTCCAGCTGTGGGCAACACGCGTCGATGAAAGCACCAGAGGACAGCAGGGGTGGGACAGCAGGGTGCAGCCCCCAGTAAAAAAGCAATGGGAGCACCCCTAAGGCTCTCAGAAACACTGTGGGAGCAAAACAGGGTCCAAAGCCTCCTTCTAAGACCTTCCATAGAGCCAAGAACTCCCACAGCGCAAGAGGTATTTTACGTGTTGAATTTTGTTGGAAAATAGCAGGAAATGGATAAGTCTGAGCCTGAAGAATTGCAGTTTGTTTGGTTTTTTTAAAATGCTTTTTTTTTTATTAGGACAGAATCAGCACTACACAGAGCATTCAGGGGACCAGATTAACATGCCAATAAAGTCTAATTTGATTGAGTAAGCCATTTCCTGGGCCCACTGAGCCTGACTCAGCAAAGAGCCAGCTTGGAACAAAGAGCATTCAGGGGACCAGATTAACATGCCAATAAAGTCTAATTCGATTGAGTAACGCCATTTCCTGGGCCCACTGAGCCTGACTCAGCAAAGAGCCAGCTTGGAACAAATTGTTCCTGTAGATGCACTGTTTTAGCTTATCCCTCAGTTCTATCACAAGGACAGGTGTCAACGAGCAACGTCAGAAGATCTGACAAGAAACTCCTTACATGGATGCTGTCATTTGGAGATGACTAATCTGCAATGTGAAAGAGCTATTTCAATTCCCAATCAACCCTTCAAAAGCCACTCAGCCTGATTCAGACCCTTGGCACACCCTCTCAACTCAACTGAAAGCTCAGCTCTCCTGGGCTTAAGGCAATTGATGAAGTTGGGATACCGTTTAGCCAAATTTGTCTTTATTGACTCTCATCATCAGGACAGAGTCCAACACCTTCCTGAGCAGAATCCTGCAAGATCCCAGGTGGCAACAAGCCTAAAGATGTGGAATAGCACTTGTTGGGTTGAATTCACAGACCCAGAGATGCTGGGGAGAGAAGAAGGTCAATTATGTAACCCAGCCTTTTACAGATTTTTTTTCTCCTTTCATACAGAATACTCTCATCTGCTTTATCAATCCAGTTTGAAATTATTCTTTCACTGAGTTTCCTATTAAAGCAATAATCACAGCTTGCTATTTTTGTCATTACTTAGCAGCTCTTCAAGTTGGCTCATTATTTCAGAGAGCTGGAATTTGCATATGGAAACTCATTTCTACCATGAAAAGGCCATATTTAACAAGATGTTGATCAGAAATGTATGGTTACTGCAATCTGTAGGGTTTTATACATTTCAGAGGGGTAAATATAGTCAGACCTTATAAAGGAGCCACATGTGGAAATAAATGTATTAACTCCAGGAGCAAGTTGGCCTAGCAAAGATTATTCTTATAATCAATGGGGGTGGGGGGAATGGATGGACCAAGAGATAATTTACAATTAAGGCATCTCAAAAGCCTTCATGGCCAACAGCAAGCTGATGCTCACTGAAAGAGAAAGGAAACATGCTACTTAGCATTGTTAGATTAGGAGCTATTTTGTCCCTTCAGGAAATACCTACACTCCTTAACTGGCCGTTTGTCTTTCCAGTGGAAAGAAAAGGATGTATGAAGTCATTCAAGAGACCATCGAGCTCGATTTCCCACTTTTTGTTGCCAAGATCTTCAGCTATGTAGCAAATCCAGGACTGATCATACCTGCAATTCTGCTCATGGTGTAAGTTTTCCTTGCAATATTACATGCCTGGCTGGGAGGAGGAGGTTGAAAAAAAAAAATGCTGGGATGTTAGTGAGTTCTAAATACAGCTTCTGCTGAGGTAACAGCCCACATTAGGGCAGACACACGCTCCCTACCCCATCAGCTTTGCCTAACCCAATTTCCCAAAATTTAATTTCCTGACCCAATTAAACACAACTTTGTAGATGAAACGCATTGTTGACAGAGGCCTTGTGGATATCAAAGCTGTCACAGCTTCCATACGAAAAATTTTCAGTAGCCAGCAGGAAATAAATGGACAGTCTCAGCCTGGTGCCTTTTGGAGAAGCAATTTCTGTCGCAGCTGGTGGTATTTACAGCACTGCCAGGCCAGGGCATTCAAAAATTACACGTTCCAAAAATATGAAGAGGTGTGTTTTTTGTTTGGGACGTTGGGGTTTTTTGGTTGTTGGGTTTTTTCCTAATAGTACATCTGGAATTTGTTTCAGTGCTGTTTGATCATTTCAGCTTTGAAACCACACTTAATCTCTAGCACCTTCAGCAGCACTGGGACCAGAGCAGTTATCTTTTTTTTCTTTTTTAAAAAAAGATGTTTTCAGCATTGTTCTCGGGGTTTCCATAGCTATCAAAATGAATGGCAGAGCCATGGCCAAATTTTATAGGCAGCTCTGAACACTCCAGACTAAACAGTGGGAGACAGGGAGAGCGTTGGGGAGCATATTACATATGCTTGCCTGCTCAGAATCTTCCTTGGGCATCCACACACACTGGAGATAGGTCTCTGGGCTAACGCAGTACACTCGTTCTTGGTCACTGTGATCCTTCATTCCGAATAGACTACACTGAAGATAATGCCATTAAATTAAATCAAATACAAGTTCCCATGTTACAAAGTTTCTTGTAGAAACAGCCTGAGAAAAATCCCAATTAAACTGAAAATGACCTGTCATCCCTCTACCTGCCTCGAACTACTTACTCATTTTAACCTTAATAAAGATGATCAGATACTGTAACTCATGCAGACAGATCCTACACTTAAAAGAATCAGATCAGGTACACGCAGGAGACAAAAAGTCTCACACTACATCCATAGTACGCCTAAGCATATTACTGAGTTACCAGCTCTATTCCTGCGGGCTTCACAGTAGCACTAGCAGATGCTACCACAAACACGAGATGAAGACCACAGAACTAATCCACCCCAAATGGATGACCTTTACAGAAGGGCTGCAGGTCAGGTTTCTGAAGCTTTGATGTAACCCGCCAAAAAAACGTGGTGGGAGAGCAGTAGACCTTTGAAAATAATGTTTTGTTCAGTGACAGTTTCCTGCCCTTTCCTCCACTGCCAGCCAGGACAGGGAACAGCACAAATCTAGTTTATCTGCTGAAGAGACACCTTTTATCACCCCTTCCCAGTCTAGGCTGTTCCCACATCACAGCCTTCCCATCGGTCCATCTCTCCTCGAGGCACCATTCTGTCTCTGCCCCGATCCTGTCTGCAAACTAAGAGATACCCTATACACATTACCTAAAACATCCTCGTTTCCCACCCAGATACACTGCCTGTGTGGCCTTTAAGTGTATTAGATATTTGTGATTTCCAGCCATTCAGCTACCGAGAGAGTCACAGCCCTAAAAAAGTGGGTGGCCCCATGGTGCCTGGACAAGCCAGACCTACAGCCCCTTGGCAGTAGCTCTCGCATGCCCCAAGGGCATCAGGTGTCTTGCGGAAGAGCTGCTCGCTATGTGCACACAAACTTTTCCTGGGATAATCCCAGGCAAAATTACAGCTACCCTACAAGGATGTTTCCTAAGGCTTGGGTCCTTTTGTCATCTCAGAAACTTTACAATTTAGGGACTCAAATTTAGCACACCATCTTTGTACGCCTACAAAAATGACCTAAATATACAAGGAGACAGAATCTAATTACCCCAATTAAAATTTTGCCAGAAGAGCAAGATAACACTTCTTTTGACTGCAGTCCTATAACCAATGGCTACCAGTAGCCAGAAACTTTGGTTTATGTCTCTTTCACCATTTTCTCCAGAAAGTAGATAACTATAAATCATACACAAGTCCCCAGTTTCCTGCCTTCTCCCTGAAAGCCTTCAGCTTCTGCTGCTACGTCTGCCGTGGTGCAGACAGGTAGACAGGGTCAAGCTGGAGCTAGTCCTTACGCTGATCCCCATCCAGCTTGCCAAGAGATTAAAACCAGGGAAACGCAACTGCTGGACCTTCATTTGGTCCTTATGAGCAGAGAGCCAGCAGCTCTCAAAGTAGCAGGCAAGGCAACCTACAATGCAGCCTAAATAACAAATAGCCTCTACAAAGAGCAACAGGTGGATTGTAAATGGACAGTCTGTTGATTTTGATGGCAGACACTCAAAAAATGTGTTTTCCGCTTCTACGGACTGAATTAAGCCATTTTCTCAAGCCATGAAAAAAAAACCCCTCTTTCTTTTTCTGGGTACAATCAAAAATGCCTCTTTTATTTATTTCTGTTCTTGGCTTCTGGTCCCAGACAATGATGGGACCCAGCAGGTGACATGGGTCACACTTACTGTCATGTTTCTAGCTGCCTGAGGACAAAGGAAAAAAGAAAACAGAGCAAGAAGAAGCAGAGATACTTTGCACATAGGCATATAACCTAATCCCATTTGGGTCAGGAGCAGGATTTCAAGCCATGGCTTGCAGAGCTTCCTGGCAGAAGCTAGAAGCACCTTACTGCATCAAGGGGAAGGAGAAAAAGATTCAAAACTACTGTGCAGGCTAGAGAAGGACAGTGACCCATACTTTCTCCCCAGCTCTTGGGGAGCAGTAAATCAGAGAAAAGGGGTGCCAGGGCCATGCAGCATCCATCCACCTCAAGCACAAGGGTGCATCCCCAGGCTCATTTTAGAGGCAGGTAGATCTAAAGCACCCCATTAAAAGTGGATAAAGGCCATTTGCTAATGCTTACTTGAGTTCCCAGCAAAGTTTACAGCTCCTCATGCTGCTGCTTACAGTCAGACCAGGACATGCCTTTGCTCTGCCTTTTCTGGGAACCGGCACTAGCAGCATGAATCAGGAATTCAACAGCAAATCCAGCACACTTGTAGGACCTGCCCAGGACACTGGCATGCACCTTGGAGGATCACCCAGGCTGCTTCAGCATTGCTGAGTCTTGGTCTGAACAACCCAGTCCAAATCTGCCTGACTACCTGCAGATTTGGACTGCAGCAAAGGCATCCCCCCAAATCCCCTTTCTGTGGCACTGTCCTTCTCCCCTCTCCCTCCCAAGACCCCTTAAGGGCAGCTCAATCTTGGACAAACTCAACCTCCCTTGAACAGTAAACCCGCAATAAACCAAGGACAGAGGAAACTCAGGCTTAGCCTGCAGACAGAGCAGGCTCATATCTCACAGCATTTGGGAGAGGGTCCTGGTGAGTTCACACCCTTCCCCATCAATGCCCCGGTAAACATAGGAGTCAGCAGGGGAGGAAGCTGTGGTGGTTGGAGACGATGCTGGCCGCTAATGCAGAGGGTGAGAAAGGACTGAAAAAGGAATGGGAATGGATTTGCTCAGTTACTCAATGAACTTGAGAAGGCAGCTCAGAAACAGAGCGCATAGCATCCCAGATGGCTTTGAATAGGCAGATCAAGTTATCTTTATGAAAACAGGGGTGCTCCAGGCACTTATGTCCTGGCTGGCCACAACAAAAATAGCAGAGCAGCACCAAAGCTCTGGATTACAAAGCAATATATTTCCTAGGCAATGAGTTTGACAATGTAGCAGAAATAAAACTGTTGCATCCTTAGAGAAGATCAAAAATAACAATTTTCAAACTCACCAAGACTGAGTTCTGGGTTAATACTAGGCATAAGGAAGCAAACGTGTTTCCTCCAGACAGACCCCTGCAAAAGCCTCAAGAAAGGCCATCCAAAGTACCCCCTCGTGATCTCCCACCTGGAAACCAAAATGTCAGTACGTGGTGCCTTGCTGGGCTTAGAGTCAGGCACTCTGCTGACAAAATCCTCGAGCCTGGTTTGAGGATGCTGAACCTGAGCTGGAGCCACACAAGCAGGTTATGAACTGTCAGGAAACCTTTTTCGTTTAGTCTTCCTTTTTCTTTTTTTCTTTTCTTTTTTTTTTTCCTTCTTTTTTTTTTTTTTCTTTTACAAGAGAATTTTCTACTTTAAAAAAAAAAAAATTCTATAGTGATGAACTGAATGGCTGGTGCTTTTCCTGGGAATGGCTCAGAGTTACTGAGCAAATGTTGTTTATAATTTAGAAGAATAAAAGCACTCTACAAAAGCAGGAGGAGACATTTTTGACAACCAAAATATTACTGGCTGGCGGGTGGAAGCGGTGGCGAGACAGCCCCAGATGCTTGGGCATGTTTCAAAACACGCCCCTCCCCGTGCGCCAAAGGCTGGCTGCCAGCACGCCCTCTCCCATCCCACCTGCCTTTCAGTTCCCTCCAGCTTGGCTCATTTTTCCCCTGGCTTTGGCATGCCCTTTTCGCAGAAGGGATCGAAACGAAAGCCAGTGGCTCTGCTTCGACCTGGCTCTTGCTCGTCCTCGGTTCCCACCTCTGCTTGCTCCTGACAGCCCCTTGTTGGGCTGCAGAAGGCAGCCAGTCCTGCCCGAGGGGGAAGGCAGACTGTGCCTTGAGGACTGTTGCCTGCCACTATTTTCCTTGTTTCCTAGTTTTTTCTGAGTTCCCTGTGTGACTTGGTGTCTGTTTTGGTTTTCCTTTGAGCCATGGCAGAAAGCTATGTGTTTTATCAGCCGAGTTGCTTTTCACCCAGGTAATGAGTTGAATGGGCTCACTACCAAGGAAAGACCCAAGGGCCAAGGCTAGTGCAAAGGAAGTAGGGGGAGCTCATGGCCAGCCAAGGCAGAGGCAGGAGGGAAGAATGGTCATTTTTCTTCTGTTTGAGCAGAAGTGAGCTACTGGGCTGGCTCAGCCTGACCATCCCACGAGGCAGCCTGATTTTTTTTCTAAGCCTTGACCCTCTAAAGGCAGTTTGGAGACAGCTGGCGGGAAAACTAGGTATTAGAAGGTAGGCAGAAATTAAATGTTCTCTCTCTGTGAAACTTTCTCTCTCCCCTGATCCTATCACTACAGCAACACATTCGTTTTTGCAGCCTCGCCATCTATTACCTAAACGCTGTGGCTGAAGCGTACCAGCGCGCCAATGCAGAGCTGAAGAAGAAAATGCAAATGGTGAGTATTGATCTGGCAAAGCCGTCTTTGAAATATCACGCACTTCAAGTTTGATGTGCAACATATGCTTTTAAATTGCTCTTCACTTCTGAACATGTTAGTGACAAGGGGAAGATGCATTTTTTGCTTGTTCAGTCCTCTCTGGTGGCATTTAATGGCTAACTGCAAAGAGTGGTCACATCCCATAATAGGCTGCTATTTCATACTTCAAAACTACAGTGAGTTTTCCCATAATCTGTGCTTTCCACCTACAAAAATAAGTTACCTCAAAGTTCAAGTGATGTTTTGGAGCCTGAGATTTCCCAGGGACAATGATAAGCCTATCAAAACCACAGCCAGGTTTTGTACAAGCTGAAGAGCAAAGAGCCATAAATAACAACATGGCAATAACGTATTTTACCAGTAATTCTCAAAGCACTTTACAAAGGAGGCTGATGTCTGTCTCTGCCATGCAGATGGGAAAAGCAAAATACAGACAGATGCAATGACTCGAATTAGCAAGGTAGGATTTGGACCTCATGATATCCAGAACTGGGAGAGGTTGCAACATGCAGAGGACCATAATGCAGGGACCCCTGAACTAATATGAATTAGGTCTAGTAGCAGAATACCTGCAAAAGTGCAGCTCTGCTCAGATAATGAGTATCAATGAGAAACAGCAAAGGTGTCCAGCTACCACTGCCTGTACTGGTCTGGCAGCACCAGTTTCCCCCAGAGCTTTCCTGGTGGGTCTCTAACCCCTGTGCTGTTTTGTACTACATAGATGTGTCCAAAGTATTGAGCCTTACATCAGGAGAGGATATGATGCCACCAAAGGATTGGTATCAGCCATTTAACTGGTACAGGGCAGGATCCAAGCCAAGGAAGCAATGCCACATCAAACAATGCATTGCACAAAGCAGAGATCAGTGCAACATTAAAAGTGAGGATGTGAGTACTGAGAAATGAGACTCCATAAATTACATCCTAATGCTTAAATTCAGAACTGATCACTCATGCATGTGGTTTAAAATAAGGGTCTTGGTGCGCAGGGCATCCTCAAGTATTGCAGGAGTTGAACACATGCTACAGCACGCTTGGACTTAGGGGCACATAGCCTATTTCTTGCTGCACAAACTGGTTGTGATCAGGGTTTAAGGGAGCACAAACCCCCATGGAGGGGTCACAAAGCAGGGCCCGGCGCTACCCAAAGGAACAGAAACATCTCCAGACAAGCACCTGCCTTTGCACAGACCTTACGTGTCTTTGTCCCGCAGGCACCTGTAGGTTTGCTGAGGCAGCCAAGCCTGGCAAGAGGAGGGGTACGCAGCAGGGCAGGGGAAAAGGGAGGACATCAGCACAGCCCCGCTGCTTAGGGAGCGAGGGATGGGAGCTGCCTAGTCATAGCCGGGGTGGTCAGCAGTTGGAGCCCACCAGAGACCCCCACATGATGACCT
>NW_008823944.1:962620-979032 GCF_000699105.1 Pygoscelis adeliae | reverse complement strand
ACTCAGAGAGATCTGCTGTGGCTGCCCCCAAAGTCTGCGAGGTTTGCTGAATGGATGGAGGCTGCTCTGTGGGTTGGGACCTCTCAGCTATAGCAAGGCCACAAGCTGCCTTGCATTCCATGGCTCCAGCACACAACTCCTTCCATTGGCAGATCACCCTTCTGGGAGGAGGGATGGAGCTGGAGTGGAGTCCCTCCAAGCTTTCGCACTGCATGAGAGGGCAGCCTCTCCCTTCTCCATCCAGCATGCTTGTCCTGAGCAGAAACAGCCGCCGGGTATTTTCCTCCCTCTGCCATCCAGAAGGAAAACTTTTGAAGACCTAAATGTATGCAAGTAAAACCAAAGACAGCCCTACAGCCCATCCCCATGCTGCCATGCCTTCCTCCTCTTCCTCTGGCATTTATCACTGACACCCTCCTTCCCAAGAGGTCCACATTTAAAACAAACCAAAACCCCAGGGAGGGCAGATCGGCAGCTGCAGAAACACACAGACAGCCTAGTAGACCTAAACCACATTATCAGCAAGAGCTTTGCCCTAACGAGAACAGAGCTGCCACTTCCCAGGCTCTTGGTCCTGCCTGGGATATACTTTATTTCCCTAAAACCTTTGGTCACCGAACCAAGATTCAGCACCTTGAACTTGGCGAAGGAATTACATTCATACCGACAAACACTTAGCCAGGCCAACCATGACACCAGGCCACCATTTCATGGATTACATCTGGAGTTTCAAACTAAATCCGATGGTTTTTATTGATGCAGCAACGCAAAGAAGAGAAAAACAAGAGAAGCAACAAAGCCAGCACTAACCCTGTGCTGCAAGATCTGGAGGATTTACTTACACCAAGTACGAAGAGTGAAAGTCACTCCAAACAAGCAGAAGGTAAAAACTAAACAACCTCCCCTCAACCCTCCTGAAAAGGCTCCTTTTGTCACCAAACGATAACTGGGAAAGATTGAGAAACTGGAGCAATGCACATTTGCAAGGGATCGGATGAGTATAACTAGCACAGATTTTGTCTGCTTACAGAAGCCCACCTGCCAATGGACACCCAGGAAGGGCAAGTTTTTAGGCTGGATTATGTCTCTTACAGGCTTATCACAGCATGGGAATTGTAATCCAAAGTTATGATTCATATCCCAGCTATTAACCATGCTGTTCATGAAACCAGCAATTTACTCTAGGAACAATGCTGAAATTCCAGCATTGTTTCTAGGCTGATCAGTTGAGCCAAGCACAGACTTTTCTCCAAATTGAGGTTTTCATTGGAAAATTCATTATGAATAAGACAGAAGCTTTTTACAGGACTGCATTGGTCTTAAGGCAAATAAATGCATGCTGTAAGCTCTGCTGAGGGGGTCCGTGGCTGGGCAGAAAGATGCAGGAGGAGGCATTGGCACCAGGGTCTGGGCACTTTCAGGAAAGACAGATCCTCCAGGCTTGGTCTGAACCAGCCATTTCCTGACCGCCAGAGCCAGTGCAACACACATGAAAGTTTTTTATTTTTATCTTGATACAGATGAGAAAAGCAGACTAGTGCCACCATAATCCTCTCGCATTTAGATGGGCTGTTTCTTGGAGAGGCCGAGACGAGCTGGAAAGTTTAGACCAACCCGATACAGATTCCCCCCAGAGCAGACCCAGGGCACTCATTTAAATGGAAATAGTGCTGGCAGCATTGTGGGTGCATTGAAAATAAAGACTAAAATCAGCAGTTACCTGTGACCACCACATGGCTAGAGGTGTACCAGCATGGCTGGTAGGATTATCATGTCTTATAAACGTATTGGAAAGAACTGCAAAGAGTGCTTGGACAGCAGAGACACATGCTGACTGTTGGCCAGGGGCTAATGGTCTTATTTATGGTTTCTTCACCCAGATGCTCAAACACATATCCCCAGACACTTGAGTTATTGCACATAGAATAAACAGCAGCAGCCACTGGGGAGAAGAAAGGCAGTGTTTTCTCTCAAGAAAATAACATTCATAATCTTTGCTCTAGACAAAAAAATAGAGTCTCCTAGTAGAACCAGCCCTGTTGGGAAACAAGGCAAAGCATCAGCCCTGGATGGCAGCCCCATGACTGATGGGAGAGGAGCAGCATTCACCCCACCACCGCATGTGTTCGTGACACAGCCACCAACACTGGGTGTCTGGGCACCTTACCCTGGCCATCCCAGACCAAGAGGGCACCCACTGGGACCAGTCCCTGGAAGGGGGAGAGGGCAGCCACGCTACTCACATGCTGCTCGATAAGCTCAGCAACTTTTCTCCCATTTGACGTTAAAATAGAGGTGCTGCATGAACTATTGTAGTTTTAGTAGGAAATGATTACTGTATGTTGGTCATCCACTTGTGATGATCCGTATCTATCCAACACTGACTATCTAAAACAGCTTTGTTTAGAAGCTTAGTAGTACTTTGGAGTTGTAACCCGCAATGGCTGCGCTGATTTTGATCACAAAGGAAACAGGAGGGGGTCAGGATGAAAATCAGCCGTGGCATTGTTAAACTACTACATACAAGATGCAGCCCTGTGGCCACTAACAGCGGCACAGTGAGCCTGCTCTGTGGTGTGAGTGCTTGTCAGTCCCTTCAAAGGCTTCTTCAGTTAATAAAAGTAGTGTGAGTTTACCTGTCGTTTCAACAAAGGGTTTGCTTTTTTTTTTTGCTGTCCCTCTACCTGAGGAATTCAGTATTCTTTAAAAAAAGTGAGTGTCCCTGTCCAGCTGCATGGCAGCCACTAATAGGAGTAGAGGAGTCCTACTAGATCAGCACAGGAGGAGGTTTTGTCAGCTGCATTTCATCCTTTGTGATAGCTTTCCTCCAGACTACCTCCTCCAAACTTTCATCTTTTTGTTTCAACCCTGCCGTGTATCTCACCACCGCTTTCTCTGGGTTCCCACTCTGCTCCTCTTTTCATAGTCTGTTGACTGCATCTTGCACCATTATTTCAATCCCTAGATACAAATCCTAATTTAGTGACACCACCCAGCACAACTGAGAGACTAAAAGTGCTTCGGCCTAGTTTCTGATTATAACCAGTTAGAAATTTCTGGTGCAATTTAAGGATCGTATCTTCCAGATCTACAGGACTTCTCAGGGCTCCGTGGCAGGACTTCTCTGGGTTGACCTGCTCTTTTACACCTACAGTTTCTTCCTGTTTTAGACACAAACCCATCCCGGCCAGCTTAGATCTGGTGTTCACATATGTATTGTTCTTCATAAAAATATCTGTAAAAAATAAACTCATGTTCTTCAGTAAAAACAAATCCATAAATATAGCTAGTAACAATTCCACTACAGCTGGGATATTTGGGATTAAAGGTTCTCACCTTGAATTTTTCCACTAAATGCCACAAATCTTGTCATACGATATGTTCAGGACAGGAAACTCAGTAACTGATTTCTCCTCTATGGCTTGACAGAGCACAGAGCATTTGACCTTCAGTTTGGGAACGTCCACCTTCGAGGAGTTGGGCAAAGGGGTCCAGTTAGGTCAGATGTGAGGCAGATTGGGAAAAGGATTCCATTTTTCAGGTCCAAACCAACAAACGTATTTAGGCATCTGATTCCTCATAGGAATTAAGAGCTTAAATATATTGCGCTGTGCTTATTTGTAGAGACCTAGGTCATTTTTTTATGTCTGTGCTTTATAAAAGAGACCAGAGCCCTAGAGAAGTACTTCCAGGACATACGAGCGAGAGTCAAATAAAAGGAGAATTCAGAATTTCTTCAAAAACTAAATCATTGCATTTTGCTTCAAAATACAGAAAAGTCAGTGGGTTATTTGTAGAAATAACTGTCCCTGGTGTGCAGCTCAAAGTCAGTTTGGCTGTTCCCAGGCACGCTGCGACGGTCAGGGTCACTCATTCTCCCGGGGAGCCTCCACGTGGGAAACTGCTCATCAGATTTGTTTCCTGGTCTTGGAAGGGCATTTCTCTGAGCTAGGTCTCACAGATAAGGTCTTGTCTTGCCTCTTTGCTGCGAGAGTTGCTGGTGCAACATGGCTGCGGTTGCCTCTCCCGCCACCTCTGTCTGCAGAGATACCCAGTCATTGAACCGGAGAAAAGTCAGACAAGAGAAGGCATTTTTCAGGATACAGGGGCTGTCGTCCCCCATCCTTCTCTGCAGGTGTCCATAGAAAGTATTGGTCAGAAGGTGCTGGGGGAAGGTGCTGCCAGCCTGCTAATCCAGAAGAATGTCACAGAAACGACCCGGTGCCCTGATTTCAGCCCAACTGGTCTGCCCTGCAGACTCCGGTATCTTAGGGAATGGTTGCATAATGAAGAATAGGATTTCCCTCCCTTTAGCTCCTCATCTCACATTAAAACATGATTTGGAAAGGCGAGACGTGGCGTTAGATCTCACTCACCTCTGCTGAAAAACAGAAAGGGGCTGGAAATGTGTGCACGTGTGCACACACGTGGAAGAAAAGTGGAGAATATTTATTTGCACAAGGAATATAAGGGCAATGAGAAACATTATGAAGAAGCCATAGAGAACTCCGGACAGGTTTTGAAAACCTGAGAGGCAGAGGCAGACTTAGATCCAGATGAGTAACTATTCCAGGATGCGAATGGTCTCTGAATCAGGCCCCTGAGACCTGCAATAACACTGAGAATTACAATGTACTTTGTCGTCTCTGGAGCACGCAACTGCCCATTAGCTAATTAATTTTTCAAGGTTTGCTCATCTCTAATTATAATACATTAGGTTCACCCATTGATCAATGTCTTTTGCAAGCTCAGAGGCTTCAGGATACAAGGGCGACAGCATCAGCTAGACAACGATTTCTGCAGACCAGTGGCAACTCTTCCCCGACTCCAATTCACAATGGGGTCCTCTGTTAGAGCACAACAGTTGTGACGGGTGTAAAAACGCCAACCCTCGGTCTTCATATTGACTGAAATGATTATTTGGCTCTCTTGAGTTTTGAGCCTATTTACCAGTTACTCATGTGCAACTGGAGGTTAAACTTCACAAACTCATGGGAGCATTCAGCAGTGTGTGGTTTCATCCCTATTTTTCTATTGTTAGGAACTGCAATAAGTACTTATCTGAGAATTCAGCATTGATTTCTCCCCTCCCCTGACATTTGTTGAAAGACGATATCCATCCCAAGCTTTCCCTGGGGTTCAGACTAACTTCAAGGGGAAAGAAAAAAAAAAGAAAAAAGTTCAGTGGTGTGTAGTGGGAGCCTCCTAGTAACATCTCACACAGCGCACAGTTTGCATTCATATATGACTAGAAAAGCCCTCTGCATTGCAAATTTTTCACATCTTCTATTGCCACTAGTTCAAATGCTGCATCCAAAAGGTTTTGGTAAAAAACAAGGAAATATCTAAGCTTAATTCTTTTATTATTCTTCTCACCAAAGGCTTGTTTTTAAAACAGGCAACTCTCGTGGGCATCAGTTTTTCATTTCTGTGGCCAGACAGAGTATGGAAAGATTGAGCATCTGCTCAGCATTACTGATGAACAGGAATCTCAACAAAATAAAAAATAAAATTTAAAAGGGCAATTTTGCAAAACACGTGGCTAAACATGAGCTGTGAAAGGGATGCCAGCATGCACACTTCTCTTAGGGTCAAAAATGCCATTCATCCATTTCTTTCATACTGTGCTTGGCTGTGGTGCAAGACAAACTGCTTTCCGTACTCACAATGAACAGAAAATAGTAGACGCCACTAAACAGGTTTCCTCATAAAGCCAGCAAAGTGGTCCAAATATCTCATGTACATGCAAAGAATACACTGATTTTGCATTCAGTACCATAATACTGGGGCCTTGGCTTCTCCAAAGCAGAAAAATCAGCTTTTCACTCCAGAAGGAGAATAAATTTCTTCCAAAAGGGAACGTCAAGACATTTGAGCTTGTATTTTCAGGTTGCTTATATGAAGCTTTCCAAGGAGAGAAACATTGCACAGCACTGCTCATCACAGGGGAGAAGGGTTTCCTCATACCAGCTAACGAACCAGTGTTTTGGGGAGGGATTTTTGGTTTCTTTCAAGGTGCTGAGGAGAGGTGTCCTCTGCACATCTAAGCTAAAGAAATAGCTCAACTACAAAAAGGCTCCACACACCACAATAGCCACCATAGGAACCGGAGCTAAGGGATGCAGAAGTGCGGGCACCCACTGAGACCTACCCTGAGAAACCTCCACTGATGAATCCAGGCGAGAAAGACAACTGGCAGCCATTCCTCATGCCCAGAGAAACTTCCCAGTGACGGAGACTGGTATTTTTGCAGCTTATCCCACCCCACGAAGCACGCTGCTCAGCACGCCTGGCTGGGCAGGGGCTCTGCTAGCGCCAGGAGCACCACAGTGGCTTCCACGCTGGTGAAGATGCACTAAGACTCGAGCTAATGTCCTGCGGGCCCCTGACTTGACCCCAGCAGGCCATGGGTGCAGCAGGTTGCCCACCTCTCTGCACCCCAGCACACTCGGACCCCTCTCCGTGACCATATATCAGGTGCTTTTGTAGCCACTGAAGCAGGTCAGAGGGGGACCTTTGAAACCTGACCCCACTGCATCTCTATATCACATCTCTTCAAAGCAGTGAGACCTGACAAAAAAAAAAAGACGTGCTCACCAAAAGTCTTTAAAGAGAGAGGGATCCCCCCATTTTGATTCATGCTGTATGCAATGTTATCAGCTCTCCGGCCTGACAGCCGTGGGGATTTTTTTTTCTCTCTTTTCACGCTTTTCTTGCCGCTCGCCTAAGCCCTGAGGCAGCAGCTTGTCCTTTGGCAGGTAGCAGCCCAGTTTCATCTGCAGCCAAGGCTTTATCGCTCACAAGTGCTCAGACACAGGTTTTTCCCTAGGGAAAAAGGCAGCTCTGGAAACCAAGGATTTCTAGGTCCCGGCCCATTTCTCACACAACATAGTCATCATTGCTGAATCAGAATTCAGCATTGTGTTTTAAATGGACTATACCAACGCAACGCTATGCTGCAGCAAGCTAATGCGGGGAGTCTTGGCTTTGCTGCAGTCATTCACTTCCCATCACAGGAGCCAACTCCCTGGGTCCCCTTCAGTTCAGCCATCTATAGATGGGCAAAACCAGTGGTGAACATTCTCTCTAAATCTTAAATTGGTACCACATGGTGCTACCCAGGAATACCCACCTCCTCCATGGCCTCAGCAAACGGAGGCCACTAAGCTCCCACATGTTGGGAGACTGTCTGCGTATGTGTGTATCCACACAGGCACTGAGTTAAAGATGAGTGGATTTTAAAATATTTCAGGATTGATATTATTTTCTGCACCACTCCTTCATGATTCATGGCAAAACTCGAAAGCACTGAGGCGAGGGGATGCATTTGCAGCTGGTGCACCGAGCATCCTCCCATGGCAGCGTGCAGGCGGAGGGAGGAGAGCCCACAGCCACCTAGATGCGATTTCCCAGCGGGCAAAAGCTTTGTGTGTATCAGCATCAAACCCCCATGAAAAGGCCAAGCGGGCAAAAGCCACCCGAAGGTGGCAGAGCAGCCGAGGGGAGGAGGGGGCAACCACAGAGGGTCTCTCCCACCTCCCGGGGACCAGACCCAGGCAGGAGAGCGCCGGCTGGACACGAGAGCCCCCAGGGCTGAGCCCAGCTGTGCTCCCCGGAGGCTCATGCCCAAGGGAACCAGAGCAGGATTTAGCATAATTTAACCCAGTTTACAGAGCTGGGAAATCAGGAGGGTTTGGCCCCAGGCATAGCAAGTGGATGGGTTAGAAACTCAGCAGCCCTGCATCCCCCTTGGGGCCAGCACAGAGGTAAGGACACACTGCACCCACCACTGCTGCGTACAAGCAATGAAAAAGTTTTGCGTGGAAACAGCTGCAGGATATTAAAGCAGGAACAGAGGCGAGGAGAGCTTCTCTGGTGGGAACCGAGATGCTTGCAGAAGCTGCCAATGCCATCTCTCTCCGGGCAATGTGGGAGGGAGAAAAAAATAAACTCAGCTCAGTTGAAGATAAAATAAAAACAACCATAGCAGCATAGCACTGTTACCTGGACCGCTCGAGGATGGGCAAACTATCAGTGATCAAGTGTGCAGATCAGGTTAGTGGTAGGTGGAACATTATTAAAAATGTGTTCGTAACCCCATTTTACTGGGGAAGAGCAGCTGCAGAAACATCCCAAGCAGCTGTATCCTCCCCCTTTCTCCATTCTCCCTCCCTCAAAGCAAAGCTGTTTGGGGGAACCAAGGCCACTTCTGCAAAAGGCTGCAGATCCAAACCTTCCTCTAATTAAGAAACATTTCACACATATAAGACTTTTTTTTTTTTTGCATAGCAACAGCAGTAAATAATTCAGTGCCTAAGCAGATGTTTAGGATCTTCAAAATGTGAAGGTTATTATCAAATTTATTTAAGTCAGGTACCAGGAGGGCTCAGGGCCAGGTAGAGAGGGGGAAGAAAAAAAAAAAGATAAAAAACATGCCGCCTTATTAGCCGGAGCACTTTGCTACAGTAGCTTGGGCACAGCAGTACAAACACTGCCTGAACACGAAGCGGAGCTTCGCTGCCATCACAGCAGCACCACCGCAGCTTGCGGGTCCCCCAGCTCCATCAGCAGCTGCTGCAGCGGGGAAAC
The DNA here is from genome assembly GCF_000699105.1 of Pygoscelis adeliae. Taxonomy (NCBI): domain Eukaryota; kingdom Metazoa; phylum Chordata; class Aves; order Sphenisciformes; family Spheniscidae; genus Pygoscelis; species Pygoscelis adeliae. Next base: position 970,443 of record NW_008823944.1, on the reverse strand, counting down.
GGCCCCAAGGCCAGGGCTCCAGGGGTTTTGCAGAGGGCCCTGGCAAACCAAGCTTCTGCTCACCAGGAAGCCCAGTACTTTTTGGGGGAGAAGGCTGCAGAAACATTTCAACACTGCATATGCAAATCTAACTAATGAGCCACTGGCAAGCTTTCCCTTACAAGCGGCTGCAGTTCAGCCTGGGAAACTCTCCGCAGCTCCTGCTCAGCTTTCCACACATCTGCCATCATCCCCGCATGGGACGGGGTTGTGCCACAGCAGCAAAGAGCCAGCAGTAGGGAAACTGCACTGCCCTGAGCATTGTCCGGTGGACAGAGCCGGTCCTCTAGCGCAGAAGCAGTGGAAATCTGCTGTAATCCATCTCCGGGGAAAGCCCAATGTCAGGCACATGCCCTTTCAGCCACTTATATCCCCCAACACCAGTAACGTGGAGGGTAAGTAGCTTTAAAGACCTTTTGCTGGCTCTGAGGAGCTAATCTAGTTGTCCTGGAACAGGACAACTCACCACCTGGGTATGCAATGCTACCATGGTGCCATCAAAGCCGAAGCCAAAACCAAGTAGTGTATTTGAACTGGTTATCCACCCAACAGCTAAAACCATCACTTCATCAGGGACAAACCAGACGTACATTGCTCACAGCACTCCTCCAACCCAAAGTCCAGGAGAAAAAACAAATATCCATCTAAAAATATAGTGGGGTTGCATGTAGCTGGAATAGGGTTTTTTGGGTTGGACTTTGGCCAAACAGCATGCAAAGCTTGCATCTCTTCGTCGCCACTCCAATAAGAAACGCAGCAAGACCTCACGCACACAACCTGGTCCTCCTCCTTCCAACCTACCCTGCAGCTACCATCCCCTCCAGCACAGCCTGCCCAGGCATGGGCAGCCCCGGCTCCCTCCCACCCACCACTAATTCACGCGCCTCCCAGCCAAGAGCACATCCCAACCCGGTGCTGATTCAACCCCTCTTAGTCACAGTTTATTTACTAATTGCATTTCAGATTGTTATCCTCCCTGGGTGAAGTGGAGCTGGCGCTGATGCGTTGGCAGCCACAAGCTGCCCGCAGACAGCGCGGTGCCCCTTTCCTGGCACGTCCCGGCCTTGTGTTCAGAGGGAAGAATAAGGGATGCAAGGCAGAGCCTCTGAAAGTGACATCTGTTTAAAACTATTTGCAAGGCTATTGCTCCACCTGTCCACGGGTGAGAAGGGAGCCTCAGGGTGGTTTTGGGGACAGCGCTGTTCCTTGGTCAGTCAAGGCACCGGCCTGAAGCTCAGAGCCCCTATTGCCAGGGAGCCCCTAAATGGGTCCACAAACACCAACATGGTGAGATATCTCTCCTCATCCCACAGTAACCACTTATCTCAAACCTACCCTATAAGAAACGTACCCCGCCAGCGCCGGAGAGGTGGGACACGGGGGCTCCGCAGCACCAAGGCACATCCTAGGCAGCCTCCATTAAACCTCACCCAACGCAGGAAGATGTACCAAGTGCACGCTTGCCACAGGGGTCCCTATGGTACTAGCAACACATTGCCCGAGCAGCTACCATGACTGCTAAGCTCATCCCAGCCTCGGCAAGGAAAGAGATGGCTGCTCTGCACCTGGTCCCTACACTATTCCCCTCTGTCTTAGATTGCCGCAGAGGAGGTGCTCATTGTCCTCCTCCGTATTCTGTGTTGCAATTATCTTATTAGCATAAGAGCCCCAAGAGTCGCTAATCACAAAGCCACAGTCCCAGAAGACAGCAGAGTCTTACAGCAGCCCTCGCGTCCCAGGACGCACACAGGGTCACACGTGCACGCCGAGCCTTTCCCAGGCTGCAGCCAGCTGAGAGACGCTCTGCTCCAACACAGGTGCCTACCAAATAGACACTAGAAGGGAAGGTCAATCCACTATTCTTGTAATGGTAGAAGAACTGACTCCCAAGATTTAAAATAAAAATTAAATAAATGAAAAAGCTTGACACTTACCTGAACAGAGCAACCTTCACCTCCTGGATCCCGGGGGAGCAGAGCCAGCATAGATCAACCTGCCACCACAAAAGGACGGCTCCACAGAGCGCTCTCCCACCTGGGCACCACACAGCGTGGATAACTTGTGGCATTGATAAGCTGCAGCATTTTATATCGCAAGTCTCAGATTTGACATTTCAATGAAATTCTTGCTTCTATATTCAAGGTACAGTTTGAGAAATCCCAGTTTTCATTTTGAAACAAAACCAAAACCACATAGCTTTCACAGAAGGAAAATAAAATTTAAAACAAGGTGCAGGAGCAGCCTAGAAGTCAAGGAGGAATCCAAGCCATGCTTAGGTAAACAAAATTAAGACTTAAAATTAATCTCAAAACTTTTCAAAGGGTTGAACTCTTGAAATCGGAAAAACTAGTTGCTAGACTTCTCAGCCCTCCTGAAGGAGCTGATGGAGAACTGCTGGCTGCTTGCAGCATTCAGACAAAGCAGGTTTGCCTCACAAAGCCAAGAAGAAAAGCTAACAGCATATTCACTCCTACCCCACACCAGTCCTTGTGAGCATAGGGGAGGAAATGCTCCAGTCCCTCACACCTGGGGCTCATAAAACCTTGCCCAGCTGGGAGCAGGCATGAGGCTCCTTTAAGGAGCCTCAAAAAAAGGTGCTGTGGAAAAGGAAGTGGTGGTAGCTTTTTTTTTTTTTTAATCTTGCCTCTCAAATTAGAGCCTCTAAAAGCAAAATAACAGATGAAGGAAAACGGTACACACTCCCATTCTCTCTACATGTGCTGCTTAATTTTTCCCTATTTAAGCAAAGCCAACAGGTGCAGTGAATTGTACACCTGTGAGCTTTAGGAGTACTAGGGACAAGACAAGTCACTCTAGAAATGCTGGAAGCAATAAGCCAAGCAGGACGGACGAGCTAGAAAGTTTCCAGGGCATCTTCAACTAGGAGCACTGTGTTTCTCTGCACTGGAAGCCAGCAACATCGCACACTTGATCCCTTAGGGAAATTTAAAAGCAAGACCAGGGCTTGCAGCTGAGCATGGAGACAGCAAGTTTAACACTCGGACATGTATAGAAAAAAAGTAGGTTTGTTTGTTTTTTTTTTAACAAAGAGTGTATTATGATCCCTGTGAGAGGGCATCATCCTGCTACAGGGAAGTCAAAAAGCCAGGCGAGAGGCAGAGCAAGCGCCGGTTGGACCAGCTCTGCTCCAACTGCAAGAGGTGGAGGCCGGCACTGAAGACACTTCTCCACTAGTCCCCATACCCAGAGGATTTGCAATGGTATTAAGTCTCCCCTACGGCGCTGAATAGCAGCTGGGATATTTAGGAAGGTGATCTCTTTCACCACAGGGAGTCACCCTGAAAGGCCCAGGTGTGCTTACAAAGCAGCTTTTGACCATCCTTCCCTCACCCGGTGCCTGCCCTGTCCAGCTCTCCGGCCAGGCTGCCAGCAGCAGCAGAAACACAGACAAACCAGGAATAACAGCCCCATCTACCAGGGTCTTGGAAATGATCTGCACCCTCGCATTTTGCAACCGTGCAACCCATCACCGTCATCCACCTGAAACCTGCCAAGTGGGAGCGATGCTCAGGTGTTTGCCTGCCCCCAGAAAGGCGCTTTTGTTCACATACCTGCATCTGAGAGCGGTTAAATGCTGGTATGGTCATCACCTGCCCTGCATTGGTCCTGATGTAGTTCAGACCCAAAAGGCACGTATCCAGACTGTCTCCTTCGCTCTCAGCATCCCCTCCACTCTCCAGAGGTGATGTGGTGAACAGCCTCTGGGACCAGAACTAGCTTCTTGGGCAAGGCTAATGAGTTCAGCATTACAGGTGATAATTACAGGTGTAAGCTTCACAGCAGCTTTCTAGGTTTTATGGCAGCACCACAGGGTTTCCAGCCGCATTGCAGGAATGAGCAGCGCCTGCGTGTATGGTTATGGCAAAAGCTTGCCCCAGACTTTGACGTGACTGTCCTCGTGGCAGACCAGCTCCGAGTTCTGCAACGTGCCACACTTCTTCCTATGCTGAGCTCCCTGCTTTGCATAACCCTAGATCTAACCTTAACCCACATATAGGGTGGGTAGGGGTATAGTCCCTTTGAACACCTGAAAGGTTAGTTGTTTCAGTCCTCAGCATCCAACTCTGGCTCATACACTACACCTCGTTCCCTCCTCTTCTGAGCTGCCTGCTGTTAAAACCCAAGCCCCCGCACTAAGGGTGGTGGGCACAAGGCGCCGCTGCAAGGCGGTCTGTGCTAGATGCACAGGTGTGCTGTGGTACCCCCCGCTCTGCCCAAGAGTCACTGGCAGGGCTCTGTACCAAAATGAAGAGAGTCAGCTGCGTGACTCAATCCAAGGAACCCTCCTGGGTGCAGTGCAATGGCATTTAAAATGAACACGAAGATTTTGTACCAAAGCAGGTTTCTCTGGCCTTCAAAGCGGGGTTAGGGAGCCACCATTTCAGAGGATGCACCCCATGCCCTTTAGAGGATTTATTTTATTCACGTTTGAACAGTACTAGTAAAAACAGTAATCTTGTAGCCAGTGAAACAAATGCTGACAGAAACATTTAGGACTCTCTCACGAGAAGAGACACACTAGTTAAACTCAGGCTTTATGAACACTTCATAAACTGAGGTTTTAAGCATCGGCCCAGAAAATATATGTTCTTTCAATTACAGAGATAATCAAAACAAAAAAATACCTTCATTATGTGGTTTTATTCATCAGTGACTACCAAATGTATATGGGAATAGATATAAATAAAAATTACACACTTTCAAATTTGGACAGTAGAAAAATGGCAGTGGGTATTCTTAAAAATCCAAGTATTAAAAGAGCAGATAAAAACAGCTCCAGAAATCAGCATCCCAGGAAGCAAGACATTCAGGAAGTCAGTGTTGTGGATGAGATTGTACATACCAAGACCATGCCCAAGGTGTTTATCACAGCCTGCCTCTTTGCAGGGCTGATAATCAAGAATGTTCTTCATTCCCATTGCTACATACAGCTGTAACGCACTGTTCTCTCTTTACCCGTCATACAGACTCGATGCAGATGAGGTTTTCACAAACTCAGAGGCTTTGTGGTTTTCACAAACTCTAGCTGGCAAGGGCTGGGAGCTGGCAGTGCCACGCATTGGCTAGAAGAAAGAAATTTTGCCTGTTATGTTGGCCAATGTCTCTTTGGAAGCTGCAGGGCAGTGGGGAGATGTCCCAGCAACTCCTTGGTACCACAGCAATAACGAGGCAAATCTGAAGTGTTTTTCTTCCTCTGCTAGGATGCATGTATTCAAGATGACAGGGTTCATCTGTCCTGAGAAGGTTCAAGACACACAGCTTCGGAAAGTGCTAAGTTTGTGACAATTGCGGATTTACCATGTGCTTTACTCCATGTGAAGTCTATCTGCAGCAGGATGCTATTAACCCAAGAAAGAAAAAAAAAATTTAAAATTACAAGCTCAACTCCAACTGCATGCTGGCGCTCCTGGGTGGGGAGGAAGCCTCCTAAGAGGAGCACTGAGGTGAATTCATCAACCACCCCCCCCACACACACTTTCCTTTGCATACTTACTTATATGCTGCACACCGATTTTAGTAAAGAGGCTTCCAACGAGTATACCTTACTCCTAAAAGACAGCATCAATCGCCCTACAACCATTTTCACTGTTTCACAAAGCAAAACATCCTACAGGTGGGAAGAGTAGAACACTTTTGCAGCCTGGATTTAAGTAAACAGTTGAGTCTCTTCAACTGTGCATAAAGCCCTTTGCTTCCTGTAAAAGAAAAGCCTTGATGTAATCCTACAACAGTACTTGGACACTAAAAATATCACGTGATTATTTGGGCAAAGAAATGACTGGAGAGGAAAAGGAACATCTGTGAATGGGGGTACATACATTAGGGAGGGAATTAGAAAGCACACGTGTATGAGATTCATGGATCACAGCATATTGGCAAGGACTCTTCAACAGCTCCTTTCTCCAGAGGGGTTCTGTGATGCTCAGCAGCAACATCAGCTAGCTCCTGTTGTGACCGAATGTGATAGAGAAAGGCTATCGTAAGAAGCATACCTAGCCCAGTTCAACCAGCCCAAAGGAAATACAAAGAGAAGGTTGTGGAGAAAGGGAACACTGCCAGACCCTCAAGGGAAAGAAACTTTTCACTACATGGAGACCTCGGCCTAAGCCATCTTGGGTCAAATCAGATCAGTCCAGAAGAACATGGTTACAAGTTCTCTGCTGTCCTTTTTTAACATCAGCACTGCATTTGCGAGAAAAAATTGCAATAATAAACAAGCCACCGTCTCTAGGATTTGCTCCTAGCTCCTCTTCCTACCCCTCTGCACTGCCTCAATAGATCATACCCACCAGGTATTTGCCACAGGGGAACCTCTGGCAGACGTTAAGATCTCCTGCTGCTGCCTCCACCCCCTGTGCTGAGACCTCACCTCCCCTGTGCCCCCGGCATGCCGAGGAAGGTAGCCTTCCTGCATCGTGCCCTCTGCTTGCTGCAGCCAAGGCTGCCTCCTTTTCTGAAGGGCATCTATTCATCCCCTCTGCAGAGCTCCAGCCAAACGAGCTCTCCCGCCCAGCCCCATCCCAGTTATCCCAAAAGGTAATTCTGAATCCCCATGCAGAGGTCCTGCTCCTGACCCTCTTTTCCCAGGCTGCGTGGATCCACCTCTCACTGGCAGTCCTTGGTCCTAAAAAAGACACTCATCAAAAAAGTCGAAGTGATACTTTAGGAAATCCTTACATGAAAACAATCACATTCCAGTAACGTGCCAAAAATATTTCAGTAACAAGTACTCGGCTGCAGCTACCGCTGATATAAACCAGCCCCATCGCCTACGCAGGAGCTGTCTGATGACCGCCATATTCTCAATATCTGGAACATATTCACAGATAAAGAAAAGGGACAATGGTGAAACAGCAGTAGCAGCGATTCAAAGTAGAGTGGGTAAGCCCGTGCTCCGAGTTTGGAAACTTTTAACGTGGAAGGGTGAAAAGACAGACCAGGGCAACAAGTTACTCTGGGCAATCTCAGAACTGGGGAGCACATCAGCAGCTGCCCTGGTCCAGCTACGGCACCCACCGAGTCCCAAAGCGAACAGGCTCTCACCCCACCCTGACAGGCAGTGACAGACCTCTGGCAGCAGGAAGGAGCCTCCCACGGCTGGATGCTGGAAAGCAGAGGACTCCAGGATGCGCCAGAAGCGCACAACCGAAAAACACAGCGCACAAACAGAACGGGAAGGGCCCTTTCAGGGCCAAATGGTGAAGTTCTCGCATGCCGCTCGGCTAAAAGCTGTTAATTATTAACAATATCTTTAGTTGCCTTGCATCTAACAGGTAAAGGCAACAGGAGAATTTATAATATTGTGCAATATTATAAATAGCTTACTTTAGGTTTTCTTGCTGTTAATATGCATCTTACAGCAAAAGCAAACAAGCACATGTGCTAAGGGGGAAAAAAAAGGGAAAAGACTTTCTTTACAGGTTGATTGCCATGGCTGAAGTTAGAAAAAGAATAGTAAGACCACAGCGACGTGGAAAAAGGGATCCAATCTGAACACCTCTCCGCCTCCAACAAAACCCATTTCTCTCGGTGAAGGCTTCGCCTCCCATCATCGCTATTAATCACAGAAATAATATAACCCTAAAAATAGTTAAAGCAGATTAATTAGCTTTTTTTTGCGGATTACCGCGGTATTTTTGAGGAAGAAATCAGTAACGCGGCCGCTAGAACTGGTGCTTCGCCAGAGGAGCTGCTCCCAACTCAGGGGCTCCCCTCTCCACGCCCCGCGGGCGGGCCGCCGGTCCCAACCGCACCCGGGCACC